>NC_044303.2:173154842-173462842 GCF_007474595.2 Lynx canadensis
TGCATGATAATGGACAGCATTTTAACTCAACTTCCAACACCTGTATGTTATCACCAAAGAAAAAAAAAGCTGGACTGTTGGATAAACAGAGTAGCAAAACTTGTTATGTCCATTTTTTTTAATGTTTATTTATTTATTTTGAGAGAGAGAGAGAGAGCGGTCATGCACGCACACACTCGCATGAGTGGGGGAGTGGCAGAGAGAGGGAGGGAGAGAATCCTGACTCTCGGCTCAAACTCAAACTCATGAACCGTAAGATCACGACCTGGGCAGGAATCCAGAGTCAGATGCTTAACTGACTGAGCCACCCAGGAGACCCGTTACTCCCGTTTTTTAAATTCACTAATTGTATTTGCACAACTCATAACTGTCTTTTTTTTTTCTCCTTTAAAAATGTAAATCACAGCAGACACTGGCACAATGCATAGCTCACTAGACTTCTAACACAGGGGAAAATGTAAACCACTTTTGCAAAAAGACTTTAAGCATGAAATTAAATCTTTAAAACGGGCAAATTTGAAGCCAAATTGTCCAAAGGATTCTAAAGGAAGCTGGCCTTGGACAACAGGATGCACAGAATTACTCCATCTGCATCAAAATGAGGCAACTCTGCTTATAATGTCATCATTTGAAATATTAGGGAAAACTCATGAAACAGCGATAGCTGGCTTTTCAAATAACAAACAACACAAAGTCAACTGGATTATTTGCCTCTCCATATAACCCACTAATTTGTTTATTTACTCTAATTCAGCTTCAATCATTTGGAAGTAAATGGTTCAAGATTCTGATAAGTTTCTATCAACCCTATATTCTAGACACTTCTGTAGCTCCTCTCAGAAATCCAATATTTTATTTGTACTGTCCCAATTCTCTGAAAACCTAAAGGGTGATAAGCTTGCCCTGTGCTGAAGAATCTCTTATTCTTTGATTCTGAGCAATCACTCAGAGCCCAGAAGAGGGTGCTCACAGAACAATCTGCTTGCTTTAACCACAGCCAGGATACATCCTCTCGACCAAAGGTTTCAATATGGTAATCCCAAATTAGGCAAGAACCATAATGATCATAGCATCTTAAAATTACAAAAGGAGAAATGGAAAGTTCCCTAAATTAAAAGCAATTCAGGGATACATAAACAAAACTGGTGAAGACCTCCTATTTTTTTATTTTTTTAAAGTTTGTTCATTTATTTTGAAAGAGAGAGAAAGCATGAGTTGGGGAGGGGCAGAGAAAGAGAGAGAGAGAGAATCCCAAGCAGGTTCTGTACTGTCATCACAGAGCCTGACATGGGGCCCTAACCCATGAACCATGAGATCATGACCTGAGCCAAAGTTGGACACTTAACTGATGGAGACACTCAAGCACCCCTGAAGACCTTTTAAATGAGGGAATATGGGGAGACAAATGATGACTTTAACTTTTCATTAAATTTCTGTATTGATTCAAACACTTTATATCTTGTGCATGACTTCTTTTATAGTATAATTACTTTTCATTAACATCAATTAGTTAATGTCTTTATCAGTAAAAATTAATAAAGCTGATAATGAATATTTGAAACAAGTAGCGTGGCTGAAAGAATCTATCAAGAAATTGGTATTTTCTTGACAGGTTTATCAGTATTGTAGCTAGAAAATAAAACTTCAGTTATGTTTTTTATTTTAAGTAGGCACCATGCCCCACGTGGGGCTTGAGCTCACGACTCTGAGATCAAGAGTCATACGCTCTACCAAGTGAGCCAGGCAGGTGCTCCTGTTCTATGTCCTATACTTAAATATGTCACTACTCAGAACCTAAAGCATCACGATTAATACCCTCTTCCCTGAAATACAAATCTTTGGAGAGAAAATCCATCAGAGAACAGATGGTACCCCTTTCCCATTGCCTCTCTTCTTTACTAAACTCCCCGAGGGTCTCATCTTGCTTTGCTGATAGCCATATGAATTAGGTTTACACAGTACTGGGAGTTTCGCCGCTGGCCTGTGGTAGCTTGGTGCTAAGTCAATTTAGCTAACCTGGAATGTTTCCCAGAGTTTTTTTTTTTCCTGTGTGATTCTTTATGGCCACGAGAGACATTCTGTGTGAAATCCAGAAGGTAGAAGTGAAGAAGTCATATTTTTTATGCCCTGGACATTATTGTTAATCTGCCGCTAACTTACTGGTGTATCAGGCTTGTAGCAGCTCCAGGTCCCCCGGGTCTTCTCTTCCTGCTTCTCTGAGTCCTGGGCCAGGTATGTGTGCAGCTCCATGATAATGGGTGCCAACTTCCCCTGCAGGGTCACCCACAGCATTGGGGTTGGTCATAGTAAGAGATAGAAGTGGGTTCCAGTGTCTCCTTATGGGTTCCAAGTTGTCCTCATGCATGCTGGCTTGTCTTTGCCTCCTCTACACCCAGCTTTCCTTCTGGTGTGCTGATCTGACAGACTTAGAGTAACTTCAGGCTCAACCCTAGACATAGAGTCAACAGCCTGCACAGATCACTCCACCAGCTCCCACATTCGTGTAAAATCTACCCCTTGTAATAAATCCCTTATTCTATGTCAAGTGCAGCCATCTGCTTCTCAGATGAAACTCTAACTGCTATAAGCTTCTATGTACATCACCATCTTGTTGCCTTTGCATTTTGAATAGTGTGTTGAGCCTCAAACTCATAACATCCACTGTCTTTGGTCGAAGGCAAAGACAGGTGGTATTTGGTTGTAGGAGAAAAGGAAGGGATGCTTAGAATGGTAAAAGTTTGTAGAGTAAGCTCCCAGAAGCTTTTCAACACTAAAAATGCCTGTTCCAGTTACTGATTTCCTCTCATCTCCAAATCCATCTTTCCTTGCCTTGCTTTGTGATGCTGAACCTGACCCTGTAAACATTTATTCCATAAGAAGCACTGGAGGGACACTGGAGGAAGAAGGGAATTCTCATCCTGGTTTTGTGGTACTCTTCTCCCCTGCTTGCTCTTGGGGTGGATGGAGGCCAGAAGTGCATGGACATCCAGTGGTGCTCACCCCTAATAAGTTTGATGGCACCATTTGGGGGACTTTCCAGTGGGTTTTGCCACCACTGCAGCAGGCAGCTTCCCAATGAATTCCTCTCGCACCTTGAGGGGCACCTTCTTAGTGATGCTCAGTGAGTCTGGCAGATGCCCAGATGGGTAGCTTCCAGCAAGTTTCCTACTTACTAGCCCCCTCCTGTAGCATCTCAGGGAATTTCTCTGCCATCCAGTGGTCCCCAGCCACTCCCTTTCAATGGAGACAGGTGAAGAGAGGGCCCTCTTCTAAATTTGTTTCTTCCTTGAGCACCACGCCTCAGCCTTAGAGGGAGTGGGTACTGTTTACACGTGCTACTTGTGTGTTCATTAGAATTTTCTTTACTCCTTAGTAGGTAATCTGCTACTAGTTAATAATTTTTATGTCAGACTTCCCCCGTGTGAATTACCGTGTGCTTTTTGGATGCTTGATAAAATGTCTTTTGCTCTTAGTAGCTATTAAAGAAATAAAACTTAATCTTATTAGTTCAGGATTTGTTTTAGAAAGAACATAAATTATGTGTAATGTGAGTGCATAAGAGAAGGGATCACCCAGGTGTGCAGTTTAGAAAAGCTATTTGCTTTCTCTGGCCACCTCTACGAGGTGATCCTCAAAATGGGATCCATGGTTCCCTGTGAACAGACCCCAAGTCCACTATTGCTGTGAAGCAAACCACCCTAAAAATAATGGTTAAAACCATAATCATTTATTATTTCTCACGTTTGTCAGGAAGACTCCAAAGTCACACAACAAATGGTGAAGATACAGGAAAGGGTGAAGAATCAAGGCTCAAAAAATGCACCCTACCACAGGGTCCAGGGATATTACCAAAGGTCTGCAAGTTTAAACGGTATTTTGAAATTTGCAATTCAGTGAGAAAATAAATAATGTGATCACATTGTGATAATGAAGTCACAGAACTTCAGTGCCTGCATTTGCATTATGGTCCTATTCTCACCAAGGAATCGCCTTAAGGGAGCATGTACCTCTTTGTTTGTGGAGTTATAGTTTCTTTCTTTCTTCTTTTTCTCTCTTCTTTCTTTCTTTCTTTCTTTCTTTCTTCTTTCTTCTTTCTTTCTTTCTTTCTTTCTCTGTTTCTCTCTCCCCCCTTCTTTTTTACTTATTCACTGTAGTCCAATGAACAGTCACCATTTTTATTATGTTTGTCATAAGCTTTTTATTGAAAAAAAATTTTAAGTTTATTTATTTTGAGAGACAGAGAGAGAGAGAGAGAGAGAGAATGGCAGGGAGGGGCAGAGATGGAGAGAGAGAATCCCAAGCAGACCTCTTCACCCTCAGCACAGAGCCCAATGTGGGGCTCGAACTCATGAACCCTCGAGAAGATGACCTGTGCGGAAATCAAGAGTCGGATGCTCAACTGAGCCACCCAGGCACCCCTGTCACAAGCTTTTATACACATAAAACATGTATATGAGAAGTGTACAAACTGTAAGGGTATACTTCATGAATTTTAGTAAAATGAACACTTCTGTATGTTATAGGCTTACAGAAAAGTTGCAAAGATAGTTCTCATATACCTCATACCCTGTTTCTGCCATTATTAACACCTTACATTATTATGGTATAGATGTCACAATTAATGAACAAATATGGACACACTATTATTAACTAAAACCCATAATTTATACAGGTTCCTTAGTGTTTTACCTAATGTCCCATCAGGGTGCCATATACATTTAATTGCCATATCTTCTCAGGCTCCTCTGAGCTGTGAGAGTTTCTTTTTCTGAGACTTTCCTTGCCTCTGATATCCTTGACAGTTTTGAGGAGTACTGGTCAGGTATTTTATACAATGCCCTGTTAATTGGGATCTAAGAACTGTATTTTAATTATTGCTGGAATATTTAGAAATTGTTAGCTCCTTTGAACATGTCACCAAAAGTGTCGGAATCAGAAAAGTATCTCAAACACAAAAAGTTTGAAAATCAGTTGTCTACATCAAAGCAGACTATAGAGTATACATAAGTGAAGTTGTCAAGATGTCTATTCTACCATTCAAACTTCAATTTCAAAAAGCAATGTAGGTTTGCAGACCATTCTCACAGTGTTTGGTTAGTAATCTTAATTTATAAGCCGTCTGCCTGTCACCCAAAACAGCCCAGACTATCAGCCACCCACCTGCATTCCCCTGCTCTAACATCACATGGAAGATGTTCCGAAGTCAGACGCTGAACTCACTGAGCCACCCAGGTGCCCCAACAGAAAATGCTTTTAAAGTACAAGCAGAAACAATAATCAAACTTTCAATGAAATATTTCCCTCTTTGCATTTAAAGGATTAACATCCAAATTAGGGAGCAGAAAGGATTACATCCTATCAATTTGCACTCTGGTCATGGAAACGCTGTTGTCAATACTCTAGTAATTAAATCCATGCAAGTTACCGACTTCATTGAAAAGCCTTTGACAAGAGTGAAGTCACTGATCACAAGTATTTGTGGAGCACTTAACATATTGGCATGCTGTAAACGGTATATGGGTTGTTTAGCTTCCTAAGAAAGATAATACCAGAGCTCAAAATTAAAATACCTGTATTGGAATACATACAGGCCTAAAGATGTGTTTTATGAACCAGAAAGTACTCACTGTGTTGGCCAGCTCCAGATAGCTTCCTCCTACAGAGCTGCCAAATGCCGTGACTGTGTGAGCAGTTTGTGGAGGGCAGCAGCCTGCTGATGCAAAGAGCGTCCGCCACACTCGAGAAGCTTCTGCAGGGCCCACTGACTTTGCAAGTCCGGGCTCTGGAGGTCCCTGGCACCGGAGTCATACTCCCAGCTCTCCCTGGCTGCTGACAGGGCACCTACGTCCAGGAGAGGCAGGGGAAATAAAAAGATATTTCCTTCATTAGTCTCTGGGTGGCCAATAAGCAATGATTTGGAACCCCCTAAGCCTTCCACGTGCCAGCATGTCAGAACACACGCGGTGCCCAGACTGCAGGCTAAGTGCTTTCTCTTTCAAATTGACACCCGGGGAGCCTGGAGATAAAAGTGGTTTTAGGCAAATCATTCAGAAATAACTATCCAATGACTTTGTGCCCCCCAAACAGAATTACTTAGCAAAAAAGCACCAGAGAGCCAAGAAAGGGAATCCGGAGCAAAGCCACCTCTGTCTGTGATCAGCCTTCTTTTTAAAAAAAATATTTTTTGAGCATTTATTTATTGTTGAGAGACACAGAGAGATGCAGAGTGTGAGCAGGGAAGGGGCAGAGAGAGAGGGAGACACTGAATCTGAAGCAAGCTCCAGGCTCTGGGCTGTCAGCACAGAGCCCGATGTGGGGCTTGAACTCACGAACTGTGAGATCATGACCTGAGCTGAAGTCAGACGCTTAACCGACTGAGCCACCCTGGTGCCCCTCTGTGATCAGCCTTCTTACTGTAAACCTTTTCTCCTGGTTGAGGAAGAAGGGAGCAAGTGAGAAGACAAAAAGTTAAGATATGGCACTTATCATGATTTCTCTCTCCTGGAAGTAGCTACAGGAAGCTGAACCATGTTTGCCAGTTAGGTGTGGCCATGCAGCTGAGTCCTGAGCAGAAGGTGAGCAGAAGTGACAAGCATCGCTTCAGGGCCCGGCTCCCAAAACCACCGGCATGCGACTCTCCATGCCCTTTGCCTTCCGCCTGGTGCAAATGGCCAGGCACCCCTTGGAAGCCATGTGGTACAGATGGTGAGGCCGTAAGATGGACGATGCCTGAGTCCCTGAATTATCTCTGGCAGCAGGGCTGGCTGCCCATCTCAGGCACCCTGCTTCGACTTCATGTGATTAGGAAAGGGAAATTCCTTTGGTGTTTGAGTCACGGCATATTTTTTATTTGTTTCTCAGAACAGTTAGTATGACCTTAACTGTTACAAACAGATTTAAACCTAATAAAAGATGCTAATAATTACGATACAATGACAAAGTAGACCTGGAAAGGGGTGGGGATGTTCAGGGAAAGCTTTCTGGAGGAGAAAGCCTGATGCTTCAATTGTCACCCTTGGCTAGAACAATAGATTTGGGGCAAAGCACTCTTCTTTGTGTGCTCACTTCTGAACAGAAGACCCTTGGGTGCCGCTGGCTGGTGGAGTCTGGATCACGTGCCTCTGTCTCAGCTGCAAGGGAGGCTGGGAAATTTGTTTCCCCTGGCTTCTACTCTGGGGAGGCAGGGTATTGTAAGGTGAGACCTTTCCTAAACGTAGGAGTGATTCAAAATGCCTGGGCAGATAGAAAACATGACAAAGGTCTATACACAGGCACTGTGCCCAGTACTGGGGATGAAGCAGTGAGCGCAACAAACTGTTGTTCCTGCCCGTAAAGTTTTCATATTGTGGTGCATCTTCAATACGTGACTTTTAATGGCAAAAAGAGGGGGACTCATTAAAATGATTTATTGTACTATGAAATGAGAACATATACAGATTACTCTATAATTTATTTGAGTGTAATTACATATAGCAAACTACAAATTATGTTCATTGGTTTCTGATATGAAACATCCAATCTTCCCTTAATAGGTATTGGTGAGTTTAATCAATGTGATTGGGTAAACTGTCTTTGTCTGGAAACCCACCCCTATGGTTCATGTTCTGATCTTCTTCAGTCAGTTTGACCCAACAACTCTCACTCTCTCTCTCTCTCTCTCTTCTCTCTCTCAAGTAGGCTCCATGCCCAGCATGGACACTGACCCAGATGCCCAGACCCAACACTTCTTTTGTACAGTGCTGTATGGCTGGAGCAACAGTCTTTGTATCAAAGCAGACAATCAAAGCAATCACTATGTTTGCAATTGTTAAAGTTTCTTTTAATATTAAACTCTGTCAGCTGTATTGCAAGGACAGTTTGTGTTTCCTTCAACATAGACTGCAATAGGCCTGCCCTCCCTCCGCCTGCTCCTCTGAGTGATTGCTGCCATTTTTCTAGCGCCTCTCATTCTCTGTCCCAGCCCAGCAGCATGTGGCAAGAGGACTGACAGAGGTCAGAGCTGAAAAGTGGGTTGAATCACAGAGGGCCTTCTATCTCCTAATATAAACAAGCATGGCATGGACCCTTGCCTTTATGTTCCACCACAGGACCCAGTACCTTGCACACACACAGCCTGAGACAGCAGGCATTTAATATACATTAGTGAGTGGATGGCTGAATTATCCATGGTTGTGGTACCATAGGGTTTCACTTATTAACAGGAAAAGCAACATGAAGATTAATTTTTAAAATCAAAATAAATTATACACTTAAACTTTATCTCTATGCAAACAGGGGAGCCTCGTTTTCAAATAATAAAATACAGCAGTTGTGGGATAAGACGGCCCAAGGAAGCTTCATTTGAATTTATGATGCTGTACTAACAGACCTAAACCCAGTTTCTGACAGAGTCATATAATCAGGTTAGCCAAGCTCCATGTTAATCAGCAAGATCAAAAGGCCCTCACACTATTACCATAACAATTTTTGCTGAAGTGATGCTGAGGAACTCAGGTCTTCTGCTAAGAAGTCAAGTCAATCACATTAGCATCCACATAAATGGACCCCAGAAAAGGAAGTGCACATTTAAAATACAGTACACAGGGCGTCTGGGTGTCTCAGTCGGTTGAGCTTCTGACTTCGGCTCAGGTCATGATCTCACTGGTCTGTGAGTTCGAGCCCCGCGTCGGGCTCTGTGCTGACCGCCTCAGAGCCTGGAGCCTGCTTCAGATTCTGTGTCTCCTTCTCTCTCTGCCCCTCCCCCGTTCATGCTCTGTTCTTCTCTCTGTCTCAAAAATAAACATAAAAAATTTTTTTAATAAAATACAGTAAGCTATTCCCATTACTCTCTTTCAATCTGATTTTTCTGGATATAAAACCAACATTCTGGAGATAAAATTAGTAAATTGGGATGATCTCACTGAAAACCATCAACAGTGTAGGTCTGATAACTGTCTTCCTCCCCCCCCCCCTTTTTAAAATTCATTTATTTTTGAGAGGGGGAGAAAGGGGAGAGAGTGGGAAAGAGGGGGAGAGAGGATCCAAAGCAAGGCTCTGCACTCACAGCAGAGAGCCCGATGTGGGGCTCAAACTCACAAACTGTGAGATCATGACTGAGCTGAAGTCAGATGCTTAACAAACTGAGCCACCCAGGCACCCTCATCTTCCTTTTGCCCTTTGAAATATCATGATGCCTGATGTTTCCAGGCTCACACTCAGCCTCTTGTTGGCCCCACTTCACTCCTTTGCTAACCTCAAGAAAAGCCTGTTGACCTCAGGGAGATGGCTGTGCTTCTTTTCCTTCACATGGATACCATTACAATTCTACTGTCTCCCTGTGCTCACCATGCTCTCTGGTCTCTTCTAATAAGGGACACTGATGTCATCATGAGGGCACCATCATTCATGGCCTCGTCTGACCCTAATTACCTTCCAAAGAAACATCTCCAAACCCCATTACATTGAGGAGTTAGGGCTTCAACCTATGAATTCCAGGGGAACACAAACAGTGAGTCCACAACAACCAATGATGAGCTGCTGTCCGGGCCACTTAGGAAACCGACGGCATGGCATCCCTTTTAAAGACCAAGGCCAAACCACTGCCTGGGCCTAGAAATCTCTGCACACACAGAATCAAAGAAGGCCATCATTTCTGCCATGACAATTCTTTTAAATTTTTTTTAATGTTTATTTATTTCTGAGACAGATAGAGAATGAGTGGAGGAGGGGCAGAGAGAGAGGGGGACACAGAATCCAAAGCAGGCTCCAGGATCTGAGCTGGTCAGCACAGAGCCTGATGTGGGGCTCGAACTCACAGACTGCAAGATCATGCCCTTAGCCGAAGCCGGACGCTCAACTGACTGAGCCACCCAGGCGCCCCTGCCATGATAATTCTTTAGGGCAATCTGAAGTAAGGGATGAGGTGTATTCTTTTATTTTAAATGTTAAGGCGGCAGGCACATATTCTAAATGTTTCCCTGATCAGAAAAGCACAGAAAACAAGTGGCATTTTAACATGTTTATAAAATACATCATTGCAGAAACCCTGATCTCAGAGAAATGATGAAACAGAAAACCTGCCACACATGAGACCTTTATTCTGCTGGGTACATGGCAGCTATGAGCCAGTGCTCTAATCCCACCTTCAAAGTGTCACCCAGCTTCAGGTCCGATGGCCTGCAAATACTGTGCCTATTCACCAAAGGCATTATGAGACCTTCCTAGTAGGCCAAACCCCCATGAGGATAAGGCAGGACAAAGCATTTAAAACACCTATAAGTTGGGTGCCTGGGTGGCTCAGTAGGTTAAGCATCTGACTCATGACTTGGGCTCAGGTCATGATCTTGCAGTTTCTGGGTTTGAGCCTGCTTGGGATTCTTTCTCTCTCCCTCTCTCTCTCTCTCTCTCTCTCTCTCTCTCTGCCCCTCCCCTGCTTGCTCTCTCTCTCTCTCAAAATAAATAAATAAACTTCTTTTAAAAAATTAAGAAAAAAACACCTAGAAGTCACCTTAAAGATAGTAACAATTTGGGGCACCTGGGTGGCTCAGTCGGTTGAGCCTCCGACTTCAGCTCAGCTCAGGTCATGATCTCATGGTTTGTGAGTTTGAGCCCCGCATCGGGCTCTGTGCTGACAGCTCAGAGCCTGGAGCCTGCTTCAGATTCTGTGTCTCCCTCTCTCTCTGACCCACCCCCGTTCATGCTCTGTCTGTCTGTCCCCAAAATAAATAAACATTAAAAAAAATTTTTTTAAAAAGCAACAATAATCATGATACCTAACATCTACTCAAAGCCACTAGGAGCTGGGCACTGTTCTAAGTATCTTCCATATATTATCTCATTCAGTTCTACCCACAGCCTATGAAAGACAAAATCATTTTTGCCAGTTTTAGAAGAGGAACGTTTTCTCTCTTTCAGCTTCATTTTGTAGACATTGCCCGTTTGCATAGGATAGCGGTTAAGAGCTGGGGTTTTGTAGTCAAGTTGCTTGGGGTCAAATAAGACTCACCATGACCAGCTAGCTACGTGACCTTAAGCAAATTATTTAAACTAAGCCCAGGTTTCTTCATCTTTAAAATGGGGATCATAACATGTTCTTCACAGAGGTGTTGTGAGAATTAAACAAGATAAAAATATGTAGAAAATTTAGACAATCCCTGGCACACAGTAAACTGATCAATGAATGTTAGCAATCATCTGGTCACATCTCACAATTTTAGTTATTTGGAATCCATTTTGAATAACTCCATAGGGACAAACATAAGGGAGAAATATATACTCTCTCCCAGCTTTTAAAGGTTACCTGTTGAAAAACAAACCTTTGGCACCTAACCAGTGGCTAAAATTTCATCAATGATTTTATACTTAATATTAGGGCTATTGTAAAGAAAAGAGCCAATTAAGTCAGAGCCAAAGTTATATTTCTCTGAGTAAAGAATACTCCATTAGTAACTCAAAGTCTTTGGTTATTGGGTTTTGAAAGACTTTGCTTCCCTATTCTACTTGGCCTACTCTATCTCCAGAGGACAACCCACCTTCCTAAAACTGGTGGCAGCAGCTCAAAAGCAGAACAAGTATGAGTTATTCATCAGATCTGTGCTCTGGCTGCTCTCACCACTCCTCTGTTTTCTACCTGCATTTCCTTCTTTTCTAGTCTTCATTTGAATGTTGGGGCCTCACATCACATTATGGGCAGATGATAATGCAGAGTGGTTAGGGGGGTCCCGAGACCTGTATTAATAGCGTCCTATGATACTGTCTGTATCTAGTGATCGTTAATTTTTCATTTCTGTGGATTATTTAGACAACATTACCTAATTTATTCCCTCAATGGCAAGAGAGAAAATACTCCTTTCAAAACACCAGGGGCAGCTACCTTTCTGAATTTAGACGTACCACACCGATAGAAAGAAGCATGGGAGGGGCGCCTGGGTGGCGCAGGTCGGTTAAGCGTCCGACTTCAGCCAGGTCACGATCTCGCGGTCCGTGAGTTCGAGCCCCGCGTCGGGCTCTGGGCTGATGGCTCAGAGCCTGGAGCCTGTTTCCGATTCTGTGTCTCCCTCTCTCTCTGCCCCTCCCCCGTTCATGCTCTGTCTCTCTCTGTCCCAAAAATAAATAACGTTGAAAAAAAAAAAATTTAAAAAAAAAAAAAAAAAAAAAAAAAAGCAAGGGAGAATTTGAACAAATCAGCTTCCAGGTGTCAGCCTTCCCTGTCATAGCACATTTACTATTCCCAGTTAATAGTGACATCAACAGAAGCAGCAGTAAATCGTTTAGTCCAGAAGGGAAGCACTGTTTGAGTCTTTAGTCATTTATTAATGTCAATGCTTGGTACAAAATTCAGGAGCGCAACTCCCATGAGGACCTCTAGCTTCCTCTAGCACAGTTTACATTGCAAATGCAGGCCAATTGTCTTAAGAATCTGGTCTGTGATCACAAGGAAAACTGGGTGGTAAAGGATTGATAAATAGAGCCTACCTATCTTTCTGGGAAAAACAAAAACCAAGAGCAATTCAAAGCACATGTCCTACCTACTAAGGGAAGATAAATAATATTAGCTCCCAATGATAAAATTCAATTCTTTGGCCTTTGGCTATCTTCAGGAAGTAAGCCTTTTAGTGTCCTATTTTGAATAATGGTCACATGTGTCCTATCTAGGGACAATGTACTGAATTTCAATGAAACTTTGGGAATAGAGTGTAAGATGTAGTTTGAAATGCAATTCCCCTTTCCCTGCCTTAAGACTGTTGATAGTGGCAAGAAGCAAAGAAACGAAAAAATGCATTTTTCTTACTGAAGGTGCTTACCAACATCATCATCACTGGCTATTTCTTTTTTTTTTTAATTTTTTAAATGTTTATTTTTGAGAGAGACAGAGACAGAGCAGAGAGACAGAGCACGAGCGGGAAAGAGCAGAGAGAAAGGGAGACACGAATCCAAAACAGGGTCCAGGCTCTGAGCTGTCAGCACAGAGCCTGATGCAGGGCTCAAACTCACAAACCGTGGGATCATGACCTGAGCTGAAGCCAGACGCTCAACCGACTGAGCCATTGAGGCACCCCTACTGGCTATTTCTTAATGCTGCACTCTTTACAAGGAAGTTCAATGATCCTTGGTGTATTTAGCACAGGCTTGAGAACGTCTAATGGAAGGTAGTTCAGAGAACAACCAAAAGGAAGCAAGAATAAGATAACCTTTAAAATTCTTCTCCAGCTCTAGATTATCCAGATTCTATTGGCCTGGTTAAATTTAATATAAGGAGAAAATGTCTGCCCTTAGGAGTTAATAATTTAGTTATGAAAGCACAGCTGAGGCAAGCATCTTTAACTCTAAAAAGACAATTAAAAAATAATATCTGGCAAGCTTATTATCTTGGCTTGTCTAAACTAGATATATGAAGGAGATAAGCAAGAGGGTTGATTTAGGGCTAAAGAATTCAAAGGATTGTTTAGGCAAAGTGTTAAAATGAGCATTAGAGCAAAGAAGTATTAATGAATTTCACTTGAACCTGAAGCTGGCTTGGGGTTAAAGGGGCTAATGTTCATGGTCCACAAAGTTTAAGATTTTATTATTAGATTTTTTTTAATGTTTATTTATTTTTGAGAGAGAGAGAGAAAGAGCACAAGAGGGGGAGAAGCAGAGAGAATGGGCCAGAGGATCAGAAGCAGGCTCTGTGATGACAGCTGAGTGCCCAACGCAGGGCTCAAACTCATGAATGGGAGATCATGACCTGAGACAAAGTCAGACTCTCAACCAATGGAGCCACCCAGGTGTCTCTAAGATTTTTTTTAAGACTTGTCTCTCTTGGTTAGAAGGCAGAGACTGTATTTTGGATCAACTTCTCTTCCTCTTACGAGGCATATTAATGGGCCATGTATTCAGTAAGCCCTTGTTAGTCACTAATTTTTAAGTACCAGACTGAATGAGGATAATGCTAATCTGGGCCTATGGTCTGTAATGAGAAGCATCACACAGATCCTTGATTGGCATGGCCATAGGGTTTGTCATATTTCTTGGCTGAAGATAGCCTAATCAAAATGGAAAATGCCAGGGGCGCCTGGGTGGCGCAGTCGGTTAAGCGTCCGACTTCAGCCAGGTCACGATCTCGTGGTCCTTGAGTTACAGCCCTGCGTCAGGCTCTGGGCTGATGGCTCAGAGCCTGGAGCCTGTTTCCGATTCTGTGTCTCCCTCTCTCTCTGCCCCTCCCCCATTCATGCTCTGTCTCTCTCTGTCCCAAAATAAATAAACGTTGAAAAAAAAAAATTAAAAAAACAAAAACAAAACAAAACAAAACAAAA
This sequence comes from Lynx canadensis, assembly GCF_007474595.2. Classification (NCBI taxonomy): domain Eukaryota; kingdom Metazoa; phylum Chordata; class Mammalia; order Carnivora; family Felidae; genus Lynx; species Lynx canadensis. The sequence continues at coordinate 173,169,116 of NC_044303.2, forward strand.
CCAAAATGGAAAATGCCAGGCAGGAAAAATACACAAACAGGAATTTAAAAATGATTCTGATTCCAGCTTCTTAGCAAAAACTAGAATTATATTATGCTTTATTCCTAAAAAGTTGCTACTTTTCACTTAAGTTTTTTAATGTGTTGGATCATATTAATTTTCTTTTTTTTTTTTTCAACGTTTATTTTTGGGACAGAGACAGAGCATGAACGGGGGAGGGGCAGAGAGAGAGGGAGACACAGAATCGGAAACAGGCTCCAGGCTCTGAGCCATCAGCCCAGAGCCCGACGCGGGGCTCGAACTCACGGACCGCGAGATCGTGACCTGGCTGAAGTCAGAGGCTTAACCAACTGCGCCACCCAGGCGCCCCATAATTTTCTAATGTTAAACCAAACTTGCATTCAAGAGACAAACCCAACATAGTCAAAATATGTGATATCTTATTTCTTATTGATTTTGGTTTGCTAGTATTTTGTCTACTATTTTTACATCTCTGTTCAAAAGTAAAATTGGCCTTATAACTTTTCCTTCATATACTGTCCTTGTCACATTTTGGTATTAAGTTTATGTGTGAGTCTAATTATTTGGTTTTGAATGTTAAGTAGGCCTCACAGTGAAGCTATCTGGGCCTTGTGGACATTTTGAAAATTACTGTTTTGATTTTATTCTTAGTTATAGAACTATTCAGATTTTATACTCCTTAATAAATTAGTTTTAGAAAGTTATATTTTCCTGGAAGTTTCCTTCTTCCTTAAAAAAATTTTTTTAAGTTTATCTATTTATTTTGAGAGAGAGAGAGACAGTGAGTGCAAGCGGGGGAGGGGCAGAGAGCAAGGGAGAGAGAGAACTCCAATCAGGCTCTGTGCCATCAGCACAGAGCCCCACATGGGCCTTGATCCCACAAACACTGAGATCATGACCTGGGCCAAATCAAGAGTCAGATGCTTAACAGACTGAGCCACCCAGGCACTGCTCCTTATTTCTTTTAAATTTTTAAAATATATTGGCAGGGGGCGCCTGGGTGGCTCAGTCGGTTAAGCGGCCGACTTTGGCTCAGGTCACGATCTCGCGGTCCGTGAGTTCGAGCCCCGCATCGGGCTCTGTGCTGACAGTTCAGAGCCTGGAGCCTGTTTCAGATTCTGTGTCTCCCTCTCTCTGACCCTCCCCTGTTCATGCTCTGTCTCTCTCTGTCTCAAAAATAAATAAACGTTAAAAAAAAAATTAAGTAAAATATATTGGCAGAGCTGTTCATAGTGTTTTCTTTTTGTTCATTTCTGCAGTATCTTTGTACTCTTGATATCAGTTATAACAAACCCTCACTTGGCCACCTGACCTGCCAACAGGTAGGCTTGGCTGGATGACACAGTCTTGACTTAGTTGCTATGTGTGCATATCAGAGGCCCCTGGATGTCCTATTCCTGCTACATACCTGCCTCACCTACATAGCATATGACCTTCGGCCAGCCCAGTGTGTAGCCAACCAACAAACCCAGATACTGCCAATCAACAGTGCCCAGGGGCTTCGCATTTCTGATAAGGACCTAGACAGTTTGTGGTCTTCTTTTCCCCCAAACTGCAACCTAGAGAACTTTCCTGGACTCCATGCTTGATTGAGTTGCCGGTTTCCCCACTCAGCAATCAATCCTAGGTCTCTAATGGGCTCTATTTGTTGTCCTTAACAATTATTTGTGCCTTCTCTTTTTTTACTTTAGCATTCTTGCCAAGAAGTTATCAATTTCATAAATCTTTTTAAAAACTCATCTTTTGTTTTTATTGTGCCTCTATATTGTGTGCTTATTTGCATTTCATTAATATTTCTTATTTTTATTATATCCCTTTTTCTATTTTGTGCTTATTTTGCTGTTCTTTTTCTAAATTCTTGGAATGGATGCTCAACTCAGCCCTTCTTTTATTTTCTTATAAAGCCATCACATTTCCTCTAAGTGCTGCATTTCAACTAATATTTTCATAATCTTTCAATTCAAATTATTTTTAAATGGTCACAATTTTGTCTTAGCTCCATGGGCTATTTCAGAGTATGTTGCTTAGTTTCCCATCATATGGGGTTTGGGCAGTGTTATTGATTTATAGGTTCATTCCAATATATGTAGAACGCAGGGCAATGAACCTATAGATCAATAACACTGCCAAGGAGATGTCTGTAATGTTTATTTATTCTGAGAGGTGGGGAGAGAGGTAGAGAGAGGGAGAGAGACAGAATCCCAAGCAGGCTCTGCACTCTGAGCACAGAACTCAACATGGGGCTCAATCTCATAAACCATGAGATCATGACCTGAGCCAAAATCAAGAGTTGGATGGTTAACTGATTGAGCCGCCCAGGCATCCCTGTCAGGCAGATTTTTACAATCCATTCTTACCATCTGTTTTTTAACTACAGAATTTAATCTATTTATTTTCAATTGAATTACTAATACAAGGATTAATTTCTTCACCTCATTTTCTTCTTCCTATACATCTAATTTGTTCTGTATTTATTTCTCTTTTCTTACCCTTTGAAAATGTTCTCATTTCACTTTTAAATCTATAGGTTTGACTGTTAAACATTTTCTTTCTAGGGGTGCCCGGCTGGCTCAGTCAGAAGAACATGAGACTCTTGATCTCGTGGTCATGACTTCGAGCCCCATTTGGGTGTAGAGATTAGTTAAATAAGTAACTAACTAACTAAATAAATAAATAAGCTTTTGAAAATAAATACAAGTTAAAAAAAATATTTTCTTTCTGGGAATGCAAGCTGGTGCAGCCACTATGAAAAACAGTATGAAGATTCCTCAAAAAACTAAAATAGAACTACCCTATGACCCAGCCATTGCACTACTAGGCATTTATCCATGGGATATAGGTGTGCTGTTTTGAAGGGACACATGCATCCCCATGTTTATAGCAGCACTATCAACAATAGCCAAGTAGGGAAGGAGCCCAATGTCCATCGATGGATGAATGGATAAAGAAGATGTGGTATATATATACAATGGAGTATTACTCGGCAATCAAAAAGAATGAAATCTTGCCATTTACAACTATGTGGATGGAACTGGAGGGTATTATGCTAAGTGAAATTAGTCAGTCAGAGAAAGACAAAAATCATATGACTTCAACTCATATGAAGGACTTTAAGAGACGAAACATGAACATAAGGGAAGGGAAACAAAAATAATATAAAAACAGGAGGGGGACAAAACAGAAGAGACTCATAAATATGGAGAACAAACTGAGGGGTGCTGGAGGGGTTTGTGGAAGGGGGATGGGCTAAATGGGTAAGGGCACTAAGGAATTCTACTCCTGAATCATTGTTGCACTATATGCTTAACTAATTTGGATGTAAATTTAAAAAATAAAAAAAATTTAAAAAATTAAAACAAAATTAAAACAAACAACAAAAACCTATTTTCTTTCTATTTCAGTGATTCTGCTAGAAAATTACAACATGCATCCTAATTATTAAAATGTAAGCTTATGAATTTAGTTACCTATCTGCTGGACCATATTAGGACCTTAGAAAATTTGAAAATCTATCCATCCCACTCCCAACTTATAGGCTACTATTGTTTATATTTATTTTCCCTAAAATCTCCAGAACACAGTATTATTGTTTTACTCTGCTTATTTATGTTTATCCATGTGTTCACCACTTTCTTTATTCTTCTTTTTCCTCTTGCAACTCAGAACTTCTGTCTGGAACCACTACCATTTTGCTTGAAATATATCTTTACAACTTATCTTAATGAAGAGAGGGATAGGGGCAGAGAGAGAGGGAGACACAGAATCCTGAATCAGGCTCTAGGCTCTGAGCTGTCAACCAGAGCCCGACGCAGGACTCGAACTCACAAACCGCAAGATCATGACCTCAGCCAAAGTCAGACGCTTAACTGACTGAGCCACCCAGGCGCCCCATTTTAATGTTTCTTTTTATCCTATTCTTTGTGTGTGTTTCTGTATGTTTGTGTGTGTGTGTGTGGTGTGTGTGGTTGGTGTGTGTACGTATTTTCTCCTGTATTTCATATATATTAAAGAGGGATTTTTTTCCATTTTTTAAATTTGGGGGCAGGCAGAGGGAGAGGGAGAGGGAGAATCTCAAACAGGCTCCAAGCCCAGCGTGGAGCCCAATGTGGGGCTCAAAACCACAACCCTGAGATCAGGACCTAAGCTAAAATCAAGAGTTAGACATTCAACCGACTGAGCTACCTAGGCACCCATGAAGTGGGATTATTTGAGTGTTCTACTTGCAGAGTCTCATTCCATTTAAATTAGTTTTCTTCTTGTTTTGGTCTCTATTTCTCATTTTAGAGGAATTTCTCAGACATCTGGTGCTCCTTGGTTGTTGCCCCATTAGGCCATATGATGTCTTCCAGATTTCAGATCAACATTCCCAAATGACTATAGTTTATTGGTCCAGTTCAGGAAACACTGATCTCTGCCATCTTAGATGAATGGGAACTTTATCAGACCAGGCATAGGCAGGAGTAACACAGACAAAATGGTTTTCATAAGCCTCACCCCCCTTCCTTCCTCAGATTTTTCTCCACACTCAAAATGTTCCTTCATCTACTGTTGTCCTTCAGACCTTTCCTGTGGCTCCTCCCTCAATAGAATCACTTCAAGTAAAAATCTGGTTATCTTATTAATATACAGTATGAATGACTGATAAGACTAAATATGGTTGTCTGGTATTTGGTTTTAGAAAATGGGGACAAAGCATTTCTGGGGGGATATACCAAGGAATAGACTCTCAGGATATAAATTAGCCAACATCAAAGCAAATCAGCAGAAAGGTGTATGAAAATAGCCAACTCCTTAATAAAAACAAACCTCCTATTCTACAAGACTGGCAATGGATGGAGAATCTCCACAACGGATGATGAAGAAGAACCTCATAACCTTAACTGTTGTCCTCTATGATTCACCTTCCCTTAGGATTTCCATCTAATTATGCCTGCATCCATTCCCAGGCCATAAAGAGGTAGAACTGATTTCCTTTGGTATGGTGGCCCAAGATATGGACAACTCTTAATTCCTTAATACCCCAAACAAAGCAAAGTGGCAGCATTCATAGAACATTTTGCAAATGTCTAAAGAGAATTAACATAGGAATGGCAAGAAACTACTACGGCATTCTGAGGTGACTTACCATTCGTGGGTACTAGCCCTACCCCATCGTAATTCCCAGTACAGCCCTATCTATCGGGTATTATCACAGTTCCCATGTTACAAGCATAAGACCAGATAATCTAATTCCTCTCATCCCAAAAGCAAGGTAATGAAGACTGAGAAAGAAGCTATCTCCTGCACAAGTAGCAGACTGGTGGCTATGAACTATATCTAGCTCACAGATATATTTTGTCAGTTCTGCTCTACTTAAGAGTCCTCTTTTAAAACTTTAGCCATCAACATTGAGAATCTGGAGAAATCATATTTTAAAGGCAAAAATATGTTCTGGCGTTGAACACACACACACAGGCATGAAACACACACACAAGATCTGGAAACATGTGGCCCCTTGTCCCACAAGGCAACATTCGGCTACAGTTGAGCATTAGCTACCCTTGGCAAAGGCACATGCCTTCCAGTTTGCTGGAGCCTCCATCTAGTCAACTTTGCTTGCTCACATTGTCTGCCTGCCTTCAGTAAACATTTGCAACCCTCGTGAACTGCAGGTCTGCGTCTGATGACCTACTCTTTCTCAGGTGACAGACTGGGAGGAACTACTAGCAATCACCTTCCCCTTCAGAGGACACCCCACCCTTCTCAGGGCTGTGGCTTCATAGACCTAAGTATACACCATATTATAGTCCCGATAGTCATATAAGAGGCATACACTTAAAATGGGGTGCTTTTGTTATGAAGAGGGCTTTTGCCCAAAAGCCAGTACCATCTCACTAAACACTAACACACCCTTAGTGAGATTAAATCTCACTAAGTACTGTGTTGACATATACACAGCAAGGTGAAAATGTTGATGTTTACATCCCTGAGATTCTGGGTCTAGTTACTGTTACCCAAATGAGATATATGTGAAAAATCCTTTGAAAGATAATACAAACTAAGTAAAAAGAAAAAGGCATTGTGTAAAGTGCTAGAAAAATCTAAACATTATGAGTGTTTTGATTTTGGCATGAAAGCAACTGAAATAGGTGGCAATGGTAATTAAATTAACTCTTTAGGAGTCCAGGGTGGCATTTTCACACCTAAATCTCGATGAAGAAATTCTTAACAAGAAAATGAAAACCATCTTGGAAATTGGAATTCTAAGTTTTTGTTAATACATCAGGAGAAAAATAGAAAAGAATACAGCGGTGTGAACTGTTAGAAAAACAATTAAGTCAGGAGTCAGGAGAGGTATAGTCTAGCCCCAGCCATGTCACCAGCTAACTCTGTGACATGAGAATTCATTATTTAACACTTCCTCTCCATTTCCTCATCTATAGTAGTAAGTAAACTAGATGATATGTAACAAACCCTCTGGGCTGTACTATAATTCAAGGGCAAACTTTTATCAAAATACTCTAAATCTTAAGTCAGATAAATCAAAGAAAACACTACAAATACCAAGAGACAAATCTGACATGATAATTAGTTTGCATTAAAATTTATCTAGAACTGACTTACACACATCCATAAAATGAAAGCTAAATAAATACACAACATATCAGATTAAATTCTGCTTCAACTAGAAGTGAGAATGTTTTTCTTGTAGATAGCAAACATAAATGGATCCACTGGAAACCGTACAAAATGCTTCCAAAACAACCATAAAAATTTAACTGATTTAAACAGTCACTTACTAATGTCCTTTTATTAATATTCTCCAATGAACTTGCAGTAGCCTTGAGAGAGATAAAACAGGAAGCAAAATAAGCCTTCCTGAGCCTTTTGTGATTTTAATGTTGAGTGACAGATTCTCTAGAATGAACAATGGACAATGAAAGAGTCTGGCCAAACTAAACACTTTCTGTGAGCAGACTGAGCCTTTATCTCAGCCAAGAAATCATTTTTACTCCATGAAAAATAACTAAAATCTTGCCAAGTTGTACCACTGCCACTGAAATTGGAATGGCTTCAACATCCCATAAATACAGTGACACTTAATGAATTGCTTCAGTTAAATCATGCTGGAGGGAAAATAGATGAACAATCTTATTGTGTTATATGTCGTTCAAAAGATACAATCAACACAGGTAATCAGGGGCGCCCTTCATGCCAGGACTACCCTTGAGATAGGCACATCTGGATTCCCATGAACTTTTTATTTTTGCTGACTAAAATGAAGTAATTTATACCATTGGGAAGTGAGTTAAAATAATATATTCAAAAAGAGCAGCACCAAATAGCCAGAAAAAAACAGCAAAAAATTAAATCAGAAAGTAAGAAGGACCAGTGTGTAATACTTGAAACATCATTTTCCAAGAATTTCGACCACCACAGAACAGCATAGTGACTTATAGGAGGTAATGACCTACAAAAGAAATAAACTATTTAATATCTCAAGAAATAAGGGTGCCTGGGTGACTCGGTTGAACATCCGACTTTGGCTCAGGTCATGATGTCATGGTTTTTGAGTTCCACCCCCATATTGGGCTCTCTGCTGTCAGCACAGAGCCTGCTTCAGATCCTCTGTTCCCCTCTCTCTGCCCCTTCCTGCTCTCGCTCTTTCTCTCAAATATAAACATTTAAAAAAAATATCTCAAAAAATACCTGAGAATCCGGTGATCTTATATATGCTTGCTTAAAAGTTTAAAAAGGAATACACCAGGGGTGCCTGGGTGGCTCAGTTGGTTGAGCATCTGACTTTGGCTCAGGTCACGATCTCATGGTTCGTGAGTTTGAGCCCCGAGTCGGTCTCTGTGCTGATGGCTTGGAGCCTGGAGCCTGCTTCAGATTGTGTCTCTCTCCCTCTCTCTGCCCCTCTGCCGCTCGCTTCTCTTTCTCTCTCTCAAAAATAAATAAACATTAAAAAAAAAAAAGAATGCACCCTGTTCTTTCCTTCTTACATTGTCCTTTATTGTTTCCTTTTGCCTGCAGTGACTGCAAAATGGACAGATGATAGTCAATGTACTACAAATAGATTTGACATCTTTAAGTGCAGAATTCAGAGTTCAGACTATGAAAAGCCAATAAACACAAAGAATCAAAGTCCAAATATATCCAATACAGAACATTTTCAGCCTGATAAATAACATACATCTGATTCTTGATTATTTTCACTTTCTCAGATGGTGTCAAGTCATTTGTTATCTTTGATTTCATTAGCTGTTTAGCACTTACATTCTAATATATGGGTTCAGTTATCTGAGATCCCACAACACCTAAAATAACCAGTGAGGTCATAACTTGGTAGGGGTTTGAGGTGAAGTGATTTACAACATTCTCTCCTATTCCCTTGTTCAGAAGTTCTCTTGGCCTCTTCATGGCAAATTACATGATTTCTCAGGCTAAACGCAAACAGATTTTCTTTCTATTTCAATATTTTCTATTTTCCCTGAGTTAGGAAAAAGGAAAATATTTAGTTTTAGTGGATGCTGCTGATCTGTAGGTTACTAGATTTGAGATATATTAAGGAGATTATCATATTATATCCTTAATTATCTCATAATTTGAAAGCAATATATGCCACATATAAGCTGCTGTAATAACCAAGATTTTTCTGCATTAATACACTTTCATTGTAGGATTATGTCCCTGTGTAGGCTGAGTTGAGCCTTCTTCTTCTCCTCCTCCTCACCTTCTCCCCTTCCTCCACCCCTCCCCCCCCTTCTTCTCCTTCTCCTTCTCCCCCTCCTCCTCCTCCTTCTCCTCCTCCTCCTTCTAAATAGCAAAGCCATTGCAATAGTCATTCTAGAAAATGTCTTTGCTGGTAATCTTAACAGTGTTTGGGCAACCTTATATCCTTTTTACCCCCTGACCCTGATGGGCTCTGTAAGTTACTGTCTGATAACAAAGTGATCATCAGCTTAAATGTCAAGAGCCCTAAACAGCCCAAGAAGACAAACTAGAAGAGAAAAAAAGCTCTAAGGTTTGTACGTGAAAGAATTCTTTAATACAGTGCTTCTCTCAGTCTTCACCCAAGTACTCCAAAGGCAGTGGGCAAAGAAGTGTGTAATTACCCCAAGCCAGAGATTTCTTTCAAGTCTCATGTTTTACATTGAAAATTCAGGGGCGCCTGGGTGGCTCAGTCAGTTGAAATTCTGACTTCAGCTCAGATCATGGTCTCATGGTTCATGGGTTCAAGCCCCGCATTGGGCTCACTGTTGTCAGCATGGAGCCTGCTCCAGATCCCCTGCCCCCACTTCCCCTTCCATGCTTGCGTTCTCTCTCTCAAAATAAACAAAACATTTAAAAAAGAAAGAAAGTAAATTCACATATATTTTGAATTCTACTACTCATATATCAGCATTTCCTTTAATACAATTTTTTAAACTTATCAAGTTATACAACTTTGCCTCCAAATAATCAATTACGCTGATGCTTGAGATTATGCACCATGTTTGTTTGGGGGCATTTAATAACCTTCCCAGCACCCCCAACCACTTCCATGTGCTCCCCAAATGTTCACAGAACTCAGTGTGAGGTACAAGGACATTTAACTCAATTACAGGTTAAATACTCTCTAATGAACTCTTCTCTACCTCATCACCACGTAGGTATGTTTTCTTATTTCTACATCCTTTTACTTCTTTCCAATTCTCCAAGATCAGCTTGGGCTTTATTTATTTATTTTTTTACAAGAGTCTTGTCTTGTTTCTCTGTCCAACAGTGATTTTCCTTTCTCATCTCCTTTGCATAACTTGTTCACCTCACATGTGTTTTATTTGATCATATAGAACTCTGAACTAGTTCTATTTATATATTTTGTGTTTTTTTCCAGCTTTATTGACATGTTACTGACATATATTAACACATGTAAGTTTAAGGAGTATAAAGTGATCATTTGACACATATATATTGCAAAATGATTACTGCGGGAAGGTTAGGTAACACGTCCATCCCCTCACATGATTATTATTTGTGTTTATGTGTGGTGATAACATTGAAGATCTACTCTTAAAATTTTTCAAGTATATAATACAATGTAATTAATTATAGTCACCATGCTGTACATTGGATCCCTAGAACTTACTCATCTTATAACTAAGCTTATACCCTTTGACCAACATGTCCCCATTTCTCCTGCTTCCAAACCCCTGGCAACCACCATTCTACTCTATTTCTTTGAAATCAACGTTTTTGCATTCCACATATAAATGAGAACATATAGTACCTGTATTTCTCTGACATATTTTGCTTAGCATAATGTCCTCATGGTTCCATCCATGTTGTCACAAATGGCAGGATTCCTTCTTTGTCATGGCTGACTAGTACTCTGGTATAGATATATATGCCATATTTTCTTTATCCATTCATCCATCAGTGGACACTCAGGTTGTCTCCATGTCTTAGGTATTGTGAATGATATTGCAATGAACATGGGAGTGCAGATACCTCTTCAATATAATAATTTCATTTCCTTCAGATATACACCCAGAAGTGGGATTCCTGTATTATTTGGTAATTCCATTTTTAATTTTTTAAGGAACCTCTACTATTATCCACAGTAGCTGCACCAATTAATATCTACACCAACAGTGTACAAGGGTTTCCCTTCTCCACATCCTTGCCAGTACTTGTTATCTCTTGTCTTTTTGATGGTAGGCATTCTAACAGGTGTGAGGTGATATCTCATGGCTGCTTTGATTTGCATTTCCCTGATAATTAGTAATGTTGAGTATCTTTTCATGTACCTGCTGGCCATTTGTAAGTCTTCTTTGGAAAAAAGTCTATTCAAGTCCTCCACCCATTTTCAATTTGCTTTTTTTCCCTGTTATTGGGTTACAGGAGTGCCTCATATATTTTGGATATTAGTCTTTAATCAGATGGATGGTTTACAAATATTTTCTCCCATTCTGTAGGTTTCCTTTCACTTTGCTAATTGTTTATTTTGCTGTGCAGAAGACTTTTAGTTTGATGTAGTCCCACTTAACTTATTTTTGCTTTTGTTGCTTGTGCTTTTAGGGTCATATCCAGAAAATTGCTGCCAAGGGCAATGTCAGGGAGCTTTTTCCTATATTTTCTTCTATTAGTTTTACAGTTTCAGGTCTTATATTTAAGTCTTTAATCCATTTCAAGTTAATTTTTGTGAATGGTGTAAGACAGGGGTCCAATTTCATTCTTTTGCATGTGAATATCCAGTTTTCTCAATACTCTTTATTGAGGAGACAATCCTTTCCCTATTCAGGATTCTTAGCTCCCTTGTCAAGTATCAGCTGATACTATATGCATGGGCTTTTTTTCTGGGCTCTTGATTCTATTCCTGTGGTCTAGAGTCTGTTTTTATGCCAATACCATACGGTTTTGATTACTATAGTTTTATAATATAGCTTGATATCAGCAAGTGTGATGCCTCCAGCTTTGTTCTTCATTCTCAGGATTGCTTTGGCTATTTGGTCTTTTGTGGTTCCATACAAATTTTAGGATTGTTTGCTCTATTTCTGTGAAAAAAATGCATTGAATTAAAAAAAAATTTTTAATGTTTATTTATTTTTGACAGAGAGAGAGGAGAGAGACAGAGCATGAGCAGGGGAGGGGCAGAGACAGAGGGAGACACAGAATCCGAAGCAGGCTCCAGGCTCTGAGCTGTCAGCACAGAGCCCGATGCGGGGCTCGAACTCACAGACCGCGAGATCATGACCTGAGCTGAAGTCGGACGCTCAACAGACTGAGCCACCCAGGCACCCCAAATGCATTGAATTTTGATAGGGATTGCATTGAATCTACAGATGGCTTTGGGCCTTTTGTTTTCATTCATATTCATAATAATTTCACAAACTTAAGGGTAATTCTTTATGTGTATCACTTATCTACTGACACATAACAAGCCATTACAAAACTTAGTGACTTGAAACAGCAATAACTCATTGTTTCTTGTGATTCTGTCAGTAATTGGTCAATAATTTGGGCGGGGCTTACATGGGCAGTTCTCCATCTTATCTCATCTAGACTCACTAACATAATTTGCAGTCATCTGGTAGCTCGACTGGGGATGGAAGAACTAAGACATGCACACATATGTGTCTGGGCCATGATGCTACCTATTGCCTAGGCCTCTCTGTGTTGTCCCTCACCGTTGTTAGTCTAGCCCAGACTTTTTTTCATGGTTGCAAGAATGTTCCAAGAAGTGGGGGTGCCTAGTGGCTCAGTTGGTAGAGCATGTGACTCTTGCTCTCAGGGTCGTGAGTTCAAGCCCCACATTGGTCATAAAGCTTACTAAAAAAATAATAATAATAAAATTAAAAAAAAAAAAAAAGAATGTTCCAAGGAGTGAAGCAGGAAGCTGCAGAGCATTTCGAAGCCTAGGCTCTGAGAAGTATGAACAGACAAATCAGGAGGGTTTAGGAACTGCTCAAAAATAGGAAAGGCAATGATTAATAAAAAGAGATATAAGTCAACTAAATTAATCAGAGAACTGACCAAATCTACCCAAACTAAGTCTAAAGACCAATCAAACTACAGACAGTTGCTTGACAGTATTATTATTATGCAACAAAAGAATGTGAAATGACTGTTCCCATAATTCAGCTATTGTAGATAATACTGCTATAAACATAAGGATACATGTATCCCTTTGAATTAGCACTTTTGTATTCTTTGTGTAAATACCTAGTAGCGCAATTGCTGGATCAGAGGGTAATTCTATTTTTAATTTTTTGAGGAACCTCCATACTGTTTTCCAGAGTGCCTGCACCAGTTTGCATTCCCCATCAACAGTACACACACACACCTGTTATTTTTCGTGTTTTTTATTTTAGCCATTCTGACAGTTGTGAGGTGATTCTCATTGTAATTTTGACTTACATTTCCCTGATGATGAGTGATGTTGAGCATCTTTTCATGTGTCTGTTGGCCATCTGTATGTCTTCTTTGGAAAAATGTCTATTCATGTCTTCTGCTTTTTTTTTTAATTGGATTATTCATCTTTTGGGTGTTGAGTTGTATAATTTCTGTATATATTTTGGATATTAACCCTTTATCAGATATGTCATTTGCAAATATCTTCTCCCATTCTATAAGTCGTCTTTTAGTTTTGCTGATTGTTTCCTTCACTGTGCAGAAGCTTTTTATTTTGATGTGGTCCCAACAGTTTATTTTTTTTTTGTTTCCCTTGTCTCAGGAGACATATCTAGAAAGAAGTTGATATGGCCAATGTCAAAGAAGTTACTGCCTGTGTTCTCTTCTAGGATTTTTATGGTTTCAGGTCTCACATTTAGCTCCTTAATCCATTTTCAATTTATTTTGTGTACGGTGTAAGAAAGTGGTTCAGTTTCATTCTTTTTCATGTTGCTGTCCAGCTTTCCACAACATCGTTTGTTGAAGAGACATTCTTTTTCCCATTGGATATTCTTTCCAAGTGTCCATCAATTGATGAGTGGATAAAGAAGATGCGAGATTTTATATATATATATATATATATATATATATATATATATATATATATATATGTATTCCATATATATAATGGAATATTACTCAGCCATAAAAAAGAATAAAATCTTGCCATTTGAAAGGACATGGATGGAGCTAGAGAGAATAATGCTAAGTGAAGTAAGTCAGTCAGAGAAAGACAAATGCCATATGATTTCACTCATATGTGGAATTTAAGAAACAAAATAAATAAGCAAAGAGGAAAAAAGAGAGAAACCAAGAAACAGATGCTTAACTATAAAGAACAAACTAAGGGCTACTGGAAGGGAAGTGGGTGGGAGGATGGGTTAAATAGGCCATGGGGATTAAGAAGTGTACTTGTGGGGCGCCTGGGTGGCGCAGTCGGTTAAGCGTCCGACTTCAGCCAGGTCACGATCTCGCGGTCTGTGAGTTCGAGCCCCGTGTCAGGCTCTGGGCTGATGACTCAGAGCCTGGAGCCTGTTTCCGATTCTGTGTCTCCCTCTCTCTCTGCCCTTCCCCCGTTCATGCTCTGTCTCTCTCTGTCCCAAAAATAAATAAACGTTGAAAAAAAAATTAAAAAAAAAAAAAAAAAGAAGTGTACTTGTGATGAACACCAGGTGATGTATGGAGGGTTGAATCACTGTATTGTACACCTGAAGCTAATATGGCACTGTATGTTAGCTAACTGGAATTTAAATAAAAACTTAAAAAAAAAAAAAGAAAGAAGGCAATTCCTTCTCCAAACTGCAAACTTTTGGCAAATCAATATAGGACCTTGTAATGCAACAAAACTATGTTGTACTTGTTGGAATCATAAAAAAAAAAAATGTGAAATGGTATCTATTACTTAAAGACTTTAAAAGCCTATTCTAACTCCTGATTTAGGAGTAGAATAAATTAAATAAACATATTGTTCACTCTGTGACATAGAGCTTAGAGTTTGCAAAAAAAAACTACCACTACTGCCAGTAAAAACACAAACTTCCAGAACCTTCAAGTGGGACCAAAATCTACTGTGATTTCAGTCTAGTTTTTGCTAGTTGGGCAGTACTTTTAACACTGAATCACTCTCATGAGTGATTTTATTTAAAAGGCTCTGTGTTAATTATTAATTGCTCACACAGAACCCATAGGGGATTTAAAACATTTTTTTTTTTCTTAATTCACCAGCCAGAAACCTACATACTAGGGATAACCCAGCTGAATTGGAAAATGCCTTCTTGTCTCACTTAATTTAACCTGTTTCAAGAGTTTAGAAGAATTTTTATATACACAGAAAAAGCCCCAACAATATTTAAGAGTAACATTCATTCTGGAAAAAATTGGGATGTGTCAGGACTAGACAGGTTTTATGTATATTAACTAATTGTGGTTTTAATTTTTTGAAAGCAAGATACTAAACCAACATTCAGGGAGCTGCTATTTATTCTTTAAATCTGATAAGCAAGTCAGTATCTCCTTACATGTGGGGTTTGGAGACCTTTCTGCCCTAAACTATATGTTCTTTGATCTATTTTTTTTACTTGGAGTTCCTGTTAAGTAAAAGCCTTGTATTTTGGTTTCTCCTGAGACACTTCAGTACTTTGTATGTTCCTGCTGGACCACAGGGGCATTACCAGAGCAGTAATGAGTCTGAAACATCAGGTGGAATATAACTTAAGGCCAGACCAATAAGTATCTTTGAAGATATAGGTTTATTGGAAAATGTGCCCAGTGTTCTAATCTTGGCATAAATTAAACCTAGTTGTATTAATTACACAGGTTTTAATGTCTGCTGTCTTAAACAATGTTTTAAAACTATAGGGATTTGATTCAAATAAGTTCTTGGGCTCTCTGAGGCTGACCAAAGGAGAAAAACAAGTGCCCTCAAAGATCTAAAAAGCATAGGCTTGTAACAACCTCATTAGGCAAACTTGAAGGATTTTATCAATTCTCCTCAGGCAATTCCAGTGGTGTTTTTCAGTGGTCCTCACCCTGAAGCACTATCTCTTTCACAAAATTCACACATTTGACAAAAATATGTGGAAATCATGTGTAAAGTTTACAGGTTGGTTGAAGTAAAAAAAATTTTTTATTTAAAAGGGCATGTTTAAATAAAGGCTTCAATGGAATGGTGAACATGTATAAATATCTAAAGTTAGGATTTTTTTTTAACTCCAGTCTTTCCTAATCACAAAGAAAATTGAAAAAAAAAATTAAATCATGGTTTTTAAAATGTGATTTAGGGGCGCCTGGGTGGCGCAGTCGGTTAAGCGTCCGACTTCAGCCAGGTCACGATCTCGCGGTCCGTGAGTTCGAGCCCCGCGTCAGCTCTGGGCTGATGGCTCGGAGCCTGGAGCCTGGAGCCTGTTTCCGATTCTGTGTCTCCCTCTCTCTCTGCCCCTCCCCCGTTCATGCTCTGTCTCTCTCTGTCCCAAAAATAAATAAAAACGTTGAAAAAAAAATTTTTAAAAATAAATGTGATTAATTTTTAAAATTTACATTTCAAAATGAAAAAAATAAATCACAAATTTTAAATGAAAATTACAAGTGATTATAATAAACCTAATCACTTGTTTTCCACTGGGAAATTAGGGAGCACACATTAAACCTCATAACTATTTTGATGTAATGTATGCCATCACTTCACTGCCAAGGGATGGGTTTACCTAGCAGGAATTGTCCTCTCAGATCCCTTCTCAAGACCCTGGGGACCATGTGCCGACAATTTCTGGGAGTGGCCTCTGGATGGCAGTATTCTTTTAGTTGGCATCTTGATCATTAAGACTAAGTTCCAGGGGACTCCGAGAATCATCTTTTTCAATAATCAACGTTTTAGTGTTCTCACTCCTTATTAGCTCTGTGGCTTAGAGCAAGGCAAGTAACTTCTTCAAGTCTCCGTGTCCTCCACTGTCTATGGAGGATTCTATTCTAAACTTGGAAGGTAGTCACAAGGATTAGAGATGATAATGATAATTATTATAGGAACACTATTATTTATTGAAAACCTAATGTGAATAGGCACTGTGTAGGAACTTTACAAATGATAATCTCACTAAGTCCTTCCAGTTATCCTCTATGCAGGTATTACCACTTTGTCTTTACAGATAGAAAACTGAAGCTGAGAATAATCAAGAATGCAACCTAAATCCCATAGCCACTCAGTGGTAAACCTGGAATTTCTTTCTAAGCATATAATACAAGTAAAGTGCCTACCAAATTGCCTTGTGCACAGTAAATATTAGTAATTTTAACCTTTTTTTTAAAAATTTCTTGTTAACGTTTATTTATTTTTGAGACAGAGAGAGACAGAGCATGACGGGGGAGGGGCAGAGAGAGGGAGACACAGAATTGGAAACAGGCTCCAGGCTCCGAGCTGTCAGCACAGAGCCTGACGCGGGGCTCGAACTCACGGACCGCGAGATCTTGACCTGAGCCGAGGTCGGCCGCCCAACCAACTGAGCCACCCAGGCGCCCCAATTTTTAACCATTTTTAATATTGTTATTTCTATAACTAAGTTTTATATAACTGTTGTCTGAAAGACATTAAAAATTTTTAATATTATTTCTAAGTGGACATAAAAGAGATATAAAAATCTATATGATCTAGTTGTTCAGATATCTTAATTTTTCCCCAAAGTATATTTCAGCAGAGAATGTAAGGACAAAGAGAAGATTTGTAAATAAAAGTTATGGTCAATTAAATGTGTGAAATGTTATATATTTTATTCTTCTCCTGGAGAGTCGCAAGAAATATTAGCATATTAAAGACTCAGAGATGTCTTGCAATAAAGAAAACTATTAATCTAGTTTAATCCAAAGCTTTCAAATGTATTTAAAAAAGTAATTCTTTCTTCACAAAATATTTATGACCATCCTTGAAATCGGTGTTCTGTGGAAAACATTTGAGAAAAATGAATCTTTAGAAATTCCTCTCCCAACTTGAGCATGTAATGTTTTGATAACTCTTCTTTTTCTGCCAACTCAACTCCCTGCTGTGGATGTGGTGTGAAATGTCAGGACTGACAATAAAATCTTTCTGACACTTTACTGTTAAACCTAACTTTTTCTCAGGCTTTTCTTACAGCAGTACAACATTCTTTCTACTTCTGTCCATATTGCAACCACAGGTAAAACTTGCCTGAAACTCCTGCTCACAGTCTTTCTTATCTTCTGCACCATTCAGTTGCTTCTAAACCTCTGTTGACTCTAACTTAAATTTTATTGCTACTTAAATTGCCATGTGATTATAACTTCACATTTAAATTATAAGTTCCTTGGTGTCTGGAACCATGCATTGTGCTGCCATTTATCCCTGAAAAAGCATGAACACTGTGCACTGCCCATTCAACAAATGCAACAAATATACACTAAACATCTCTAATATGCCAAGCTCTGTTCCAGGTGCTGGGGTATAGTAGTACCCCTGTAAGGCTGTCAGTACTTTAGTGGAACTTTCATTCTACTAGGGGAGATACATAAATGAGTCTTAGAATAAGTACATAATGTAATGTCAGATAAGAATAAGTGGTATGAAGCAACAGGGCATGTGAAAAGGCCTCTAGGGGCGCCTGGGTGGCTCAGCCGGTTAAGTGTCCGACTTTGGCTCAGGTCATGATCTCACGGTTCATGAGTTTGAGCCCCGCATCGGGCTCTGTGCCAACAGCTCAGAGCCTGGAGCCTACTTCAGACTCTGTGTCTCCCTCTCTCTCTATCCCTCCCCTGCTCACTCTGTCTCTCAAAAATAAATGTTAAAAATGTTTTTTTAAAAAAAGAAAAGGCCTCTAATGAAGGAATATTTAAGATGAAATCTGAATAACCGAAAATGAGGTCAGAAAGAAGAGTGTTCTAGACAAGAGGAAAGGGCCAGGGCAAAGGCTGAAGGCTGGCTCAATTTTCTAAGTTAGAGGAAAACAGGAAGGTCAGTGTGGCTAGAACAAGCATAATAGGTCAGGGCAATCAGCATGATAACACTTACAGTGGTGGGTATGAGCCAGACTGCAGTACGGAATTTGGACGTCATTTTAGATGATATGGAAGCCATGGAATGCTGAAGACATGGGAATGAGCTAAGCATGTTTCCATAATGTTAAGAAGACCACTCTGACTGCAGGATAAATAATGGAATACAGGGGGTCAAGGTAGGCATCAGGGATGCCAGTTATAGGCTATCTTAGTAATTAAGGCAAGACATGATGGTGATTTAGGCAAGGGTGGTGGCAAGGGAGCAAAGGAGAGTAGACAGATTCTGGGTGTATTTTGACAAAAGTGACAACAGGACTTGCTGGCTTGAGCAAATGAGAGGGTGGTGATATTGTCAATATGGGGATATCTGGGAGATCAGTGACCCTGAGAGGAAGACTAAGGAAGGGGGTCAAGAATCCTTTTGACCGTGTTAAAGGTGAGAGGTCTATAAGACATCCAGGAATACGTGTCATTTTTACCTGATTTGGCAGCTCATGGGAAAAAGCAGGGCTAGATACATACATTGAAGTCGCTGGTACAAAAAACATTATTTGAAGTCATGGGCACTAAATCATCCTGGGAGAGATCGTAACTCCAAGGCACCCTAGAGACCAAGACTGAGAAAGGGAAGCCAAAATGGCAGGCAGAAACCCAGGAGAATGTGGTGTTGAGAAGTCCAAAAGAATAAAGTGCAGCTGGAGTGAGGGAGTAGTCAGCTGAGTAAAATGGCAAAGATCCAGAAGAGGACCAAGTTGGTCAACATGGAGGCAATCAGAGCGGGTCCATTGGAGCAGTGATGACCAAAGCTGGGAAGATTGGTTGAAGGCAGAGTGAGGGCTGGTAAACACTCAGTGTAGACAAACTCTTCATAAAGTTCTGCTGAGAAGAGGAGCATAGAAGTGCGACAGGAGCCAGAAGGGACGCGGAGCCAGGAAAGGGCTCCCCTGATCCCAAGATGGGAAGTACTAGACTCTACCTACATGGAGTCAGAAGGGAAGATTGCAATGTGGAAAAAGAGAGGGACTCATAACTCATTGTTTAATTATTGTAGAGTTTTAAATGTATTTGTCTCACATTGGATTGAATAGGAGACTGTTTTCCAACATACGAGTTGCAACTGTGACAATCAATAGGAAATGAAACTGAGTGGCAGTAACGATAATATTAACTTGTATATAGGGCTAATTATGTGATAGGCACTGTTTTATGTGCTTTTCATATGTATATTTAACATCTAAATTCCTCTAAATAACAATTATTGTTCTCACGCTACACTTGATGAGGAAACTGAGATATGGAGAGTTAAGTAACTTGTCTGATGTCATGGAGGCAGGAAGTGACAGAACCAGGATTCACACTCAAATGATCTGACTTTGAAGCTTTAACTACCAGGATAAACTGGCACAGGGTTGCACATCTGCTGGCATTTCCTCAGTTCACAAACTGTTTTATGACTCACCAGCCCTCAATTACCTCTTTTTTCTCCAAGTCATACAGTTACAAAGGTTGAAAGGAATTGTTTTTCAATTCTTTCTCTAGTTAGGGCAATCCTATGAAATGGCCCATTCAATTAGATGTGGGCAGCAATTCTATCAAAACTGTCCCTTTTAGAATATTATAAACTACACATTAAAATAAAAATTTTGACTGTATAGGTTTTTTTTCCATACAAGCATTCCTCCTATATACACAGTAAATATTACTTCAGTGACCACATGGGATTCACTCGTTGGGATATACCACAGTTTACTTCAAATGTGTCTGTGTGTGTGCTTATTAATTTATGTAAGATGGCCATGTTCTTGGCAGAAAAATTAGAAAATACAGCTTACAAAAAGAATTCCACTCATTCTTTCATTTAATTACACATTACTGTGTGTGCATTTTAGGTCATGCAAGTATTACAAATCATACTTTCAAATGCTATTTAAAAGCATGAGGAGGGGCACCTGGGTGGCTCAGTTGGTTAAGTGTCTGACTCTTGATTTCGACTCAGGTCGTGATCTCACGTTCATAGGATCGAGCCCCATGTCAGGCTCTGTGCTGATAGCACAGAGCCTGCTTGGGGTTCTCTCTCTCTCTCCTCTTTCTCTGCCCCCCACCACATGTGTGTACACACACACACATGCTCTCTTTCACTCTCTCTCTCTCTCTCTCTCAAATAATAAATAAACATTTTAAAAGCATGAGGAAATGCAAAGGAAGAATTTCAGGATACAAAACTATAGAAAGTATGTGAAAAAAATAGTAAAAAACAATTAAATCACATATACACACATGAGAAAGAGAGAGAGAGAAATCTAAACAGTAGCTATTATTTCTGGATGTGAGATATTAAGGATGATTTTATTTCTTCTGATTGCCTTTCCCCCCTTATTTTTCTATAATGAACATATATACTTTAATACTCGGAAAAATGTTACTTCAAAAATTAAATATTTCTACTATTATGCTGAGAGCACATGCATTACCAGACATCTGATTTGAAGCTAAAATGGAATCCATTAAGATAGTAAGGCATAGGGGATATGAGGACACGTTTATTATTTCAATTACTCAATAATAATGCTCCAAATGATTTCACTGCCAAGAGCACTGTTCAGGATGTGTGTGTGTGTGTGTGTGTGTGTGTGTGTGTGTGTGTGTTGTGGGGCACTACATAATTATCTATGCTAATTAGTATATATTTAACAAATGATGGACAATTAACATGAGCTCTGTTTCCTGCCACTAGATCTACCTCGGAGAAAAGAAACAGAGAAAGAGAGAGATCCAGGAGACATTTTCAAGGAAAAATTTTTTTTTAATTCCTTTAAACATAATAGAAAATTCAGATACTTTCCTCTGGCCCTTTGTTCAGGCTACCCTTTCAGATGCCTCTTGTTTTTCCCTTTAAATCTTGTAAAAATTGTGAAAAATTATAAATATACTAACAATACATAAACATTTGAGTGCTCAAAAAAATGTACTATAAACCCCATGCTCCCATCACCCAGCTTCAATAATTATCAACATTTGTGGGGCCTTTCTTTCTAATTGCTTATCTTGCACTAGTAGGAAACAATAATACTTATGAACAGGAAAACTCTGTAGAAAAAATTTTAAAGATTAAGCAAACAAGAGATGGGTTTTTTAAAACCGCACTGCACAGAGCTGCACTAAACTTTGAAGGAGTCCCCAAATAGCTTCTGAGGCCTACTGGTGCAGTCACCACCTTTCCCATCCAATGTGCCCCCTTCTTCTCCAACAGCTAAATAGCTATGCATTATTACGCTTGGAAAATGGAAGAACTAAAATAAAGAATGCACTAAGCTCAGAACTGAAACTGTAAGACAGAATTGGGGGAAGTAGGGAACATTCACCCAGGGAAAGTGTGGCCAAGAAGACAGCCTGCGGATGAGCCAGCAGCAGGCTGGGCAGGCCACTCTCATCTACAGAGGTCACCAAGCAGGGCTAGTGGAGCACTACCAAACTGTCACCTGGTTGTACCTACCCAAACTGTTGTCGCTGCTCGTGGGCCAGGACGCAATTCTATCCCTCAGCTTCTTCTTTTTACAGGAGTTGTCTGACTTCTCAGAAAGACCTACTTCCTCCTTCCTAATTTCTCGAACGAGCTGCATGCGGCACCTTGTAAAATCCTGAAAGGAAATCTTCCCATGTTCATCTGCGCCCAACTGGTTCATGATCTCAGCCACAGACTCTTCCATATTCAGTTGGCGGCAGACCATCAATAAGTCATTTCTACAGGAGGGTTGGACAGAAGAAAACTCGTTAGGAGAGACATTTGAGCTGGAGAACGTGGTCAATGGGGGTGGGGGAGGGGTGGAAAGAGCATTTCTTGAACATATCCACACACAGGAAACCTATTTCCAACTTCCTCATTGCTTCTAGAAAAGTGGTAAGTATGCAAAAAGATCTGTTTCATCTGGGTGATTCTAGACAAGAACTCTATTTAATTATTTGGAAGAGTGTGGTGCCTGGGTAGCTCAGTTGTTAAGCATCTGACTTCAGCTCAGGTCATGATCTCACAGTTCATGAGTTCAGTCCCACATCAGGTGAGCACAACCCCTGCTTTGGGTAAAAACACAAGCCCTGCTTCAGGTAAGAAGCCCTGCTTTCTCTCTCTCTCTCTCTCTCTCTCTCTCTCTCTCTCTCTCTCTCTCTCTCTCTCTCTCTCTCTCCCTGCCTCTCTCTCTCTCTCTCTCTCTCTCTCTCTGCCCTTCACTCACTTGTGTTCACTTGCTCTCTCTCTCTCTCCTCAAAAAAAACCCAAAAAATTATTTGGAAGAGTAGAGCAACTTAGAATCTTTTGGTTCTCTTTTCCCTCCTGTCTCCAGGCCTCTTCCTCCCTGTCTTTCTTTTGAAATTGATGGAGCACCTGTAGAGTGCAGCCCTGTAATCTCACTACAAGATAAAGTTTCAGAACATAGAAAAGACATTGTTTCTCCCTTTGGCAGAGTTTAAAATCTAGTCCAGTTGTAAAAGAACAACAAAGATTTTAACAGCTTGTTCTGAACCATCAGCAAACTTCAGCACTTCTTTCAAAGACTATTTAATCTCAACTTGCATGACTCACTGCTGGCCTACCTCTGGTTTTTCTTAATCTTCTTTGAGTATTTTCCATCTTCTCACCAGCAACTAGCCCTAAGACTTAGAGCAGGAGTCAAAATCCCACACATCTTCCAGGACTAGGACATTATGTAAATGTGAGAAGTGGATGGATCTAAGACAGGAGGGGCTGGTCGAGTCTGGGGCTGACTAGAGAAGGATACCCAGCCTGTATGTTCTCAAATTTAAAAATCAAAAATAAACTAATTAAAAAGGAACAAGAAGAACAACACATGATGCTGGCCAAGAGCCCTTATCTAGAGGACATCATTTGACCCCTGACACATAAGTCTGTTCTTTTCTATCTGCCTTCCTTGGGGAAAACATATTGTTCATATTGCTCCAACTAGAAGTCTCAATGAAGGTCAAAGGATTACAGAATTTAAGAGCTGGAAGAGACATAAGAAACTCGTCCATGGTCACAAACAAAGCTAACTTGTGCTCCTGTCTCAACACACCACCAAAGTTCAATTATTTTGAGGACATGGCCAATTTGATGTTTGCTGATATCTGAAACCTAACCATGCAAAGTAAGACCAATTGCTGTCTTCCAGCCACCCTTCACCACTGCTGCTCCTGGTCAGTACTACTACAGTTTCCCCACCTTCCCGACGCTCACGGAATGATAGATAATTTTAATTTCTTCTCCTTCACTCCATCTTACCCTTAATTTCCGCCTCCCTGGTTCCCAGTGTCCAGTTTATTGTCAAATTTCTGTTGCTTCTGTCCTTGGAATGCTTTTATATTTACTCTTAATTGGGGTTTTCTGCTATATTACACTAGTTTCTCTAGCCAATCACCCTGCTCCCATATGTCATTCCACCGTTCATGTTTTAGAAATATTTTTACACATAGCTACATGTTTTATTTATCTTGTGTGTATGTGTGTGTACATGTTATTATGTATATGCCTATGTACATATAATTATATCTATTTGGAGGGTAGATGATGGGTAGATGAATAAATAACATACACATAAAAGTAGGAATGGCAGATTAAATTATTAGTCTTAATTTTTCATTCCCTGGAGTAGTGCTATACATCCATACCCTTGCCTTGACCTCAGGGCTAAGGGACACTCATGGTAGGTATGTCTTCCTTTTCCCTTAACTTAGGCTTGACATCAAACTGCTTTGGTTCCCTGGGATGTTAGCATATATATATTTATGCAGTTGGGCTTGTCCCCGGCCACTTTTCCCTTCATTGTGAAAAGAACAAACCACAGTAGCCATTAACCCTCTAATTTGGGCCCCACTTCAGCCAACCTGTAGACCCGTAGCCTAAAAAGAGCCACTTCAGCTGACCCCAAGATGTATGATCAAGGATAAGTTCTTGTTTCTGCCAGTGAGATTTTGTGATTCCTCCCCAGCAATAACTAACACTGGAACAGTGTTTTGTTTTGTTTTAGTGCATTCATATGCTTATCTTTTTTTCCCTTCCCTGAATACAACCTAATACTCAGCTGGACTCATCCAAGACTTCAGGATGTTAGGATCGCTAAAGCAGTAATCCAAATAGAAGGCAAGGGTCAATGTTCTAATATAAAAATTTTATATTCTAATATAGAAATTTCTTTTTTATATTTTCAGATAATAGCCTTAACAGTTAGTCTTGGTAGGAAATAAAGAGGTTTTCTAATTCCAGAAGTTCACGAAAAAGATGTCACTAACATTTTCTGAAGGTAGGAAAATGGTGTCTTCACTCTTATGTTTGCCTATCTGTATTTTTGTAACTTTCTATAACATACTCCACCACTTTCATAAATTCCTATGTCATTTTTCAGGTTTTAAAAATGAGAATAATAGGGGCACCTGAGTGGCTCAGTCGGTTAAGAGTCCAACTTCAGCTTCAGGTCACCATCCCACGGTTCGTGGGTTAGAGCCCTGTGTTGGGCTCTGTGCTGACAGCTCAGGCCTGGAGCCTGCTTCAGATTCTGTGTCTCCCTGTCTCTCGGCCCCCTCCCCCACTCACACTCTGTCTCTCTCTCTCTCTCAAAAATAAATAAACATTAAAAAAACCTGAGAATAATAAAAGCACCTATCTCAGAGCAGTTTTCTGAGAATAAATGACATAATGCATGTAAAGCACTTAACAGTTCCTGGCATATATTAAGTACTCAATAATAGTATCCATTAATGATTACGTTATAACTATTGATCGTACATCTTTCACAATGCCCAGTTTCATGATTAAGTCTTTAGTAATTAAGCACAAACTGCTCAGGGGAAACAAGTGCTAACTGACTACCTCACTAAGTGGAGACATCTGTCTGCAGAGGATGCCTTTCCTCTGCCTGTGGCACACTTATGGGCGCACCCTGGTGAGAAACCCACTCTGTCCAGACTTGTGAAGCTCCAGTCTACAAAAGTGGCTTAATAAAGAATTTGTGTTCTAGAAAAGCCACCTCTGAAGAGAGTGCGTAATGATACACTTTTATTTTAAAACTGGGCTGCCTGAGAGGCTCATCTAAAGATCAAAAACAAAATACATTGCCCTCAACTAATATAGTCAAATTGTAATCTTTAAATAGAAATATGAGTTTCTTTCTTTTTTTTTAATTTTTTAAAATGTTTTTATTTATTTTTGAGACAGAGAGAAGACAGAGCGTGAATAGGGGAGGGGCAGAGAGAGAGGGAGACACAGAATCTGAAGCAGGCTCCAGGCTCTGAGCTGTCAGCACAGAGCCCGATGTGGGGCTCGAACTCACAGACTGCAAGATCATGCCCTGAGCCGAAGTCGGAGGCTCAACCGACTGAGCCACCCAGGTGCCCCAGAAGTATGAGTTTCTAAAAACTAAATGAAAGCTAAATTCTTTCAGCTAGTTCTTCAGAACTAGCAATAACAGCCGACATGCCTGCAGAGGCAGTGCTATTATCCCCATTTCACAGGTAAGGATGTGAAGGCTGAAAGAGGCACAGCACTATTATGTGGCAGAGCCAAGAAACTAAATCTGGAATCAGTCTGATTCCAACGCTCTTACCCTTTCCCTTCTATCATCCACCATCTTGAATGTCAGCGATACCTAAATTTTGGCAGGTGAACACAAGTGAGGACAGCTTGATTCAATATCATTAATTAATAATACTTTTATATTAAACCAGAAAGACTATATATACCTATACATTATTACCTACTATGTTAAATATGGATGGAATAATAAATTACTTTTTGTTATCAACATGATGAGAAAACTAAGTTACACGAGAAGAAAAAAAATTCCCAAAGCTCTCCTTTACATACCAGGAGCTAAGCCTACAGAACTGGATCACAGAGTTTTACCATGAGCCATTGTGCTAGGTTGTTTAAAATGGCTCTCGGTGAATTATACTCTCCTGTGACTGTGCGCCTCTACAATGTGCCTTGACTATCCCTCCCTTCAACAGGCAGAGGCGATTTCCCTGCCCTTGAATCTGCGTTGGCTTTGTGACTTACTTGGACCAATGGCATGTGCCAGAAAGAATATTTCAGGATTGCTGAATACAGGCCTTAGGAAGCCTTGTAGCTTCCACTTTCAGCACAAGTCCGTCCAATCCAGGCAATCCTGTAGCCCACTCAGGCCCACAGGTGAGCTCTTCCTTCTGACAGCAGTTAGCCCCTGCACCATTCACTCAGGGCCTATACACAGTTGCATGACAACTTTTGGATGCAATTTTGGAAACTTGCATTTCTCTCCCTCTCTTGTTATTATTTTCACATGCTCGAGTCTAACCTTCCCAATGTGACCACAAGGTCCTGGACGCCAGTGTGGGCCATGCATCAATCTCCCTTAAGATCTGTGCCGCACCTAGGACATTGCCCTATACATGGCAGAGCTCCATGACATTTGTTTTGATGGACTGATTTATAAAATTCTCAGAAGTTAAAAATGATCACTCTTTGGAAGGGAGTTCCCAATTTATTTGATATTTCCCCACATATACCTCTCCTGGTATTTTCTCACATAAGGCAGCACACAGATGCTCAGTAAGTATGAATGACCAATGGGCACCATAAAAACAACAGCCCTGTAGCCTTAGTGACAGAGCAGCATGACAGTTTCTTTGCTCTAGGCCAGGGACCTCTCTCAGAGGAAGAGATACTAAACAGCAGTTGTCCCAGACCAAGATCATTTAGTGAAGTACTATTTCAGTAGCAGCAACATCTCACAGAAGACACTTGCATTCAATCCAAAACTCAACCAAAATTTTGTACATTATTTCAGAAAATACATTCATTCATTATAGAAAATGTAGACAAGCAAAAAGAAGAAAATACGAATTACATGCAGCCACTCTACCCAGCAATAACCACAGTGAACATTTTGGTTAATTTCACAAAATTTTGGTGAACATTTCTACCTCTAAAGTTCTTCTAAATAAATAAATGTCCTCTAAACCCGTTTTTTACTTTCATCATTTCTACAAGGTTTTTCATATTTATTCATATTCATGTATGCATATCTTATCTTCAGAAGATGTTACCATGAGCAAGAAAGGATTCCAGTTTATAAAAGAGGAACTGGCAAGTCAGATAATATTTAGTTCTGTAGAGAACACCAGTCACCAGGCAGCAAAATTAAAATATGACTGAAGACCGATGACTCTAGCTCAAAACTGCATGTTTTTGCAATGTACAGCTATTACTTTATATATAAAAGCCTTTTTGTCTCTTGGCTATTCTTCTTCCTTTAACTTATAAAGAAATTGAGTAGGAAGTAGAAATTCAATGAAGCTATTTATCATTCAGGGAAATTCACAGCCTAACATCAGGAATAGCTAATGGAAAAGATGGGCTTACATCTACAGAGGCTCAGAGGCAGAGAAAAACATTATTCTTCCCCACAATGATACTAAATCCCAAACCCAGTTGGAATGAAGGCTGAGCAAAAGCAATCATTACTTTGAGTAAGAGGTAGATGCCTCTATTCATAATTCTCAGCAGACACCTTTGTAGGTAGGCCAGAAGGAGTTGCTTATGAAAGAACTCAAAAAAAGTCTGAAAGTTCACTTTGCCCCTAACTGTTCAATTGGAGTCACACAAAAAAATGTAATTTACAAGACTCTAATTTCAGTTCTATAAATATTCAAAGTGTGAAAAATCATAAATAAGACATAAAAAAAAGCCAGGCTCTGGGCTACTGTTGGTAATTTCTGGGGATAGCTGTTGGATGGAATGAATACATCTGCCTTTCATCATTGCTCCCAAGTGAAATAATTAAAGTGATGAACAAAACAAATAGGGAAATAAGGAAACAAACCCATAGTTAAGATAAGAAGAGAAGAGCTTATCAAAGATAAGGGATTTCAACAAATTCCAGCAACATGTAAGAGAGATGGGAGCAGCTAGCCAGGATGATGAATGGTAATATTTAGAGCTGTGTACAGCGGGGTGGCCTTACCTTTCATAGCATGGAATACAGAGATATTGTTCATGTTGATATATCAGGATACAAGGTATAAGTACTTATGGAAAAAATGATCAGGAGAACTAAAAGCACAATTGGGTAGAAAGAAACTACCCTAGGGAGTGGTGTGGGCGTGGGGAGGGAGGGAGGGCAGAAGACTTGCATTTTGTCACAAGCTCTTCTGTACCATTTTATTTTGTTTTTTTTTTACCACGTGCATGAAGTGCTTTGATAAGTCATGTTTTCAAATTTTAAAAAACCAAATAAGTCATTAATTTAATTTGAGATATGAGAGACAAAAGATTAGTATTTAAATATAAAATTAATTCCTACAACGCAGTAAGAAAAAGATAACAACCCCACTGAAAAATGGGCAGAAAATTAACATAAAAGAAAACCTGAATGGTCAAAAAAGATGTGCAAAGATTCTCAACCTCACTACACACAAGGAAAATGCAAATGAAAGCAAACAATGGGGGCTAGAGTGCCTGAGTGGCTCAGTTGGTTGAGTGTCATGATCCCAAGTCATGATCCAGGGTCGTGGGATCAACCCCCGTATTGGGCTCCACACTGAGTATGGAGCTTGCTTGGGATTCTCTCTCTCTCTCTCTCTCTCTCTCTCTCTCTCTCTGTGTCCCTCTCCCCTGCTCATTCTCTTAAATAAATAAATAAATAAATAAATAAATAAATAAATAAATAAATAAATAAATATTAAAAAATGGGATACCATTTCAACACCAAGGATTGGCAAAAATGATTGTCTGACAATACCAAGTGTTGGCAAGGAAGCAGAAACTTTCATGTGTTGTAGGTGGAAGAAGGATTGGTACCACATCTTTAGAAAGGATGTATGCAACATTTATAATGGTAGGGTTAAACACACATTTGGTGTTGTGGTGTTAAACACACCAGAAATTTGACTTTTAGTTAGATATGCTAAAGAAACTTATGCATAGATATAAGGAAAGAAACACAACATTTCACAATATGTGAGCATGTCATATCAGAATGTGACAGCAAAGATTTGGAAAGAACTTAATAATAACATTATTGGTAATACTGATAAGAATAGCTAATGTGCATTGGATGATTATTGTGTTTCAAGGCCTGACTAGTGCTTTACATATATTAATTACTGTAATCCTCAAACCTCCTATGAGATTGATACTCTTACTAGCTCCATTTAATAACTGAGGAGTTCAAAGAACAGAAGTGTGCAGGAACTAGTCCGGATGCCTGCCAACAGAGAATGAATATATAAATTGAGGTTTTGTCAGGTAACAGAATACTACAGAATGAAGTTTTTGAAAGAAATATAGGTACCGTATATGATCATAAATAAATCTCAAAAACAGTGATGAGTAAAAACCTCAAATTGAAGAATAATATGAATAGTAGGATAGCACTTAAAGTTTAAAAATATGCAAAACAACACTATAAATTATATATGGGTTTACACACAAGCAAGTCATTAAAAAAAAAGCCAGGAAGCATAAATATCAACTGCAAAGTGGGGAGGGAGGGAGGAGAATAGGATTGGGGAAGGGTATAAAGGGGATTTAACATGGATTTGTAATATATTAAAAAATCATAGGCAGATATGGTACAATGTTAACATCTTTTCAATCTGGGTAATGGGTCCATGCATGTTCCTTGCATACTCTGTAATGGTCAGTATTTTAAATATTTCTTAATTTAAAAACTCTAACATAGGGGCACCTGGGTGGCTCAGTCGGTTGAGTGTTCGACTTCAGCTCAGGTCATGATCTCTCAGTCTGTGAGTTCGAGCCCCACGTCGGGCTCTGTGCTGACAGCTCAGAGCCTGGAGCCTGCTTCAGATTCTATGTCTCCCTCTCTCCTTGCCCCTCCCCTCCTCATGTTCTGTCTCTCTCTGTCTCAAAAATAAATAAAAACGTTAAAAAAAAAAATTAAAAAAAAAAAGAACAAATCTAGCTTCTTAAAAAAAAAATAAAAAAATAAAAACTCTAACATATAAAAGCTAATGCAAACAAAACAAATTTGGTCTGAGGCCATGGTTAAAGGGTAAAACAGTTACTATGTCATTCGTATCAGTAAGCACTTACAGGGCATGTTTCCTGGAATTGATCAAATTAAATGATCCAAAATGTCATTTTGGAACTTTTGTTCACTGTTACCGACTACAGAGCATATGATTATGTTTCTGGCACGATTTTCTAAGAGTGAAATTACTTGTTGTTAAATGGTGGTATCTCTCAATACAGTTTTCCAAACATCCGTTGAGAAACATCTACCAATTTATAGCCCCACCAGCAGTGTCTGAGCTGCCCATACTTCAGCTAAGTTTCTGGGGAGCATAGTCTCATTCCGATCTCTAAGGCCTTGCTTCTCTTCTCTGCAAAGGTATCCATACCACAGAACCCCAGAGACACTTTTCTCAGCACTGACTGCTGCCGTCTTGAAACTCCTCCCTTCAGCCTGGGTAACAGCCCTGTCTTCCAGTTCCCTCCCACCTCCATTTAACTGCTCCTTCAGAATTCTGGTTCCATATATGCATATTACCCAAGGTTTTCTCCACAGCTGTCCTGTCTATTTTGACACCTTACAGGCTCTCTGTGGGTGACCTAATCTAAATGTGTGGCCTTATCTATCACTGGGCACACTGACTCCCGAATCTCCACGTCCACTTTAGTAACAATCCGTTTTCTATTGGGGAGCTACACTTCGGTGCCATGTATTTATCCTGAACTCAAAATCCTGAATAAATTCATCATCTTCTACCCCTCCCCAGGTTTATTTCTCCTGTCTACATAAATTACATCACCCATTCACCCAAGCCAGAAATCTAGAAGGTGTCTAAGATGTTTCATTCTCATTTATCCTCATGTGCAAGCAGTCACCAAGACGAGAGATTCTGTAGTCTAAACAGTGCTCATATGCATCCCATCCTGGTCATGCTTGCCACTCAACCATTTTCTGTCTGGCTTACCACAGTAGTACAATGACTGCATCTCCTCCTCTCCAACGGGCAGCCAATGAATTACTCTTCCCTGCTTAAAATCCTTTATTTGCTCCTCCCAAGACTGTTAGCTCCACACCCATGCTTCTCACTTCCTAACCAAGGCCCATCAGAATATGGCCCAGCCTCTCTAGCCCCATCCTTCTGCCCAAGTAGGCAACCTGCATTCTAGCCCCACTGGATTGCTTTTAGTTTCTAGAAGAGGCAGTGTTGTTTTACATGCCCATGCTTTGCACGTTTGTCCCTCTGCTTAGAGCATCCTTTCCTTTTCCTTTCTCCAAACTCCAACCCGTGCTTCATAATCCACTTGAACAGCATCTCCTTCAGAATCTTCCCTAAGTCTCTCAGGTACCGATGGCCCTTATCTTGTGTCACCTGTGCTCACTTTGATCACATACTCTACTCTACAGTAATTATTTATTTTCTCTTTCTTCTACCAGACCAGAGGTTGGCAACTAAGGCCTGCAGCCGAATCCAGACCATTGCCTGTTTTTGTAAATCAAGTTTATTGGAATGTAGTTATACCCATTTGTCTAGATATTGCCTATGGCTACTCTCTCACTACAATAGAATTGAATAGTTACAACAGAGACTATATGGCTCATAAAACAAAAATAATTTCCAGAAAAAGTAATTTCCAGAAAAAGTTTGTGAACTCCCCTACTAGATTATAAATTTGTAGAGGATAGGGCTCATTCTTTGTTCATCTTCCAATCCCTAACACCTGGAATATAATAAGTGCTAAATAAATAAATAAGTAGATAAATAAAATGTTAAACTTTAAGTAAAAAGAAGCTTCAATCCCATTTCTCCTTTGCTTCTTGTAAATCTCAATTTGCAATCACAAATCAAAACAAAATAAGTTGATATCATTAGATTTAAAAGTATCTTCTTGTATATATGCTGGCTCCATATCCCTTAAGCCTTTCTATGCTAGTAGCACTCAACTCTGGCAGCATGCATAATTACCTGGAGTGATTAAAACATATTGATACTCGTGCCCCATGACAAACTAAATCAGGATGGGGCAGGTTTGGGCAGCATCAGTATTTGCTAAAAGGCTTCCTAAGTGATTCAGAGTAGAACTTTGGTTCTATACCAATAGTACTAAGGAATGAGGGCTTTAAGGCAACCCAGAAATCTTAGTAATCGAAATCAACCAAACACACTAGGTTGTGATAATTCATGTACTTGCAGGATGAAGGGAAATAGATATTTTCAAAAGATTATCTATGGAAGTGGAACAAAAAGGATTCTGCTAGAATTTAAGCTCCATGAGAATGGAGAATTTTATCTGTTTTGTTCACTGTTGTATTCCCAATATCGAGAACATTACCTGGGATATAACAGGTTATCATAAATAAATGATGAGTGTATGAATGATTTTTTCATTTTACTTTTGATCAACCAGAAGCCCCTAGTTGGAAATATTCCACTTAATTGAAATTATATATATATATAACATATATTTTATACATATATTACATATTTTATATGTATTATATATAATATGTATATATACAACATATATACATATATGTATATGTATATATACAATATATAATATGTATATGTACATATAATATGTATTACATATAATATTACATATATTGCATACATATAAATTACATATATATATATATATATATATACACACACACACACACATATGAAGGCAAATTGGCAAATACAGTCTCCAGTTATTCAACAGACAACTTTCTTTAGAGTCACAATCACATTCTATAATTTTTTTAAGTTTATTTATTCAAATAATCTCTATACCCAATGTGGGGCTTGAACTCACAACCCTGATGATCAAGAGCCACACACTCTTCCAACTGAGCTAGCCAGGTGCCCCAATGTTCTACAATTTAAAATGGTGCTTTGGGGAAGGCAAAGACAAACTGCTATGGATAAATGTATCCCAGCTCCTTTTAAAAATTCAATCCTTATTTTTTAAAAAAGGTCAGTAATACAAGCAATCCAATTAAAAAATGGGCAGAGGACCTGAATAGACATTTTTTCAAAGAAGACATACAGATGGCCAACAGATATGGGAAATGATGCTCAACATCACTAATCATTAGGGAAATGGAAATGCAAATCAAAACCACAATGACATATGACCTTATACCTGTCAGAACGACTAGAATCAAAAAGACAAGAAATAACAAGTGTTGGTGAGGATGTGGAGAAAAAGGAACGCTTGTACACTGTTAGTGGGAATGCAAATTGGGGGAGCCACTGTGGAAAACAGTATGGAGGTTCCTCAAACAATTAAAAATAGAAATATCGGGGCATCCAGGGGCGCCTGGGTGGCTAACTTGGTTGAACGGCCAACTTCAGCTCAGCTCATGATCTTGTGGTCTATGGGTTCGAGCCTCGCGTCGGGCTCTGTGCTGGCAGCTCAGAGCCTGGAGCGTGTTTCTGATTCTGTGTCTCTCTCTCTCTCTACCCCTCCCCTGCTTGCTCTCTGTTTCTCTGTCTCTCTCTCCCTCTCTCTCAAATAATAAACATTAAAAAAGAAAGAAAGAAAGAAAGAAAGAAAGAGAGAGAGAGAAAAAAAAAGAAAGAAAGAAAGAAATATCAGGGGCATCTGTCTGGCTCAGTTGGAAGAGAATATGACTCTCGATTTTGGGGTTGTAAGTTTGAGCCTCATGTTGGGTGTAGCAATTACTTAAAAATAAAATCTTAAATTAATTAATTAATTAATAAAATAGAAATAGAAATAGAAATAGAAATAGAAATAGAAATACCATATGATCCAGTAATTCCATTACTGGGTATTTACACAATGAAAACAAAAACACTAATCTGAAAAGATATATGTACCCCTATGTTTCCTGCAGCATTACTTACAATAGCCAAATTATGGAAGCAACCCAAGTATCCACTGATAGATGAATGGATAAAGAAGATGATGTATGATGTTGTCACAAATGGCAGGATTCCTTCTTTCGCATGGCTGAACGGTATTCCATTATAGATATATATACCACATGCATATGGCTATTACTTGGCCATAAGAAGGAATGAGATCTTGCTATTTGCAACAACATGGATGGACCTAAAATATATAATGCTAAGTGAAATAGACAGAGAAAGACAAATACCATATGATTTCACTCATAAGTGGAATTTAAGAAATAAAACAAATGAACAAACTAAGGGAAAAAAAGACAAACAGACAAAAACAGACTTAAATACAGAGAACATACTGGTGATTTCCAGAGGGGAGGTGGGAGGGGAATGGGTGAAATAGGTGAAGAGGATTAAGAGTACATTTATTGTGATAACACTGAGTAACGTACAGAATTGTTGAATCACTATATTTTACACCTGAAACTAATATAACACTGTATGTTAATTACATTTCAATTAAAAATATTTTGGGGGAGCGCCTGGGTGGCTCAGTCAGTTGAGCATCTGACTCTTTATTTTGGCTCAGGTCATGATCCCATGGTTGTGGGATCGAGCCCCGGGTAGGGTTCCACACTGAGCGTGCAGCCTGCTTGAAGTTCTCTCTATCTCCCTCTGCCCCTTTCCCCCATTCATGCAATCTCTCTCTTTCTCTCTCTTTAAAATAAAAAAATTTTAATTAAAAAATATGGTTTTTTGAAATTTTTGAAAAGGTCAGCTGTAGTTCGCAAACACATGGAATGAGATTATGAAAAGCCATGAAAGAAAGAGAAATGCCATAACAAACAAAACACCATACGACACGCATCCTAAGAAATTAACTGAAATCATCTTGGACCTCCCACTATGGTCTTAAAGCCAAGTCAGCAAAAGTAATAAACATCTGAAGCTGGCTCAAAGTTTAACATATTCACTCTCTCTCCCTCTCCTTGTCTGTCTGCCTGTCTCTCTCTCTCATAAAAACATACAGCTAGAAATGATAAAGCTGTTGACCTAATTTTTATTATATCTGAAAAATGCTTTTGGTTGAAGTTACCAAATTGAAAATAAATATGAAAAAATAGAAAAGACAACATAAAAGTTGAGATTGAAAGAAGAAACAACACTTTATTATCTAATTTATATTATAGAGATCATTTTTTATAAATTCCACACCCAGTGGAACTTTGAGATAAAACTTTTTGTAAAACCAGAATCTCCAACTACTAACCTTCTCAATATTGTCTATGCTGAAACCTGTTTTAACTCTTGTGAATTAATACTTATGGTCTTGCATTGTGCTGTTCAATAGGGTAGTCACTACACACAGGTGGCTGTTTTAAGTTTACATTTAAATTAATTAAAATTAAATACAATTAAAAATTCATTTTCTCAGTTGTGCAAGCTTAATGGCCACATTTCAAATGTTCAAAAGCCACGTGTCTAGTGGTTACCACCCTGCCCTGTACAGATATAGAACATTTCTGTCATAGCAAAAAGTTCTATTGAATAGCATTAGGAAAATAAAATAGAGTACAATATTCTTAAAAAGCTTCAGGCAATAGTATTAGTCAAGCAAGGAAATTGTTACAAATGTCAGTTATTACTTCTAGGTAAAGAAAGAACAATGAAACTGGAGGCATTTCCCCTGAATATAGGGGGGAAAAAACCATCGTATCATAAATCTGTTGGTTTTCTTTGCAGCTGATTTTCCAATTTTGGAATTACCCCTATTTGGAAGACACACACAAAAATGCCCACTTTTTACATAAGGAAATCTGATCAGATTCAAATTCATGTCCAATACACTACCACTCACACACACGCACACACACAAAACTGGAGTTGAAAGATTTATCAGACTTCAGGGGGCAGGTGGAAGGATGTGTTTCCAGAGGAAGCACCAGCTTTGTCTTCTTAGACTTGAGTTACTGTGATATTAATTCTTTCTGATGTTCAGACTGAACTTCCTGAGAGTTCACGGAAATGATGAATAGCCAAGATCAGTCACTGACACGATGGTCTCCCTTTCTCCAGGTAAAATGTCAAGAGTGACTAAAAGTCAACATTCAAGAAGAAAGCATCTGCAGACAACTAAAGTATTACTTTTACATATTTTTAAAAAGCTCTTCTATAATTCCTTTACATGTGACTGTTTTCTAATACTTTTCAATGTTTTGGCAATCTATCAATTTGGTGTTTCCTATTGATATTCCAAAAGAAGAAAATATACTTTAAAAAATTTTTTATAATATACTTTTTATATTTATTTATTTTGAAAGAGAGAAAAAGAGAGGGGGGAAGGAGCAGAGAGAGGGAAAGAGAGAATCAAGAATCCCAAGCAGGCTCCTCACTGTCAGTGCAGAGCCCCACATGGGGCTTGATCCCATGAACTGTGAGGTCACACCTGAGCCGAAATCAAGAGTCAGATGCTTAAATGAATGAGCCACTCAGGCACCCCAATAGAAGAAAATATTTTAATGTATTTTTTCCTTGGAATTTTTTTTTAATGTTAATTTATTTATTTTAAGAGAGAGCGAGCACGTGTATGAGCAGGGCAGGGGTAGAGACAGAGAAAGAGAGAATCCCAAGCAGGCTCCACACTGTCATCGCAGGGCCCCACATGGGGCTCAGTCCCATGAACCATGAGATCATGACCTGAGCTGAAATCAAAAGTCAGAGGCTTAACTGACTGAGCCACACAGGTGCCCTGATCAGTAAATTAACATTCAAATTTTTTTTAATGTTTATTTATTTTTGAGAGAGAGAGAGACAGAGCATGAGCAGGGGAAGGGCAGATAGAGAGGGAGACAGAATCTGAAGCAGGCTCCAGGCTCTGTGCTGTCAGCACAGAGCCCAATGCAGGGCTTGAACCCACAGACTGCGAGATCATGACCTGAGCCCA
This sequence comes from Lynx canadensis, assembly GCF_007474595.2. Taxonomy (NCBI): domain Eukaryota; kingdom Metazoa; phylum Chordata; class Mammalia; order Carnivora; family Felidae; genus Lynx; species Lynx canadensis. The sequence continues at coordinate 173,206,344 of NC_044303.2, forward strand.
AGTTGGACACTCAACCGACTGTGCCACCCAGGTGCCCCTAACATTAGATATTATGCAAGATTCAACTTATCTTCTCAATGACCTGCAAAAACTGCCATTCAATCTCAGCCATTCCTGGGGGAAAATACTCATTCAGAGTACCTGTTTCAGGTGCTTTAGAAATATAATTTCATTTAATCCTCATAATACCTTTAAAAGGTATTCTCTCCATTTTACAGAGTATATCAGTTCCTTATAAGAGGTACCTGTCCCAAATTCCTGGCACAGCAGGTATTTAAACAGGTTGGTGGATGAATGAAGGAACAGAGGGCACCTCTTTTGTAATCCCAGCAATAGACCTAGAACCTTGCAGTAAGCACTCAGCAATAATGGTCAGTATGACAAATAGATAAGTGGTTCCTAATATATAAATGGTCCTCCCAGACCCCAAAATTATGCAAGGCAGTCATATCTGAAAGATAATAGAATGAAAGGGTACTAGGAAAAGACTGGAGGGATTTCAGTGTGGAGGCAAAAACGATTTGGGGAAATGTTCCACTTTTTAAAGATGATTTTAAGTGTATTTTAACAACACTTCCAGAATAGTTATCCTTTCAGATCATTTTAGGTCACACTTTTATGGGGAAATTACAGCACACACATAACACCATAATTATAAAAAGATAATTGCACCCACATTTTTTCACCAAGGCAAAAAGATTCATATTACAACATGTTTTTGACATATAAAAGACCTCATAACCTACTGTGAATGATAAACTTGTAATTGTATTTATTTTTTCCAATGTAAAAGAGGAGTAGCTAGAAGCGATAACAGAAGATAAAGCAGAAATTTTCATCAAGTGCTCTTCAGTTGAATAACCAAGGTTAATAAAATTTTTTATGCTAGGCTCCAAATGTATACTTGATCCCTGGCCTTTATAAATGTAAGTGGTCCACCCACCGAGCCTGTCACCAGGAGCCTCAAAGCCCAGCCAGCCTGGAAGCCTCCCACCTATCCCCATCCTTTTCAGTTCTCTTTTGGTCTCTTTCTTTCTACCATATAATATCCCTCTCAGTTCTTCTTGCTTCACCCGTAACTTAGACCTGTACGCCTGACCCCCTAATCCCTATCAACCCTGCTCTCACTACTAATGCCTGCTGCCTAGACAAATGTTGCCACTCAGAACAAGGCAGTGTTGTCAATGTTTACTCTGGCTCTGTGGTTGTACTTTGGCTGGGACAGAAACCCAAACCTCTCCCTGAGGCTGACACTGTGACTCTTGCTAATGTCCCCAAATTTGATTATTTATATACTCTTCACCAGCATTTAAAAACATTTCTGAGTGCAAACCCATCATGTTAAAGTTCTCCTAAATATCTTCCAGAGTACTTTACTTTTAGAAAATAGCACTAAAGTAGAAATAATATGGGAGGAAATGTTATTACACTTTTCTTTGAAGGGTAAAAAAAAATGCAATGTTCTTTTCATGACCAATTTTCTCTTATTCCACTCACTCTCTCAGATTCTAATTAAAATATCTTAACATGAAAAGCAGACGAGGCCTTGTAGTCTGATGACAGAAATGAGAAGGGAAAGATTTAATCTTGGTGTGCGCGGCAGCCGCAGGCGAGGAATTTTGTCATTGTGTCTCATTTCCTGAAGTTTTACACGGGTATATATCACTTGTCACACTATGAAAGCAAGCCAAGTCAACAACTTTTAGAGCAATGCATCTGCCTTATAAGCGAGAGAGTCATGGAAATTTGAGGAATTTTCTAGACTGTTGTAGAAAATCTAATCTGTGATAGATTGACATTTGGTAGAATAAAATAAAATGAGTTTTCAGGGAAAAAAAAGATTTTAAAAGGACCTATAAAAAATATAAGCTCAATTTTAAAAATTAGATTCAATTCTTCCAAATTGATATAAAAGTTTCTGAACTTTTTAAAATTTCCAATTCCTGTACTTATTTCCAATTCTTGTATTTACTTTATTGCAGTCAGGTAAGAAAAACACTTAGTCTGTGGGCCATTCTTTGAGTAACACTGCTCGAGGTATTGTGCATGTGGCTAAAGCAATTCCTTAGTCCCTAGAAATGGATGTCGGAAGCAATGGTACCAAACAGCAATAACACCAGGATCCTTCATAGCTCTCCATTTTGTTCACTTGGACAGATCATTCTAAGGAAAGCAAGTATACAGTGCAACAACATGTAAGTCTATATTCAGGATTAGTGAACACCATATTGGGGAAATAACCCACAGAAAAGCCATCATAATCTTATAGTTATAATATATTTAAGTTAAAATACTTTTTTTTTTTTTTTTTTTTTTTTTTGCTGCTTGGAATCAGAAGGTAGATTTAAAAAAAGAAAAGAAGAGGGGCGTCTGGGTGGCTCAGTCAGTTGAGCGTCCGACTTCGGCTCAGGTCATGATCTCATGGTCCGTGAGTTCGAGCCCCGCGTCAGGCTCTGTGCTGGCAGCTCAGAGCTCAGAGCCTGGAGCCTGCTTCGGATTCTGTGTCTCCCTCTCTCTCTGTGCCCCCCCGCCCCAGCCCACCCCCCATTCATGCTCTGTCTATCTCTCTGTCAAAAATAAATAAACATTAAAGAAAAAAAGAAAAGAAAAAAACTATACTTACTTGACTGAATTCAAGCATTTAGGGTTGGTTTGTTGAATTTTTTTTTTTAAATTTTTTTTTCAACGTTTATTTATTTTTGGGACAGAGAGAGACAGAGCATGAATGGGGGAGGGGCAGAGAGAGAGGGAGACACAGAATCGGAAACAGGCTCCAGGCTCTGAGCCATCAGCCCAGAGCCCGACGCGGGGCTCGAACTCACGGACCGCGAGATCGTGACCTGGCTGAAGTCGGACGCTTAACCGACTGCGCCACCCAGGCGCCCCTGTTTGTTGAATTAAATTTACTCAAATTGTGGACAGAACCACAGTTCTAAAAAACATTTATATTTATATTTAAAAATATAAATATTAAAATATAGTGCTGTGAATTGTACAAAAAGGTTCTTTATGTTTTAGAAGTTTGGCATACAAACTATATCACAGATTATAAAATAGCAAGCCCAGGAGGGAGATCTATAGATCTAAAAATCAAAGAGAGCTCCTCCTGGTTTGTGCCTGGACCTGCTATGTAATGATAATGGCTTAGGGTGAGGTGCTAAAGTCCCAACAGGAGTCATAGAAAGTTGTTTGGATAAGAAGGAGGAGAGGAGATGGGCAGGTGAGGAAGAGGAAGGAAGGAAGTAGCAGAGGGACAAGGATATAGCCCCCCAACACCCCACTCCCTGAGGTGGTAGGGAGGCAGACCCTGGAGTGAGCATGTGATGTCTGGTTAGCAGAGACAGTGGTTCAGTGGTGAAGTGGTAACTGTAAAACCAACACTTTAGTTTTAAAGGTGAAAACTTGTTTGTTTCTTATACTGAAGGTTGGGCTGATTCACCTCCTAGGGTGATTTTCAAATCAAGAAAAAGAAACCAACCTCTCCAATGCCTCCACATTACCAAAACTCAGGGGTTCTCAAGCATCAGCACCTTCCCTAATTCCCTCATCTATGAGGAAACATAGAGAAATATGTCTATTTCCCATTAAGGCCGTAAGCAATGCCCTCAAATGGTTGGAAAAAAATACAGTGTCTTGGAGTGTTGGAAAATGAGCACTGATCACAGAGAGAAAGTCACTAATGTAACATGAGTAAGCCCAGAAGCTCTGGACTGTGACCAGGTTCAGAAAAATACAACCTTCAGTGACAAAGGTCAGGTTTAGGATTTAAAAAGAGCATACCCCTCTCATACTCTGCCAGTGGGCGTATAACTTATACAAGGTGTACTGCAGTTTAGCAGCATCTGTCAAAATAAAAAATGCATATATCATTTGACCAGCAATTTTACTTCTAGAAATATCCACCCCACAGATATGCTGATGTACACAAAGCAATGAATGTACAGAGTCATTCAATGCAGCACCGTTTGTATTTGCAAAAGACTGAAAATCATATAAACATCCACCAGCGGGGGTGTGGTAAATAAAATAAAGTCCATCATACAATCAAATTAATACTAAACAGCCTTTAAAGGGGTGCTTGGGTGGCTCAGTCGGTTAAGCATCTGACTCCTGATTTCGGCTCAGATCATGACCTCATAGTTTGTGGGATCAAGACCCATGTTGAGCTCTGTGCTGTCAGCACAGAATCTGCTTGAGATTTTCTCTTTCCCTCTCTCCTGCCTCTCCTCCGTGCTCTCTCTCTCTCTTTCAAAACAAATTAATTGATTAAAAATAAATAAAAATAAAAAGAATGAGGCAGCTCTATATAATGATGGCATAATCTCCAAAATATATCAAGTTTTAAAAAGGGCAGATGCAGATCAGTCTATATGTTATATGACCACATGTTTAAAAGAAGAAGTAGAATGTGTGTCCGTGTGCCCATGATATGCACAGCTTATCTCTGGAAGGACATCTAAGAAACTGTTACCAGGGACTGCATCTGGCAGGTGGCACCGTTATCTGGAGAACAGGGGTGGGACAGAAACTGATTCTGCCACCTGCCCTTTTTTGGCACATTGTGAATTTTTATTCATGTACACATACAAGGCTTTTTTTTTTCAAGCTACATAACAGGTCTACAATGACAGAATCCTGGTATCTGAAGAGCAGTGTCAGAGAAAAGTGAGCCAAGATTAGCTTTGGCATCCAGCACCTTGCCAAGAGGAAAATCAGATGCCTCCTTGTGATGTATCAGCTTACAGGTTATTCCAGTTATTATCCTGCCAAGAGATTTTAGCGGCTTGTAATTCACACTTGGCCTTGACAATAGTTCACTTCGATTGTCCAAAACTCATTAGTTAATCTTTGGTAGGTGACTTATGTAATATGGACAACAATATATAAGATATTTTTAAAAGATTTAATTACTTGGGAGTTGGGGAGGATTTGAATTCTTCTCACTCTCCAAACTTTGTAAAGATAAAAACAAAAAAGTGCTCAAAACCTACCAGGCAAAGTGATTTAGAGGGAAAAGAGCCATACAAAATTTTGCAAAAAAAAAAAAAAAAGTATAAATATTTCAAGTATATAGCAAAGTCTACATGACTATGCTATATTTTCCTTTTAAGCATCATTGTATGATTTTCAGTGAAGGGTATCATTTTTCTTCCGAAGATTCCAGAAAATCAGGATGCTTTCATGGTCCACCTCTTTTCTAAACAATTATGTCTCAAAAGCTAGACAATTCATGGGCTAATTACTCCAAACCAATGTATAAATTAAAAGTTCACAGGTTCATCTTAGAAACTGAGACTGGAAAAAAAAAACATTTACACTTGTTAAAAGCCTTACTTCTTGCCTGCACTAATGTGCAATTTGTTCATCCTGAAAAATTATGGTGAAGTTAAACACAAACAGTACTTTCTAAGTTAATTACAGATATCTTCCCTGCAATTCACATTTTAGAATCCAGCTCTATGCCGTTTTCTTTTTTTTCCTTCCAAATGAAGGAAAGGAGTTGCCACCTTAAGATCATTCTGCATGTGCATATCTGATTTTCATCAAAAAAATCAGAGGAATCACAAATTCACTTGCACCATGGAGTGATGACTCTAGTCCCACTGGGGAATTTTCTAAAACTACCCAAATCAGACCCATTCTGCTAGGACATAATAAACCCTTGCCTATGTAAATGTAATGTAAAGTCTCCTCAAGCTGAAACTCTATCATGGTCCTTTGACCTCTCTTCTGAACCAGTAATAAAAATAATCCTCTACAATCTCATTGGTAGTCTACATCTGTACCCACTAGTGAAAGCATAATTAAACCACATTTTTTAAATCGTCTACATATAGCTGGATATTCATTCAGAATAATATTTGAAAATAACTCATTCACAGAAAAGAAAATAAGAAACAAATTAAGAAGTAAAGATTATTTTTATTTAAAAAAATTTTTTTAATGTTTATTTATTTTTGAGAGAGAGCAAGAGACAGAGTGTGAGAGGGGGTGGAGCAGAGAGAGGGAGACACAGAATCCAAAGGAGGCTCCAGGCTCTGAGTTGTCAGCACAGAGTCCAACGTGGGGCTCGAACCCACCAGCCGTCAGATCATGACCTGAGCCGAAGTCAGATGCTTAACCGACTGAGCCATCCAGGCACCCAAAGAAGTAAAGATTATTTTTAAATTTGAGGTCATGCATCTTACATAGAGAATTGAGTATCCCTGCTATCCTACCAGCAGGTTCAAGGAGATGACCTGCCTGCAGAGAATCTCAGTGAGGTTTGCACGGATCCATGAATAGAGCTTCCACAGATGGGGGCAAATGCCATCATTAGGTCTGCTGAAAAGCCACCTTGAGCCTTGCCCATCTGGTGAAGGGGAGAAAGAACTAGCATTTCTTGAGAGTGCATGATGCATCTGGCAAAGTGTTAAGAGTTTTATAGCTCTTGCTTGCCTTACTTAATCTTCACAACAATGCTGCAAAGTAAGTTTTATTATTGCCAGAAAATTCAAGCAACTAATCCAAAACCAAAGAGCAGTAGAATTAGAAATTTTAACTCAGGGTCCCCTGGGTGGCTCATTCAGTTAAGTGTCTGACTCTTGGTTTCACATTAGGTCATAATCTCATGGTTCATGGGATCGAGCCCCGCTTTAGCTCTGTGCTGACAGTGCGGAGCCTGCTTGGAATTCTCTCTCCTTCTCTATCTCAAAATAAATAAATAAACTTTTAAGAAATAAAGAAACTTGGGGGCACCTGGGTGGTTCATTCAATTAAGTGTCTGACTTTTGATTTTGGTTCAGGTCTTGATTTCACGGTTCGTGAGTTTGAGCCCCATGTTGGGCTCTTGGTTGACAGTGCAGAGCCTGCTTGAGATTCTGTCTTTCCTTCTCTCTGCTCCTCTCCAACTTGTGCACACACACACACTCTCTCTCAAAATAAATAAACTTAATTTTTTTTTTAATTCAGCTACATCTGATTCTTAAGGTCTGTATTCATCCACGGTAATAAAACAAGCAATAGGACCTAAATATCAATTGCAGCAGAATAGACGAGTAAATACTACTTCTCCACTTAGTGAAAACAGATGCAGCCTCTAAATACAAATACGGAGATCCTGGGCAACGGAAGAAAGGCTTATAATAAACTGTACAAGAGAAAAAGGCAGAATACAAAAGTTTACCCACAAGTACTATAACTCCAGAATAAATTAATATAATTATTAAGTATTGAGCCATACTTTGTGCTCAGCACTTCACATAATCCTCATGATAAAGGATCATGCAGGTTGAGTAACTTGTTAACTGGGATTTTGGCCAAAATCTACCTGGTTTCAAAGGACACACAGGAAATGTTTAAAAAGAAAACTGTTTAAGGAAAACCTAAGCAATAGGAGTATTATGGCAGCAAACAGAGTGAAAAGCATTCTTTAGACTCAGAGATAGATTGAGATCCTACTAATACTAGCTGTGTGACTTTGTTAAGGAACTCTGTCAGTCTCTATAGCCACTTTCTATTCAGGATAAAATCTGAGAAAGTGGTGAGTCCAGGGCCTCCCCTGCAGCAGGGTCCTTACATTCGATCCATTCTGCACATTCCATTATTCACTTTGCCAACATCACCTGCAAGCTATAGAATATGAGGATTGTGAGCACTGCATACAACTGGTTAAACCTCCTCAGTTAACAGATTAGAAATCTAAGGCCAGAGCTGAGTTTGTGGCTAGTTAAAGGCAGATCTTAAGTAGGTCTCCTAACTCCCAGTCCAGTGCGCTTTCCAGTTCATCAAGAGGCCTGGCTAGGAGAGGGGAGCAGAGGAAAAGGAAATGGAGATGTAGTAACACAAACTCCTAACATAACTCTAGCAAACAACCTCAGGTCCATCTGAAAGAAATATGCCTTGGACAGAGAAATGCTCACTCCCAACTCTTCCATTAGGTTGGTTTCTTAACGTAAAAGTTATACCTAGGACAGTGGTCTAAGACATAGAAGGCAAATTCTGGGGCAACAAAAGTAAACCTCAAGTATAGTTTTGCCCTGATTGTGTTCCAATTTTTCTAAATTCCACCTTTGACATACTATATTATTTACCATGTTTACTCTATTTTTAAAAGAAAAAAGAGGGAGGGTGTTCTGTGGTAAAAATACTAGATCTTTCTCTTAGGGATATAAAATGTACTGTATCACTAAACACTACAAATTTAGAAGAAACCTGTTTAATCTTAACCTAACATTTTCCAATCTTAACCTGACAATGGCCCACTAGGTATGAAACAAATGTTCCATACCATATACCCAGACCTGAGGTTCTCAAAATGTGGTCCCCAGACCACCAGCATCACCTGGGACCTGGTTAGAAATGTGAACTGCCAGGTCCAAACCCAGACCCATGGAATTAGAAGCTCTTAGGGTATCTTACCAATTCTGCCAGGGGATTCTGGTGAGAGCTGAAGTCTGATAACCACTAATCTAGGCAAACCATGAAGGCTGCTTTATCATGAATACTGGTTGTTTTGGGGGGGTTCCCTTGGGCCAGTGCCTTCAAACCTCTCCTCTCACCTGAAGGAACAAGGGAGCAGGAGATGGATGAAAGTGTGCCAGGTTTCAGGGCAGATATCCACCCTGTCATCACTGTGCTTGTCTGTTTTGTATATTAGGCTACAGATTAAGACTTTATCTGAATGCAAGTTTTCACAGCTTAAACAAAAGTTTGAAGCTCACTATTAAGGAGCTTCAGGATTTTAAGGAGTTCAAGGACCTAGATCAATTGTAGTGCCTGCTAATTAGTCAAGGGGTCCTTTGATGGCTTAGGCTGGAATGGCAGCACATGGAGTCCGCACAGCAAAACAGGGATTGAAATTCTCACCGCATAACCCTGTAGTTACCCTTCTTCTGCACTTGAGAATTTAAAAATGTGTATTTGCACTTGTCTGGAATGTGGCTAACTAGAAGAGGCATTTCTGGACCTGGGCTCTGATCTTCATGTCCAAGCCTCCTTATATGTCTTTTTTTTTTTTTTTTTAAGATTTTAGTTTTAAGTAATCTCTACAACCAATGTGGGGCTCAAACTCACAATCCCGGGATCAAGAGTCACATGCTGCACTGACTGAGTCAGCCAGGTGCCCCAAGATAAGTTAAGTCTCGCCACAAAGCCCTCTTTTCAGGGACAATGGAAATGCAAAACCCAAATTCTATTAACACAGTTAAATACTTGAGCATTACATCTAAATCATTAAGATAATTCTTACCAATTGAGATTCAGTAATTTTAAAGAAACATAAGAATCCTGTGCTACTCACTCAATCCTGCCCCACTCCAAAACTCAAAATGTGTACATCATATTGGGAAGATAGGGATATTTAACTGGTCTCTGTCCCTTCCCCAACACTTAGACCAAAGGTTCACGTGGAGCAGGCACTTAATAAATGTCACCTGAATAAATTATTTTAACATATTTAACAGTTATATTTGGTGCTATGGATTGCACATGAAAGTTTCTTTCCATTCTATTATTTTGTCATAAAAAATAAACAATATGCTTGCTACATACAGTGTTTTAATATGGAAAATAATAAAAGCAAAGAAAAATTATCTGTATTTTTGGTAGTATGCTATGATCATACTTCCCATTACAAATTTGTGCATTCTTACAGACATTGCTCAGGTATATCTACACATAGATATAGATATGTAGATCTTCATTTATGTGATTGTATCATCTATGCAATGATATTTATTTCTCAAATTACACATCTATGTTTCTACCTCTCCATATCTTCCCACTAAATGGAATAATGCTAAATGTACTGTTTTATAATCTGTGTATTCATGAAACAAAAAATCAGGAAAATCTTTCCATGATAATATATATGTGGCACAGCATATCTTTAAAGTACCTGCATGGGGGCGCTTGGGTGGCTCAGCTGATTAAGTGTCCAGCTCTTGGTTTCAGCTTAAGTCATGATCTTGCAGTTTGTGAGTATGAGTCCCACATCGGATTCTGCTCTGGCAGTGTGGTGCCTGCTTGAGATTCTCTCTCTCCCTCTCTCTGCCCGTGCCCCACTCATGCTATCTCTGTCTCTCTCTCTCTCTCAAAAATAAATAGACTTTATTAAAAAAATAAATTTTAAATTAAATACCTACCTGCATGGTATCCATTGTATAGATATAGCATAATATGTTTTAAAAATCTATTTCATTGGTTGTTTCCATAATTTTTCTCTTATAAAAATGCTGTGATGAAAAAAATTAAAAAAAAAAAAAAAAAAGGGGGCGCCTGGGTGGCGCAGTCGGTTAAACGTCCGACTTCAGCCAGGTCACGATCTCGCGGTCCGTGAGTTCGAGCCCCGCATCAGGCTCTGGGCTGATGGCTCGGAGCCTGGAGCCTGTTTCCGATTCTGTGTCTCCCTCTCTCTCTGCCCCTCCCCCGTTCATGCTGTGTCTCTCTCTGTCCCAAAAATAAATAAAAAACGTTGAAAAAAAATTAAAAAAAAAATGCTGTGATGGACATCCTTGAGTATTTGATTACTTCCTTAGGTTACAGGTAGGACTGGTAGAAATGGGATGGGCTCAAAAAAAAGTATACTTAGTAAGGACTTTCACAGCCCTAAGGAAAGGCTGAATTGATACTACTTTTACCAATATGTAAAAAAATCACACCTACACCAACACTGAGTATTCTCATATTCTAAAATATTTTCCAAAACAATAGGAAAAAGGTAGTCTCTTGGTTTTCATCCATTACTGTTGACAAAAATCAAACTTCTGATAACATTTTTGGTGACTGTGGAGTAACAGCCAATTTCATACATTGTTAGTGTAAGTGTAAACTGCTACAATCTCTATGGAGAAAATTTGACGATATCTATGAAATTAAAAAATACACACTCCCCTGACCTAACAATTCTGCTTTTAGAGCATTCCTCTGCTGATATATTCTCAGATATGCCAAATTACCTATGCATAAAGATTTAAATGCAGCATTATTTTCTAAAGACAAACGATAGGAAACAATTTAGATATTTGTCATTACAGGAGTGTAAAAAGAAATTGTGGTGTCTACATAATGAAATACTATGAAACTGTTCAAAAGAGTCATATCCCAACTTTACTGTATGCTTGGAAATTTTTACTTTAAAAATGTTAGGGGAGGGACGTCTGGGTGGCTCCGTCGGTTGAGTATTTGACTTCAGCTCAGGTCATGATCTTGGGGTTCCTGATTTCGGGCCCTGTATTAGGCTCGCTGATGTTAGCGTGGAGCCTGCTTTAGATCCTCTGTCCCCTTCTCTCTGCCCCTCCCTTGCTCACGCTCTCTGTCTTTCTCAAAAATAAATAAACATTTAAAAATAAATAAATAGGGGGGCCTGAGTAGCTCAGTCGGTTAAGCATCTGACTTCGGCTCAGGTCATGATCATGCAATTCATGAGTTCGAGCCCTGCGTCAGATTCTGTGCTGACAGCTGGGAGCCTGGAGCCTGCTTTGGATACTGTGTCTCCCTCTCTGCCCCTCCCCTGCTCACACTCTGTCTCTCTCTGTCTCTCAAAATGAATAAACATTAAAATTTTTTTTAAATAAATAAATAAGTTAGGAGAATAAAGAAAAGACTGCTTATATGTATTATATGGAAATATTTTCAAAAATAACTGTTATAAGAAGAAAGAAAGGTGTAGAAAAACAGTGTTGTAGTGTTATATAAATATGTGTGTGTGTGTATGTGTATATATATATATACATATATACACACACACACATATATATACAGATACAAAAATATATGTGTGTATACCAGTGTTCTTAGACAACCACAAAGGAGGCCCCCCAAAATGGTAATGGTAATTGTCTTTGGGGAGGAGAATGTGGTAGCTGGAGAACAGCATGGGAGGAAAAATTTACTTTTTGTTGCACATAATTTTGTATTCTAGGATTTTTTACCATGTGCATATTCCTGTTCAATAATGAATAAGTACATAGGTAGAACTTATATCTCATTTTGATTTATATTTTATTGAACTAGAGGTTGGCTAGATTTTTATTCACCTATTGGCCATTTCTATCTCTTATCTAGTGAATTACCTTTATACACTCTTGCCTAAGATGCTTTCTAAAATCCGATAACAGATTTTAAATCTACAAGCATTTTAGGAACATCTAGATTTCATAAAGCAGAGCTGTTTGTTACGACACTATGAGGGGCCACGCTCTCATTTAGGGAAATGCTGTTACAGCTCGTACTGTGCTTCACTAAGAAAGCAGTGATTTCCCTCAGCACCAGTACAGTAAGGCAGGTCCACTGAGGCACAAGACAGTTTCCACATATGAAAAGCTACAACCATGATGAATGTTGGAAAGAAAGAACTTTCATCTTGGGGATCAAAAGCCAATAATGATTAGTGTACACTTTTCTAGGTTTATGATGTGTATGTGTAAAATACCACACCAAAGTGAAAATAAGAAATAATCTCCCTAGTGGCACTTACGAAGGATAGTAGACTTAAAAATTACAAGATTTACCGGGGCGCCTGGGTGGCTCAGTCAGTTGAGTGGCCGACTTCAGCTCAGGTCATGATCTCACGCTTCATGAGTTCGAGCCCCGTGTCAGACTCTGTGCTGCCAGCTCAGCGCCTGGAGCCTGCTTTGGATTCTGTGTCTCCCTCTCTTTCTGCCCCTCCCCCGCTCATGCTCTGTCTCTGTCTCTCTCTCTGTCAAAAATAAATAAACATTAAAAAAAATTACAGAATTTACAAGGTGATTGCATGCTGCTTCTGTGGTCATTCCATCTCTCACGTATTCTTTCAGATACAGGATTTGAAACCACATGGTGGGTTGTCAGGTTTTTTTTTTCTAATTTTTTTTTTTTTTTGAGAGAGAGAGAGAGAGAGAAAAGGAGGGAGAGAGGGAGAGAGGACAAGTGGGGGAGGGGAAGAGAGGGAGACAGAGGATCTGAAGTAGGCTCCTCACTGACAGTGAAGAACTCACTCGAATTCATGAACCATGAGATCATGACCTGAGCCAAAGTCAGACACTGAACCAACTGAATCACCCAGGGACCCCACCACATGGTGGTTTTGTCTAGGGCCTTCTGTTTTCTTTTCTATTTGATATAGGCTTCAGGTGTGATGTCTGTTTGCAAGTACAGTAGGGCAAACTAGAATCAAAAGAACCACATTTGAGCAGACACGTTAACCCTTCCAAGAAGTGGGAGGCCCCGGCACAGCAGCACCTTCTCGCCCTTCTGCCAAGCTCCAGTCACGTGAAACATCATTATCAATTTAAATGTTGGTCTGGGTAAGTGAAAAGGGGATTTGAAATATCCATCTCGGAGGTGTATTGTGAGGTCTAAATAAAGCAATGTCCCTAAAGCTCTTGGTACTTGCCTTACACAGGGAAAGCACCCAATAAGCTGTGATGTCATCACCATCACCACCACCATCATCCTCCTCGAGCAGATGAACACAAGAATGCAGCCATTTATCAAGGTGAAGGCAGAATAGACACAGAAACCACAAAGGAATCTACACGCCACGGTCCTGGGACTATGAGGGTCTTTAAATAAATATTTCCCTACAAGTAGCAAACAGAGCAAAATGAACGCAGCTATTCCGCAAGTGACACCAGGCAGCACCTCATCACGGAAGTCAGCTGTATCATGTCTCCCACAGAACATCCCAGCTGGCACAACTGACCAGAGAGGGATGCACATTGTCGGAGAACTGAACAATGAAGGTCATAAGAGTAAGCGACTAACCGAAATGAAGCCACTGGGAAGCCGTTTGGCATTTCCCCAAAACGTCAAACACAGAATTACCACGTGAGCCAGCAATTCCACCGTAGGTGTATGTCCACGAGAACTGAAAACATACCTGCTAAGAGGTATGGGGATTCTTTTGGGGGTGATGGAAATAAATGTTCCAGAATTAGATAGCGGTGATAGGTGCACAACAGAGTGAATATATTAAAAACCACTGAATTGTACACTTTAAAATAGTAAATTGTATATTATATGAATTATATCTCAATTGGGGAAAAGTGGGGAAAAGTCGTGGATTGTGCCACAGGCTACCCATATTTAAGATTCAAAGAATGATTTCATGGGCTCAGTCCATTAAGCATCTGATTCTTGGTTTCGGCTGAGGTCAGGATCTCACAGTTCATGAGTTCAAGCCCCGAATCCAGCTCTGCGCTGATGGCATGGAGCCTGCTTCGGATTCTGTCTCTCCTTTTCTCTGTCCCTCCCCGGCTTGTGTGCTCTCTCTCTCTCAAAATAAATAAATAAACTTAAAATAAATAAAAGAATGATTTCATGTTGTCCATGAAAGGGAAGAAAGCAGAGGAAATACCACCACCAAAACCAAGTTAAACACAAACTAGTAACAGTGAAAAGAAAGGAAAAAAGTCATCTGATGGGACTACTTGTAAAATCTCTGTTATATTAAGATTATACCCAACAACCCTGGAAAACATTTTTGCCTCATCTCCTAAGCAACTTTATGAAGTCTTTCAGTTCATTTCAAGGGCTAACACTTCTCTGTGAAGCAAATTTTAATATATAAACCGGACAGCAATTCTTCCTCCACCAAAGACAGGACACTACAGGGTCCCCAAACCAGAGTTTGGAACAAAAACAAAGAATGAGTGTGATGTGAGGCCCAGAGGTGCACCTTCCACTGCACACTAATATTCTTGTGACTCTGAAGAGGAATGTTTTATTTTTTAAATATAAGCAGTTTATTCATGGCAATGATAGCCATGGGGGACAGTAGCCTACTATTTTCTATTTTTACCTCCTATGTCGAGGTTTTCTCCCTCCACTGTCTTTCCAGACATATATCAGTCAGATCTTTTTGTTCTTTGGGAATCCACCTAAAGTTAAAGCACCATCTAAGCACTAAAGTTAAATCTAACACATTTTAAGTCTCCTAAAAATAATTACTGACTTTCCATTATAACTCAGTAACCTGAACTTCCAAAGATCTACAATTAGTAGAAATTTTGTAAAAGAATTTTAAATATGATTTTTTTTTACTCCCGGGTTTTTCTGGGATAATTATTTCAGCAAACTGCCCTTGAGCTACTGCTCAGGGCAAACACAACTCTTTAATTTCACAACAGTAGTAACTGGTCAGAGAAAGAACATGTCATACAGGTCGATCATCTCTTATTCAAACATATTAAAGGCTTCCTGCGCAGTATTATTCCAACTTGGTATCAATAATTTTTAATCTCCATCTCTTAATTATAGAAGCTTTAGCTTTTTCAAGCTTACATATACAAGATCCTTTGGCTCAGCTTGGTCATACCCTTCATAATACATTGCTAGAAGGGCCCAGATTTTTTTTTTCTGTGACTCAGTTCTATCTTCATTTCATTTCCTTCTTTATTTCTGCCTAATAAAATCCAGGTAGCTAATACATACCTTTGGGTCTTTGGTTCTAACTACTCTCTCCTTCCCCATTGCCTCTGTCAGTTAATCTCTATTTTTACTCAGTTCCACACAAATTTTCAGGCTACAGGGGTGTGCTGGTGAATGTTTCACAATGGGCTCTCTGGGGAGAAGAAGCCCAGATTTGAAACATTTGCTGATTTCCATAGTATAAATACCTCTGTCACTGCTGATTTTAAACCATCACTGTCATATCACCGAATGTGAATTTGGAAGAGAGGCACGCAATAACACACCAAGATCCAAGAGACACAAATAACCTCAAGAACATGGGTATAGTCACTAGGAAGTGACACGTTTTGAGTATTCATTACCTATGCTGTTAATATAATATATTTGATTGCAAGTTTATGTGATTTAGTTTTTAACCGTGCTTATGTTTAACAATGGCCTGACAAAATTCCTAAAAATTTCGCAGTTGGTTTTTGTTAGCCAGTATGAGCCAGCTCCAGCACACCACCGATCCTGGGATATTTTAAAAACCTATACATTATATCAGTATGTTGTGGCATGGTTGGGCACAGCCAGGCTTGTTGGAGAGGCCTGTGTCACCTGAGGAGCATTGGGGTCCAGGCCTAGATGAGCCCAGTGGGGATACATAAGGATGGAAGAGACAGACTGAGCCAGAAGAAATCTGAGAGGTCACTGTAAACAAGTAGGTATCAGTGGGTCCTATACAAAATAAGGAGGATGACAGAGACTTCTAGCTAAATATGGTGGATTTAATATGCTTATTTATTTTGTTTCTTTTCGATCCTTCCTGTAGCCATCCTAAACAGATAAAGGAATTTTAAAAAGCATAAAACTACAGTTGATCCTCATTACTTACACATTCTATGTCTGTGAAATTACCTATTCTCTAAAACTCATTTCTTTTTTTAAATTTTTTTTTCAACGTTTATTTATTTTTGGGACAGAGAGAGACAGAGCATGAACGGGGAAGGGGCAGAGAGAGAGGGAGACACAGAATCGGAAGCAGGCTCCAGGCTCTGAGCCATCAGCCCAGAGCCTGATGCGGGGCTCGAACTCACGGACCGTGAGATCGTGACCTGGCTGAAGTCGGACGCTTAACCGACTGCGCCACCCAGGCGCCCCTCTAAAACTCATTTCTATTCCAGAATCAATACTGACAGTGTTTCCGCAGTCATTGTGGACATGCTCAAAGCGGTGAAAAATTTGAGACTCCTGATGCTCCTTTTCCTGAGGTTGAACGTGGCCACCCTCTAACTTCTTGTTTCAGCTCTCACACTGTAAACAAACATCCTTTTCATAGTCTATTTAGTGGCATATTTTTTGTATTTTTGTGCTTTTTGCTGGTGATTTTGCTGTTAAAATTGTTCCCTGAGCAAGGTGCAGAAGCACAGTCTAGTGTTCCTGAGCGCAAGAAAGCTGTGATGCACCTTATGGAGAAAATGTATGTGCTGGATAAGCTTCACTCAGGCGTGAGCTCCAGTACTGTGGGCCATGACTTTGATATTAATGAATCAATAATGTGTTTTACATAAGGTTTCTTGAAAGAAATACACATAATAACAGGTTATGTATTGATTAGTTGATGAGGCTTGCAGGTACCTAACCCTGCATTTCCTTGGAGCAATGGTTCAGTGTTAATTAATTAGTATTTGAAGCAACATCATAGAACATAATTATTGCAAATAATGACAGCTATTCTATAATGGCAAGAACAGAAGGGAAGATCAGAACGAAATTTCAGAAGCTGCAAAGCATACAAATGAGTAGATTTAGCACAGCAGAGAAAGAGTGAAGCAACACCTTGGACCGGCTCAAAAACTAGGGAGCCAGAGAGTACACATTCAGCTCAAAACGGTGGATTAGTTGAAAGTGTGTGTAAGGAGTCATTGGATCCCCATTTCCCTTCCCCAACCCAGCACAGTCAAGTCTTCCCAACCCAGGAAGAAAACCAGAGGTTTATCCTCTACAGTAGTTGATTCCAAATTGATTCTCGATTCTGGGCCTGAAATTGGGGAGTTAAGGGAAAGCCCACATGTTGAATGATAAAACCATTGGCTCCTTTTCCCCCACTCAGCTCTGAGAACCCTTGCTACTAGCTTTATAACATCCAGGCAGGAGACTGAAGGATGTCTCTCTAGAGATACTACCTGGGCCAAAGGAAAATACCTGTATATATTGGGCAGGGGAGGTATGGATCACCCAATGAAACAGCCCTCTAAGATCATCCTATAGTGAAGCCTACTGACCAAACAGTCCTCCTCACCTAAACACACACACACACACACACACACACACACACACACTCCCATACCTTCTAATTAGTTTTGTTGTGCCTTACTCTTAAATATGAAGAGATATATAATAACAACTACATATTTGAAAAGAGTATCTAACATAAAAGGGAGAGACAAAAACAAATAACAAAAAAGGGAAAAACAACTCAGATGAAACAGAGAAAAAATGCTGGAACATAAGAAAACAAAATTTTCTAATTTTTTTTAAGTTTATTTCTTTATTTTGAGGGGTTGGGGGAGGGGAGAGGGACAGAGAAAGGGAAAGGCAGAATCCCAAGCAGACTTTGTGCTGTCAGAGCAAAGCCTGACCATGGGGCTCAATCTCACAAACCACAAGATCATAATCTGAGCTGAGACCAAGAGTCAGACGTTTAATTGACTTAACCACCTAGAGGCCTCAAGAAAATTTATACAAAATTATCATGGGTACCCACAGAGAGTTAAACAATGGTATAATATTCATGGAACAAGAACAGGAAATTTTTTTAATGTATTGATAAATGTCTTTTTTTTTAATATGAAATTTATTGTCAAATTGGTTTCCATACAACACCCAGTGCTCATCCCAACAGGTACCCTCCTCAAAACAGGAAAATTTTTAAAAGAACACTCAGAGGGGCACCTGGGTGGCTCAGTTGGATGGGCATCCGACTTCGGCTCAGGCCATGATCTCATGGGGGGTGGTTCAAGCCCCGTGTTGGGCTCAGTGCTGACGGCTCAGAGCCAGGAGCCTGCTTTCGATTCTGTCTCCCTCTGTCTCTGCCCCTCCCCCACTCATGTTCTGTCTCTCTCTCTGTGTCAAAAATAAGCATTAAAAAAAAAAAAAAGAACACTCAGAGACAAACAACATAAAAAACCTTGGGAAATTAAAAGCAGAAATTAAATTTTAATTAAAAAATTAAAAGGTAAAGTTGAGTAAATCTCTCAGAAAATAGAATAGCAACATTAACAGTAAAAAGAAGTAGAGAATATGAGAGATAAAGTAAAATTATGAGGAGATATTTAATATCCAAATTATAGGAGTTCCCAAAATATGACAGAAAAGATGGGTGGGAGGAAACTATCATTGATATACATTTTTTTTAAATTTCCTAGAACTTAAGTTATCTGTTTCCATAGGAGAGGGTCCTTCATGGTACCAACATAACAGATTTTTTAAAAATGGTACAAGAACAGATATTCAGATCAATGGAACAGAATAGAGAACCCAGAAATGGACCCACAAACGTATGGCCAACTAATCTTTGACAAATCAGGAAAGAATATCCAATGGAATAAAGACAGTCTCTTCAGCAAGTAGTGCTGGGAAAACTGGACAGCGACATGCAGAAGAATGAACCTGGACCACTTTCTTACACCATACACAAAAATAAACTCAAAATGGATGAAAGACCACAATGTAAGACAGGAAGCCATCAAAATCCTCAAGGAGAAAGCAGGCAAAAACCGTTTTGATCTTGCCCGCAGCAACTTCTTACTCACCTCATCTCCGGAGGCAAAGGAAACAAAAGTAAAAATGAACTCCTGGGACCTCATCAAAATAAAAACTTCTGCACAGTGAAGGAAACAATCAGCAAAACTAAAAGCAACTGACAGAATGAGAGAAGATATTTGCAAATGACATATCAGATAAAGGGTTAGCATCCAAAATCTATAAAGAACTTATCAAACTCAACACCCAAAAAACAATCCAGTGAAGAAATGGGCAAAAGACATGAATAGACACTTCTCCATGGAAAACATCCAGATGGCCAACCGACACATGAAAAAATGCTCAACATCACTCACCATCAGGGAAATACAAATCAAAGCCACAATGAGATACCACCTTACACCTGTCAGAATGGCTAACATGAACAACTCAGGCAACAACAGATGTTGGCGAGGATGCGGAGAAAGAGGATCTCTTTTGCATTGTTGGTGGCAATGCAAGCCGGTGCAGCCATTCTGGAAAACAGTATGGAGGCTCCTCAATAGAACTACCTCAATAGAACTAAAAATAGAACTACCCTACGACCCAGGAATTGCACTACTAGGTATTTATCCACAGGACACAGGTGTGCTGTTTTGAAGAGACACATGCACCCCCATGTTTATAGCAGCACTATCAACAATAGCCAAAGTATGGAAGGAGCCCAAATGTCCATTGATGGATGAATGGATAAAGAAAATGTGGTATATATATATATATATATATACAATGGAGCATTACTCGGCAATCAAAAAGAATGAAATCTTGCCATTTGCAACTACATGGATGGAACTGGAGGGTATTATGCTAAGGGAAATTAGTCAGTCAGAGAAAGACAAAAATCATATGACTTCACTCATATGAGGACTTTAAGAGACAAAACAGATGAACATAAGGGAAGGGAAACAAAAATAATATACAAACAGGGAGGGGGACAAAACAGAAGAAACTCATAAATATGGAGAACAAACTGAGGATTGCTGGAGGGGTTGTGGGAGGGGGGATGAGCTTAATGGGTAAGGGGCACCAAGGAATCTACTCCTGAAATCATTGTTGCACTATATGCCAACTAACTTGGATGTAAATTTAAAAAAATAAAATTAAAAAAATCATAAAAGAAAGACCTACACCTATACAAGACACATCAACATGAAATTTCAGAACACAGGCAAAGAGGAGTCTAAAAGCTTGCAGGAAAGAAAAAGAGAAACAACAACAGGTCTCATGCAAGAGATTGGGAATTGTAATAGCACTTACTTTTTCACTAGCAGTTCTGGGTACTGAAAGATACTGGGACAATCATTTCAAAATCCCTAGAGAAAAATACTTTCCAGCTTCAAATTCTATGCCCAAACTATCAATAAAATGCAAAGGCAGAACTAAGATGTTTCTCAAAACACTGAGCTGTCATGGATGCTTTCTCAGGAAGCTACTAGAGGAAGGATACACCAAAAACAGGCTGTTCACAAGAAAGACAGAAACGTGGTATATGGCTTTGGTTGCACAGAAGCGATGACCAAGTAAAAGCGGCATAAGCAAGACAGTTGATTCTCCTCTTATGTAACAAGAAATCTGAATATTGACCTAACCAAAATTTATGATTAGGAGAACAGGCAAAGTGGAAGTGGGTGTGTATTTGGAGAGGGCACCAGATTCACATACTCCTTGTAGAAAATCAGTACATAATATCTAAAATTGAAGTAAATAGCAATATAACAATGGAAGAAAAGCAATATAAACAAATCATAATTATAGAGGGAAATGAGAAGAAACAGCTAAAAGTGTTAAATTGTTAAACAGAAAGGAGCTAGAAGTAGGAAGGGGTGGACAAAACAGTGCCGTTTCTCATTATGAATGTTGAATATCTATCTGATTTTTTCTTTTTTCTTTTTCTTTTTTTAAAGTGTTTATTTATTTTTAGAAAGAGAGAGTGAGCATGAGTGGAGGAGGGGCGGAGAGAGAGGCAGAGACAGAATCCCATACTGTTGTCACAGAGTCTGACTCAGGGCTCAATCTCATGAACCGAAATCATGACCTGAGCTGAAATCAAGAGTCAGATGTTTAACCGACTGAGCCACCCAGGTGCCCCGAATGTCTATCTGACTTTTTAAACCATGATAACTTCGATCAAATATGTGTATATGCATACATGTGTGGTGGTGGTGGTGGTGGACTGGTAGGTGGAGGCCAAGCCAGGGATGTGGTGTCATGGGAGCCTGGCAATGTTCTGAAGCCCGAGGCATCATTAAGTGAGTTTGTCAGCAGCGGCAGATCCCTAGCCATTAGGCAGAAGCTCAAAGATAGAATATCTCTCCCTAGAGGGAAACAAGTGAGATCTAGGCAGGCCAGGTCTTCCAGTGAGAGGACTGAGAGTTGCTGGGTTTTCAAGGCAGCGAGTCAGGCCCAGGAAACAAGGTAATGTGGGGACTTGGGTATCAAGAACTGGGACACCACATTGGAGCCTGTCTGGCAGCCAACGTGAGCAGATGCTGAGGCCCAGAGTACTGGGGGCTCACTCTTTATCTCCATCTTGCCTGAGCTCAGAACTGGGATCAGGCTGAGTGGAAGATGAGAGCAACAAAGGAAGCAAAACTAGAAACCTGTGTGGCCTGACAAATACAAAGTCAACAACAGCTACTAGATCTGAGAGCTACAGATCATTGTCTTCCTTTAAAATGTCTGTTATTGGGGCGCCTGGGTGGCGCAGTCGGTTAAGCGTCCGACTTCAGCCAGGTCGTGATCTCGCGGTCCGTGAGTTCGAGCCCCGCGTCAGGCTCTGGGCTCATGGCTCAGAGCCTGGAGCCTGTTTCCGATTCTGTGTCTTCCTCTCTCTCTGCCCCTCCCCCGTTCATGCTCTGTCTCTCTCTGTCCCAAAAATAAATAAACGTTGAAAAAAAAATTTTTTAAATGTCTGTTATTCCCCAACCGGGTGCCATACAAAGCACCCCAAAACCTAACCTCAGGACTAGTTAAATTGTGCTTCATCCATACAATGAAATGGTATGCAGCCAATGAAACAAATGTTAAAATTTCCAGGCTAAGCTTTTCTTTCTTGATATAGGTGCCACCATGTCCTATTCCTCTTTCTATCCTCTTGATGCCTGCAATATGGTACCTGAAAATGGGCAGGGAATCTTGCAACCCTGCAGCAACAAGCATTCTGAGGATGGCAGGCAGAAAGACAGATTAGGTAGGTAGGTAGGTAGGTAGGTAGATAGATAAGAAAAGGAAGGAAGGAAGGGAGGGAGGAAGGAAGGAAGGAAGGAAGGAAGGAAGGAAGGAAGGAAGGAAGGGAGAAAGAGAAAGGAAGGAAGTCAACAAAGGCATAATTGAGCCACCTACCCCAAAATTCTTGGCACCTGAACACATTCCTAACTGGTGTGCCTTCCCAATATGATGGGAATGGATTTGACTGGAAACCACAATTTTTAGGCTTTTGTAATATTTCAGAAACTCAAAATTTACTCCTGTATGATCTACTAGGAGTAGAAAATGAGTTCAATATTCTCCCCCCAGGACTCCTGTCTGGAGTAATTACCTTTCCACAAACAAAATCCACAAAACTCATCCTCAAATAAAATTGCCCTTGAGAACTATGGAGAACTCAAAGTGTGCACACTTAATCACACATTGCCTTATCACATCCTAATTGGCATTATTTTGTGCAGATGGGAAAACTGAGGGGCACACCTTCTCCAGGTCCAAACAATTCATTAGGATAATGAATTACAAAAGACACTTATCCTGAAAAGTTTGCTAAAAATAATCTTGAATATATCACATGAAGGACATTTATAACCAGTTTAAAACTTCTTAGGCAATTTAAATGTATTGCTGATTTTGAAAGGGGTATAAGAAGTTTGTGTCACTTCACTGAAATGCAATTAAAGCAATTAAAAACATTTCCCAAATGCTTATGTGGACCACCACTGATACAAGCTGCTGCTGTTGAGGAGTTGGTTGGAAAGTTCCCACTGATTTCTCTACATGGAAGAAACATATTGTTGCCATCTTGCAAGAAAATCAAGTTATTCAATTTAATGGATCAGTACAGAAAACAAAACTCTGTTTGCCAAGCAGAATATTTTGCTGTGTTTGAATTTCCTCTGATCTAAATTTGCTAGCTTTGAATGCTGCTTTGAAATAAATGCACACAAATGGCATTTGATATGGCCTGCTTTATTCATTAAAACAAAGCGAATAGCATTATGGAGTCACTTTGAAAGGTAGTTTGGGCTTTCTTATTTAATTAATCCATTACACTTAACCTTCCATTATTTCATTCTCTGAAAGTCCTGCAACCATTATTAACACTCCACAAATATGTTTTGCATTATTAAATTTAAGAATTTAGTACCCAATAAAATTCTCAGCAGGAATATTGTTATTAAATGAGTTCATTAAACCTAACCACACTAATTAACAGTCAAGTGTTGAGGAACACTTATACAGCACTGAGCCATATTCCATATTCATAACTCCTCTGCTAATTCTAGCAAATGAACATAAACACTCTCAGAAAAAAAAAAAAGTCCAGGAAGGTTACTGAAACCACATGTACCTCTGCAGAAATGAGCTCCTTCAAAATAAATGTCCAGGCTTGTCTAGAACTTGCTCCTCGTCACATCCTCTATCAGTTATTTTCAGTTAAGTGCACAACTAGTTCTAGCTCCTCCCTCCCTTATGCTTGTAATGACATGACTGGAATTATTGTGCATTTTAGTTTTACAATTAATTACTACTCTTAGCTGGCCAGAACCAGCATTTTCAGAGGGCTTCTACATACAAAATCTGTAGCTTCTAGCACAAGGGTGATCTTTTAACCACACATGTGTGCGAACACACACACACACACACACACACACACACACACACACACACATTGAACCCCAACTACAGGAATATTCAACAGATTTTTTTAAACATTTTTTAAAGTTTATTTATATTGAGAGAAAGAAAGCACCTGTGCAAGTAGGGGAGAGGCAGAGAGAGACAGAGGGAGAGAGCGAATCCCAAGCAGGCTCTGCTCCGTCAGTGCAGGGCTCAATGCCAAGCTCAATCCCATGAACTGTGAGATCATGACCTGAACCGAGATCAAGAGTCGGACACTTAACCGACTGAACTACCCAGGTGCCCCTATCAACAGTTTTAATGCATAACTAAGGGCTCCTTGGCCTTAGCTCCTATCCTGTGGAGTGGATGCAGTGATACAGCACCAGATGCCCTCTTTATGGGCTAAAGCTGTGAGGAATGTTACCTGCTGAAGGCTCATGACCAAGTCCTTTTCTGGGAAATGCCCTCTGCAAAAGGCGGTCACCTTGCCCAAAGTTACACCCCTTCCCCAGAGGCAGCCAATATCTCATGACTGGTTGACAAGGAGGTGCAACGGCCTGACCCCCTTTCTTCAACTCATAGAGGTGCTAAAGGGCCATCTTACTTCCAGAGCTTCCCATAAGATCAGCTGAGACATCTCTTGTAAATGTGTCACAGTTCAACTTTTCTATCTGCCTAATCCTGCTTCCTGGGACTCCCTCACAGGTGTTGACCCCAGAGTGCTCCCCAGCAAGCCTTCTGCACCCAAATCCCCATCCAAGTCTGTTTCCTGGGAAACCAGAACTATGATATCCTTACCTGAAGAACCCAAGCTCAAAGAAGGACTTAAGAGGAATCTATCTGCATAGTTTGGCTTTCTGTAAAGAAATAAATTAATTCCAACCAAACTCAGTTGAACTTTCTAGATTACAGGTTTGATCCTTCATAGTCGAAAATATATTAAATACAATTTAGACCTTCCAATAGAAGAACTGCCTTTGAAGCCCCCAGGCTCACTTATCTTAACATAACAGGTGGTATCAAGCTGAGTTGCTTCGCGGTCTGGCTAATAACCTAGATCCCTTAGGCAGTTCTGTTAGTCAGAACTTATTGTATCCCTAATCATACAATACCTGAGTATCCCACTATCCAGTTGCTCTCCCTCACTAAAGCAATGGGGGGACAAAAACCTTTACACATACTTTTTGTGAGGGAGAGTGCTATGGACTGAATTGTCCCCCGCCCCCCAACAAATTCATATGTCAAAGCCCTAACCCCCAATGTAATTGTATCTGGAAAGAGGGTCTTTAGGAGGTAATTAAGGTTAAATAAGGCCATAAAAGTGGGGGCTTAATCCAATAGGCCTTCTAAGAAGAGGGAGAAGGAGAGACATTTCTTTCTTTGCCATATGAGAGCACACTAAGAAGGTGGCCATCTGCAAGCCAGGAAGGGAGCTCTCACCAGGAACCAAATCAGCTGGCACCTTGATCTTGGATTTGCTGGCATCCAGAAGTGTGAGAAAGTGAATTTCTGTTATTTAAGCTACACAACCTATGGTCTTTTGTTATGGTGAAGATCCTCCAGGGGGTGAGGGGTATGTAAGATGAGTAAACTACAGCATGGTGCTAGTCCTCACAAAGGCACCACTTGTTTTCCCTTTCAGCTCTGCTTCTCTCCTTTCTCTCAACTTCCTTTCTTCAGTTCCTTTTTTCCCCTCCTCATTCAGTGTCAGTGCCCTTAACTCATGAATGCTGTACATTTTTTTAAGTTTATTTATTTTGAAAGAGTGAGTGGGGGAGGAGCAGAGAGAGGGCAGGGGGAGAGAGAATCCCAAGCAGGCTCCAAACTGTCAGTGCAGAGTCCAACACGGGGCTTGAACTCATGACCCATGAGATCATGACCTGAGCCAAAATCAAGAGTAGGCGGCTTAACAGACTGAGCCACCCAGGTGCCCCAATAATACCATACATTTTTATTTTCTTGCCCTGGCTGGACCAGCTGGTGTTGTTCTTTTCAGGATTTCAGAGGCTGCTAAGTGGTAGCCTAAAACTTATTCAGAGAAATTCTGAGGAGCTCAATAGTAAGGAGCCCTTAGAATTTGAAGATAAGACTGCTTCTTATCTAAATTAGAAAACATAAACAAATGAATGAACAAAGGAACCAACACTATAAATGAGGTTAGCAACCTACAAAAGTAACAGGATTGTGAGACAATCATGTGGTTAGGGAAACACTAAAATCCAATCAAGGCCACATCTTTGTATACTCAGATATGAAACACAATCACAACAGACGCTATGTCCTTCATGAATTTTGTTAATGTGAACTAACTCAGCTGAGCCAGGTCACCTCTGACAGAATGATAAAATCTAGTTTCACACCATAAGTTTCCATTAACAGATGGTCCAAGTAAAGCTCTTCCTGTTGGGCTATTGGTCTTCGTTGGTTATTTTAGGGGACAATATTGAGGTAAGCTGGGACCCTATTAAAGAAGGGCCTTGGGGCGCCTGGGTGGCTCAGTCGGTTAAGCGTCTGACTTCAGCTCAGGTCATGATTTTGCAGTCCGTGAATTTGAGCCCCGCATCGGGCTCTGTGCTGACAGCTCAGAACCTGGAACCTGCTTCAGATTCTGTGTCTTGCTCTCTGTCTGCCCCTCCCCTTCTCATGCTCTGTTTCTCTCTCTCTCCCTCTCTCTCTCTCAAAAATAAACATTAAAAAAAAAGTTAAAAAAAAAAAAAAAGAAGTGGGGCACCTGGGTGGCTCAGTCGGTTGAGCGTCTGACTTCGGCTCAGGTCATGATCTCACGGTCTGTGAGTTCGAGCCCCACATCAGGCTCTGTGCTGACAGCTCAGAGCCTGGAGCCTGCCTCGGATTCTGTGTTTCCCTTTCTCTGCTCTTCCCCTGCTCACATGCTGTCTCTCTCTCAAAAATAAATAACGGTTAAAAAAAAAAAAAAGAAGTGCCTTGAATGACAAATTTAAGACAGGCCTTTCTTTTGTATGCAGCCAGGGCCTAACCCTGTACGGCAGTGATGTGAGCATAACTGTATGTCTGGCAGCGTATGAATGACAGGCTGGAAGCTAGCGCGAGTAGACAAGAAGGACAGTAGGCAAGCTGGTGCACTTGCTCGGGGGGGGATGTAAAACAGTCAAGTGAAATTGGAAGCATGCCCATGGAAGACACTGCAAAGAGAATCAACATGTCTTGGCCATGTCTTGGCAACTTTGTTGGCAGGAGGGCATGGGAAAGAACGTTTGGGGTCTGGTTGATTGTGGAAACGAGAGAAGAGAGAAGCTGCCACAGAGGTCAGATGACTTGCCATGTTTACAGGGCAAAGGGCGGTCGGGACAGAAGAGGCTGCAGGTGGGGCTGACCACCAGGCAGCTGTAAACGAGAGCCATGGGCTCTGGAGACAAGCTGGGTTACAGGAATAAGCTTCGGAGTTAAGGGCGCAAGGCCGATATTGGAAATTATGGAAATGAATATGAGCGGAACACGCGGAGAGAGAGAAGGACAGGAACCAAGCCATGGAAAGCTAACGTGTGTGTGGTGGGAAGCGCAACAGCCCAAGGAGGATGAGGGAAGGGGGAAGGTCTCACAAGAGGCAGCCACGGCCTCAAGGGAGTAGAAAGTGCAATCTTCTGTGGACACATGAAGGAAGGGGATGAGTCCAAGGTGGTGAAAGGATGGGGGAAAGCAGTGCAGTGGGTTAAGATGCAGAGTTGAGAAGAGGTGAAAAGCAGGCTGACTGAGTGGTGGTAAGGGACCAACCACGGCAGCGATATTTGGTTGGTGCTTGCTGGGGCCACTGTAACAAAGTACCACAAACAGAATGGCTTCAACAATGGAAATTTATTGCCTCACTGTTCTAGGGGCTAGAAGTCCAAAATCAAGGTGTAGACAGGACTGTGCTCTCTTTATAATATTTTTTTAAGTTTATTTATTTTTGAGAGAGATTGAGCGAGCATGTGAGCATGAGCGAGCAGGGGAGGGGCATAGAGAGAGGGAGAGAGAGAGAATCCCAAGCAGGCTCCACGCTGTCAGGGCAGAGCCCAATGCAGGGCTCAAACTCACAAACTGTGAGATATGACCAGAGCTGAAATCAAGAGTTGGATGCTTAACCGACTGAGCCACCTAGGTGCCCCAGGACCATGCTCCCTTTAAAGGCTCTAGAGAAGGACCTGTTCCAGGCCTCTGTCTTTGCTGCTAGTAGTTACCTGACTCACAGCTGTGTAACTCTTAACTTCACATGGCAGTCTCTCCTGTGTGTGTGTCTGGGTCCAAATTTCTCCTTTTTACAAGGACACCGGTGTTAGTGGATTAGGTGCTCAGCCTACTCCAACATGATCTTGTCCTAAATAATTACAGGTGCAATGACCCTATTTCCAAATAAGGTCATGTTCTGAAGTACTGGGGGTTAGAACTTCAACATATAAACTTGGGAGGGAGGGCAACAATTCAAGTCGTGACAGTGGATGAAGGGCTTTCTGAGGCACTGGAAAGCTGGAAACAGAGGTGCTATTCGAAGACACCTGGGCACTGACTCTGAATTCTTCCTGCACTCAGCAGCAACAATCCATGACGATATGGCCTTCAAGGGGTACACTTGGAAGCAACAGCTCAGAAATTAAGAATGTGAGCTCTGGAGCATGACGGTTTTAAGCTCAACTCTGCCACTTATTTACCATGTGACCAGGGGGAGGCAAGATGTTAAAACTGACTTTTTCCCAATCTCCTATTTATAAAAGACCTATCCCATAGGGTTGAGAACTAAACGCATTAATAAATAGCACACTAACATTATTATTCTCATTTTATAGATGAAGAAACCGAGACTCATCCTGGTTGACTAACTTGCCCAGGATCATGCGTGTAATAACAACATACAGAAATCAAAACTTCATGCTCATAACAATTCTGTTCTATTGCTTCTCATTAAGTTGATATTAGTATTTAAATAAAAAGTATATGAGCGAAAAAGAAAAAGGAAACCATTTCCTTAGTTTAGCAAGTTTTTTTCTGGGGAGTATGACAGAGAAGAAGTAATTATAATATCAGTTACAAAAAGAAGGATCAAGAATACAGAAGAATTAGAAATGGAAATAAAATTTCCATATTCTCTTTCTAAAACATTACCACTACACTTTCAATAGGAGAGAGAGAGTACTGAGATAAGAAAATAAAAATTGAATAAACCAGAGGTTAGGTTGGCTTCTATTTCTTCTTCTCTTCCCTCCCACTTTCTCCAGTCTCTGTGCTACCCCTGAGAATCCAAGATAATATTGAAAGAAGCATATATGGGGTAAGAGATTTCCAGCCTTTCTGTCAGCTTAATGCTTTAAAAATATTTTTCAAGCCTTCTTTAAAAGTTTATCTTTATTGCTGTCTACAATGACAAACATCCAATGTTATGTTTACCCTTAGGAATAAAACAGCTAAGACAATTTTATTTTGGTCCCAATGCTGTTATCTTACAGAGGAAATAGGGAAAGACAAGCAGAGGCAAACAAAAGAGAGCATCAAGGACGCCAGCTTCTTGCAAACTGGGCTTTCTCATCTGTGTCCCCTGGCTGCCCTCAGCACAGAGCCTCACACAGCCGTGTGCTGAATAAACACTGGCTGAACCAACCAACTGTGGCCCAGGAGGGGAGAGGGGGAAGCCCATTCTTTGTTATTACTCCTTTATCTTCTTTGTGTTCTATGTGGTCCAAGGATAAAGACAGGGAGGTATGAGGTAGTCACACAGAATACAAGTAATTTCCTTAAGATTATGCAGGAACATCACCCCTAAAATTCTAAACTGATGGGATCATTGAATATTTGCATTTCACAAAAATCTGGGCAACAGATGACACACACACAGGCTCACATGTAGACATATATACTCACAACACTTGGAGATAAAGCAGAAATAGTTCAGCACTCAGATGATATCTGTTTTTGCTCAAAATTCCCTGAGCCAAACTTCAAAATTCAACTCCCCAGTCTCCCCCACCCCATTTTTGTCCTGCTTTGATTCTTTAGATGCTTTCGGTACAAAGGGTTCCTTATCTACTTTCCAGAGTAATAGAACTATTCCAGAACCCTGACTAAGGCATTTTATTATTGATTAGGTTGCTCTTGGGTATAGAACGAATGGGTAAATATACTCTGTAAATTTTGGTGTGGTGGAGTGGGGGGCAGCGAGGGACAAGAAACCCCTCAACTTTTGCTGCTTTCATGCTGAACGTCTGATCCTTCAGTGCCTTGTGGGATTCCCTGTGGAAACCATCCCACAGTTGATGAAGGTGTCCTAAAATCAACACGAAAGCTGTTGGCCATCACCAGTCCATAAAACCTAGTGACAGAGAAAGCAGAACTCTCAGGATCTGGACAGGAAGACAGGTATCCTACGTGGAATGCATAAAAGGAGACCTGACTCCTATTCCAAGAGCTCTGACAACTTATTTTGTGATCTTAAGCAAGAGATTTGTACCTCTTCTCCCTTAGGGGAAAAAAAAGTATTTTCACTAGAAATTCTTAATGTTCTTTCCACATCTAACACTTTGTGATTCCATAGCTAAAGAGGTGCATTCTCAGGGCCCCATCTGCCACATGGTAAGGCCCATGAGCTGAGTCAGGTTAAGAACACCAGATATGGAGCAGATAAATCTGGTTTTGAACCCCAGTGGCTCCTTCTTATTAGCAGGATGATGTTTGGAAAGTAACTTACATCCTTCTCTGGATATCATCTGTGAAATGGGGATGCACTTCACACAGTTATTGTGAGGGTTACATGTGGTAACTCCCAGAAAATTACCTCTTATTATCCTGGGACTGCATTATGTCATAATGGTCTAAACCAGAGCTATTAGACTATATTGGGCCCAAGTAATGTACAAAATGACATTTATACATACCTTAAGAGCATTTTAGAAGGGACCAGGTAAACAAGTAAGTTTCAAGTATCTATTGAGCACTTTTCTCAACACTATTAGGCACTGTGGGGAAGCTAAAAAAAAAATAAAAAGATGAGGTATGGCCTAATCTTTTAAGAAATTTTTACATTTAGGTGGGGAAATCACTAGAATATATATGAATGTTATAATATGAAAACATTAAACTTAAGTAGATGGAGAAGTGCTAATTTTATAACAAATTTCCTTAATCTTAAGGAGAGAAGACAGGAATCAGAGAGCAGGGGTTGCCCAGGAAGGTGTAAGAGCTGCCTCATCCCCTGAGTGTGGGGGCAGTGTCTTCTCAGAACACAGTTCTTGAAACCAAGGAACAGATACCACAGACATAATTGTTAGGGGTCAAGGATCACTCTGGGTAGACATTCCGCAATGCAGGGCCAAGGTCTGAGCTAAGGAAACAATAAAAAAAGCAAGTTGAAAAACACAAAGGATCAGATGGAGAAATGGGAACCAAAGTTCAATTTGAAGAAGTCATAAAGAGCAGACCAGACCCAGGGGGTGCAGGTGTGAGACTGGCGGTAAATAACAGGCTCAGAGTAAAATTTTGGCCAAGTCCTAGACTTGACTGTGAAGGCATGCTGATGCATTGAAAGTGGCTGACAAGGGGCAGATGGAGGCTCGTATGGAGATGAGGAGACAGCAGGCTTGAAATAAGGGGAGGAGTCAGGTAGCCGTATATAGATCGAATAGGAAAGAGAAACAGTGTCTGAATAAATCACAGAGAGATATAGTAAAGAACAAACCCTTATTACATGAAAATTACCCCAGGGGAGATAGGGGTGAATATAACATGGCAGGTACCCTCACAAGGTCTCTCAGTGCCCTGGACACCTCACAACTGACAGGACTAGGAAGAAAAATCCAATGGTCAGTAACAAATTTTCTGTTAGAGATCCCTGCCATTGATGATAGATGCAGAAGCAATCGCTGGGGCCACAGGTAATCAATCATCTCATTCAATCTCCTTGAGCCTCAGTATCCACATTTGTAACATAGGGCCAGTGACATATCTATCCCGTAGGATTATTGCAAGGACTCAATAAACAATGATGGATAATGCTGAGCAAAAGGCTAGCACACAGTAGGTGCTTAACTAGTGCTGGCTGTTGTTATTATTATTAATGGTCATTTTATTACCTCTGGGCCTTAGCTGCTGATGCTGCCTTCATGCATCCCCTCATCTTTCCTCACGCTGTTGCTGTGACAGCCCCCTGACTGGTCTCTTTATCTCCAGTCTGACACTTCTCCTCAATGGAGCCTCGGTGTTCTTTTATTAAAGACAAATCTGGGGGCAACTGAGGGGCTCAGTCAGTTAAGCATCCAACTTGGGCTCAGGTCATGATCTCACGGTTTGTGAGTTCGAGTCCCGTGTCAGGCTCTGTGCGGACAGATCAGTCTAGAGCCTGCTTCTGATTCTGTGTCTCCCTCTTTCTCCTCCCTCTCCTGTTTGTGTTGTCTCTCTCTCTCTGTCTCTGTCTCTCTCTCAGAAATAAAGAAACGTTTTTAATGAGTGGGGGAGGAGCAGAGAGAGGGAGACACAGAATCTGAAGCAGGCTCCAGGCTCTGAGCTGTCAGCACAGAGCCTGATGTGGGGCTCGAACTCACAAACTGTGAGATCATGACCTGAACCGAAGTCAGACGCTTAACCAACTGAGCCACCCAGGCGCTCCCTTTTTTTTTTTTTAATGTTTATTTATTTTTGAGAGAGAGAGAGACAGTGCGTGCGGAGGAGGGGCAGAGAGAGAAGGAGACACAGAATCCAAAGCAGGCTCCAGGCTCTGAGATACTAGTACAGAGCCCGATGCAGGGCTTGAACTCATGAACCGTCAGATCATGACCTGAGCCGAAGCCAGACGCCTAACTGACTGAGCCACCCAGGCACCCCAAATTTTTTTTTAATTTAAAGACAAATCTGAATATTTTTAAAATAATTCTTTAATGTTTAATGCTTCAGATTCTGTGTCTCCCTCTCTCTGCCCCTTCCCCACTCATACTCTGTCTCTCTCTCAAAAATAAATATTTAGGGGCGCCTGGGTGGCGCAGTCGGTTAAGCGTCCGACTTCAGCCAGGTCACGATCTCGCGATCTGTGAGTTCAAGCCCCGCGTCAGGCTCTGGGCTGATGGCTCAGAGCCTGGAGCCTGTTTCCGATTCTGCGTCTCCCTCTCTCTCTGCCCCTCCCCCGTTCATGCTCTGTCTCTCTCTGTCCCAAAAATAAATGTTGAAAAAAGAAAAAAAATTAAAAAAAATAAATAAATATTTAAAAAATTTTACTTTGAATGAATTTTATTTTTTAATGTTTATTTATTTTTGAGAGAGAGAAAGTACAAATAGGGAGAGGGGCAGAGAGACAGAGAGGGAGAGGGAGAGAATCCCAAGCAGGTTCTGCACTGTCAGCACAGGGCCCAACAGGGGCTCTATCCCATGGAACTTGAGATCATGATCTAAGCTGAAATCAAGAGTTGGATGCCCAACTGACTGAGCCACCCAGGTGCTCCCAAGTCTGGATATTTTATTCCTCTGCTTCAAATTCCTAAATAGATTCCCACAGATTTCTTTGGAACCTCCAGCCCTTCAGCATCTGGTTCTTGCTATTCTCTCCTGACTCTCAGATATTATATTTTAACTACATTCTCCACGTCTCTCATCTCTGAGACTTTGCATGTGTTGTCAACACTGTCTAGATTGCCTCGTCCCCCCTTTTCTGCCTGGCTGTGTCTTCATTTCAGCCTTCCCTGGCTTCCCTCTTTACCTCATCCCCAATCAGGCCACAACACCTTGATCTCATTTTTACCATGGGCACATAACACTCTGCAGTGTAGTTGTTCATTTACTTATCTGTCTCCCCAACAAAGTGTTTCCATGGCAAATATCACATCTTATTTGTCCCTGGAGTCCCAGTGCAGTGGTTTATAGGTCCTCAATAGAGACTTGTATAATGAAAAGAAGGAAAGAAGCAAGAAAGTAGGAAAGAAATGGAAAGAAAGAAAGAGAAAGGGAGGGAAGGAGGGAGGGAGGGAGGGAGGGAGGGAGGAAGGAAGGAAGGAAGGAAGGAAGGAAGGAAGGAAGGAAGGGAGGAAGGGAGGAGGGAAGGAAGGGAAGGAAGGGAAGGAAGGGGGGAAGGAAGGAAGGAAGGAAGGAAGGAAGGAAGGAAGGAAGAAATGGATGAAGCCTAGATCCTTTAAGAGAACTGTAAGAAACTCATTTCTAGTAAATTTTTCAGTAAATCAGCAAATGAAGACAGAGGAGGAACAAGAGGGAACAGGAAAGAGAAAAGAGGAAGAAAGAAATAGGAGATTATATCAGAAGTTAGAAAATGACATATAACTGCTCTGGTTGATAATGAAAGACACCACCTGATTTTTTAGATTACTTCTGCAACCACGGTGTGACTGGGACAAAAACTGTTAATTGTTAATGTATAAGAGTTCATAACTTCTTCTCCTCTCTACCTCCATCCCCACTGTGTATTTGCAGATTAGGTTAATAGGGCAGATGAATAGCCAACAAAGATAGAGAGGGAATTAGAAAAAAAAAAAAAAGTTATATTTGCAGTAGAGAATGGTGTAGAACAGGTGTTCATAACATTTTTTATAAAGAGACAGATAGTAAATATTTTATGCTCTGAGGTTTGAATGTGGTCTCTGTCGCAAATTCTTTAGTTGTTGTACACTTTAAAAACAAAAACCACTTTTAGCTTGAGAACAATATAAAAGTAGGTTATAGAACAAATTTGGCTGGCAGGCCATAGTTTGCCCATCCCTGGAAAGCAGGGTAAAAAAAACCAAAACAGCTTGAAAACCTGGAAAAGGTTTCAGTTGAAAGTTGAAAGCAAGAGATGAGAAGAGAGATACTAGGTAGCTACAAGGAAAAAGATAAAGAGATATTGGGATTATTAAAATTACATTTGTAGGTTATGAATTGGATGTCCGTTGCTATTCTCAAGAGTTACTGGATTGAGTTTTCTTTGAAGCAAGCAAGAAGGAAGCAAGACTGGGTCATGTGGACACCACATTTATTTGGGTAACAATTGTATAGTCCAGATCCAGACCATACAACCCTGAAGACAACCAAGCGAAGGGTGGGTAGCCATTGTCCTTGAAGACAATCAAGGAAGGATGGGGTTTGGCCCTCAAGCCAATGTCTGGTTTCATTACTGGGATTAAAAGGCCATCTGTCTCCTTCTTACTGCTGCTACTGACTCCTGACTCTGTTGGTTATGTTAATGGAAAAGGCTTTTATTGTTCATCAATTATTACAGCTCTTTTAGGTTAGTGGCTCATTTAGTATTCTAATTCTCTGTATTGAATCAGTTTCTGGGCCAATGACCCAATGATAATAACAATAGTAATGTAAAATGGGCTTTACATTGTTTTAGGTCACTTATCCCTAAAATAACCCTATGAAGGAAGTAACTGCTGTAGAGGAGAAAGCTGAGGTTAAAAGAATATAAGTAACTTATTCAAGCTCAGAGCCAGCGAAGGGCCGAGCTGTATGCTTAAACATAATACAATACAGTCTCTTCATCTTAGATCATTCAGTCTCCCTGAATGATCACAAATCTGTACCTCAGATCCAGCCCAGGCACTTCAACTCTCTTTATCATGGAATATGGTCCCCTGTCTGACTTTCCATCTCCACTTTCCAGGAAGGCTGGAGCAGCTTTCTTTGTCTGAGAGCTAAATCGGTTTCCAGGTACCAAGTCTGGAGAGTCTTGGGAACATGACATTCCTATAATTTGTAGTAACTGGTCCAGCCCTCTCTGCATCCACCTTTCCTCAGCTCTGATTAAACCTCTCTCCCTGGGGGTTTGCAGGTATCTGTGTACATTAAGATCCCACTTTGATTTTTCAACAGCTGAATTTAGAGCTAGAAGAGGTCTTAGAAATACCTAGTCCAACCACCTCCTTTGACAGATGAGGAAGAACACATGTTCAATGTGAATACATTTTGACATTCACTTATAGTTGGCTCATCTCCCAAGGATTTTTTTAAAAGATATATCTTTCTTTTTTAACTGGAGACACTATTAAATTGGCTAGAGTTCAAATAAACACGTCCTCCCCACATTCTCTCTCTCCAGATCGGCTTTCTCAGAGATGGAAGGCACTACCTCTGAGACTGTTCAACACATGGGGCCTCTGTGCTCATGCCAAAAGTCCAGCAGTGTCTGGAACTGCCAAGGGGCAGCCCACCGAGGGAGAGCATTTTGAGACAGAGGGCCAGCTGCCTCATTCCGGGGGAATCTCTGGAAGACAGCCAGCAAATAGTTGTGGCTTTGTGGACCTTCTTCAGGAGTCTTATGGGGCTGGAATCTGGCCATTATTTGGGGAGAGATGGCAGGGCCTATTCAAAGGGAATAGGAGGAGGAAAAAGGAAAATGAAATCTGTCTTGAAAACAATACATTCGAAATGTGAATGTTACCACCACCATAAATAAAATAAGGAACACATATGACATCTCACAATAGGACAGAATTACATCCCATTTCCATCATCTGCCTCTTTTCAGTTTCCAAAATTCTTTAATTATTCTAAGACAGAGAGCCCTTTTTTGAGAGATGGAGCACCCCTGGGGCAGGGGTGGGGGCTGTTCTATCAGTGCGGTCAGCGGTCAGTCAGTCAGTCTTGCCTCTCCTTTCCTCTTGGTGCATAATCTCTGAAGGAGGAACATATGTGGAAGAGCTTTGAGTCTGGTAAGGACACATAACTCGTGAAAATATCATAGTTCCAGACACAACTGGCTTTATATCAGAACAATCGTTCCAGGGTAAACATTTTGTTTAAATATTAATCTTAAGTAAAGCCAGACACAAGAATACAGTCTTAATAACAAAGAAAGGCAGCAAAGTCCTCAAGTGAAAGGGAATTAATACATGTTTCACCAGACTGACAAACCCTACTGACACAGAATGGCAGCCTTAGGTCCAGTGACCCCCTATGGTCTTTTGGTTTTCAGATTTGATACACTGCCTTCATCTGTAATGCATACAGACCCAGCTTTTTTTTTTAATTTTTTTAATGTTTATTTATTTATTTTTGAGAGAGAGAGACAGAGTGTGAGAGGGGGGAGGGGCAGAGAGAGAGAGGGAGACACAGAATCCGAAGCAGGCTCCGAGCTGTCAGTACAGAGCCTGATACGGGGCTCGAACTCACAAGCTGCGAGATCACGACCTGAGCCGAAGTCAGACACTCAACCAACTGAGCCACCCAGGCGCCCCCCTTTTTTTTTTCAATGTTTATTTATTTTTTTTGGGACAGAGAGAGACAGAGCATGAATGGGGGAGGGGCAGAGAGAGAGGGAGACACAGAATCGGAAACAGGCTCCAGGTTCTGAGCCATCAGCCCAGAGCCCGACGCGGGGCTTGAACTCACGGACTGCGAGATCGTGACCTGGCTGAAGTCGGACGCTTAACCGACTGCGCCACCCAGGCGCCCCTATTTTTTTTTAATTAGCCATTAGGGGCACCTGGGTGGCTGAGTCGGTTAAGCATTCAACTTTGGCTCAGGTCATGATCTCATGATTCGTGAGTTTGAGCCCAATATTGGGCTCTCTGCTGTCAGCACAGAGCTTGCTTCAGATCCTCTTTCCCTGCCCCTCTCTGCCCTTCCCCTCTTCTCTCTCTCTCTCAAAAATAAATAAACATAAAAAAAATAGCCTTTATACTGATATTAGGAATAAATACTCTGTTTTTGTATATTAAGAATTTCTTCTTTAATATTTTTTCCCTGGCATTATAAAATTGTCACCTTAAAAACATCAGTACTGGGGTGCCTGGGTAACTCAGTCAGTGGAGCAGCTGACTCTTGATTTCAGCCCAGGTCATGATCCCAGGGTCATGGAATTGAGCCCTGCACTAGGCTCCGTGCTGAGCATGGAGCCTGCTTAGTATTCTCTCTCCCTCTACCTCTGCCCCTCTCCCCAGCTCACGTGTGCACACGCTCTCTCTCTCTCTCTCTCTCAAAACAAAAACAAAAACAAAACCGTCAGTACTATAAACTCCTGAGATTTCAATGCCAATGGGGAAAGAGAAGGTATTTTAAAACAAGGAGGGATGATCTTCAAAGAATTCTCCAATGCAACTACACAAATAAAGGTATAACATTTGATTCTGATCTTGTCACTCATATTTGATTTTTTCCTCTCCAGTAAAGAAGGTTTGGGGTACCTGGCCAGCTCAGTTGGTTAAGTGTCCAATTCTTGATTTCAGCTCAAGTCATGATCTCTGAAGCCCCATGCTGAAAGCACGGCGCCAGCTTGGGTTTCTCTCTCTCCTTCTCTCTTTGCCCCTCCCCAGCTCACACATGCCTGTACACTCACTCTCTCTCTCAAAATAAATAAACTTGAAAAAAAATGAAGAAGGCTTGCAATATAGATTAAATATATATATATATATATATATATATATATATATATATATTATATATAGTATGTCACATATATTGCATGTAACAAATAAAAGTTAATACTGTTTGTCCCATGCTCTAATTTGCTATTAATGTCCAACCATTCATCACTGCCAGCCTGATCTCTAACAGTCACCAGGAAAATCCTACAAAGGGCTAGCTCGCCTGCTTACTGGGAATGAAATAGCACAAATGGTTCATGAACTAATAAATTGTGTAATTACTTTCAGGTCAGGGAGGATACTAAACAAAAAGCTAGTTTGATATCCCTCAGCACCAGGGATTTAAGTGAGAGAAAAACAGCTAATTGTAAAAGCTAGAGAATAGGACCTATGAGGAAAGCTAAAAGAAACAAGTTACTTAGCCTGGAAAAGACACAGCTGAAAAAATGTTCTAATAAAGATATTCCTGCATATGTGAAAAGTAGAAAAGATGATTGAGGCAAGGAAGAAAGAACAAGAGTAAAATGAGACCAATATAATGATGTCAGGGATTCAACACTGTAACCAGAAACTGAGAAAGAGTTGTTTCCTTCTTCCCTGCCTTCCTTCCTTCCTCTCTTCTTTCTTTCTTCCCTTCCTCCCTTCCCCACCCTCCCCCACTTCCTTCCACAGTGTGCACTAGGTATGTACTGTCAACAAGATACCTGCCTCAGCAGAGGCCAGTAGCCCTCTTTCCTGTGATGATTTCTGTGGACTTTAATCTAAAGACAAATTGGGAGTTAGCTTATTTAAGATTCGTATTTTCTTTTTAAGGGAAGCAGAGCAGGGTAAAGTGAAATAGGAAAAGAGCAGTATTCAAGCTTGGAACAGTCAGTGAGTAGGCTCTGAGGTGAAACTGCCCATGGGTTACAAGTGCTAAGCCCCAGGACAGGCTACATGTGGATCTGGGAGACGGAAGAAGACAAAAACTAGCCATGAGCTTATCTCTTTGGTCACATACGTCTAAACTGATCCAAGAAGTATCTGCAAATCACAACAAATAAATTATGATATTAAAATGTATGTATTTCCAGATTAGAAACTTTTTAAAATTTATAGTCCTGCATGGGACAAAAAAAAAAAAAAAAAGATATCCTTTGTTTGGATGGGGAGGCCTGGGTGGTCTCACATGTAGGTAGAGAATATGGCTGCCTTTGGAGTATGACTTATTTCTATTACAAAAAAGTTTACTTTTTCCTTCATAAAAGGAACACATGCTCATTATGTACAATTTAAGGAATGCACTGCCAATATTTTAGTGAATTTGTTTAAAATACGATTTTACACACGTTAGAAGGGTCTCTCCCTGTATACACCCTCCCGCAAGTCCCCAAGAATGAAATTCTTTCATTAGACTCTTTCCTTGAGTTAAAGTTCATAGTTAAAATCAAATATTGGGTCAGGAAGAAATAACATTAAATATTACCGTTATTAATACCTTACTTTGAATTAGTTTATTAATTGAAGCCTGAAGAACTGCCTCTAAGAACTTGAGAGGCCACAGAGGTGTTCAGGGTCCTGAGGGGTCTCTGGGAGGAGGCGAGGGAGCTCCATGCTACCATGGGGTCAGTTGTGGGCCTGGCCCTGCTGGGGACCCCGCAGCCTGAGACAGTTCTTTTGGCAAATATAACAAATGGTCTTTGACTGACATGGTGCCCCCAAACCGGCAGCATCATGAACAGAGATGTCTGCAAACCCCAGGAGATAAAGCACTTTGGCTAGGATCATTTACTTATCATGACCCATATGGGACCTAGCACACTTCTGAAGCCACTTAACAGATGTTCTCATAGCATATGCTACATTAAGAAGTGCTTATAAGGTGGTTCAGAATTTCCACAACTCTCTCTAAAGATGATTTTGAAATTCTTTTCCTAAGCATTTTGAAACACATTCCCCTTAAACTGACCCATAGTACACCTCTACACACACGCCAGAGAGAATGTCAGCCTCGAGAGGCAGCATTTCCGTAATGCACCATCAGCATCTTTGATGAAGTCTACACAATGCAAATTCCTGAAGTACTTTTACAAACACTTATCTTTCTCTTCAGGAGGACAGTTCGTCTTCATTCTTAGCAATCAAAATGTATTAACAGAAGGGCCTTGTAGGTTGTGATTCATCCTTTCTGAGGACAGCACTTAAGCTTTTTTTTGTTTTTTCTCCTCCGTTCTCTCTCTGCCCTACATCATCTCTGCCGTTTTTATTCTCGTGCTTCTTTCCTTGTCCACAATTGTATATTCTTCTTTCCTACCTATGACGTAGGCCAGCACATGCTGCCACAGAGGAAGTAAAATAAGAACTCCTAGCTGGTGGCATTCTTCTGACCATCTGATGCCCTTCCACCTCTTCTACAGACCCCTGAGATGAAGCCAAAGTGTCTGTGGAGGGCTTCGAGTGTGGGTGGAGAGATTAGAGTCAGGGAATATGTATTTATTATAATAACAACAGCTAACACTTATGAAACACTTACTGTGTTCCAAACACTGTTCTACATGCTTTCCATTTATGTAAAGTTCCATACTTTAATACTTTTTCAGCTGCATACTTCAAAGCAGAAAACTGACTATGCTCCATGTCCAAACCCTGTCATTTGTATGACCTGCATGAAGAAATTTAGAGGCAAGCCTCTTCCCAACCAAACACTGACATGTTCCTATATTTGCAAATAAGTAAACACATACAGACATATATACATATCAAAATGTCAAAAGACAAAAGGCTAAAGGTAGAGAAAAGTAACACCAAGAAAAATGTTTTAAATATCTTAACTGAGGTTGTATTTCTTTACATGTAGACCCTCCACAGGGTCTTTCCTTCCCTTTGTACTATAACAAAAGGCCCTAAGGTAAAACAAGGGATTCTTCAGGAGATGAAAAAGAGTAACAATTCAACAACTAGCTTTTTAAATTCAATTTATAATTTATCCGGAACATTTACTTATGTTATCTTACCAGTCACTGTGACAACCCTGTGAGGCAGGTATCACCTATGTAATGTCCATTTTACAGATTAAGAAAATTGAGGTTTGTAACTGTCAAAGCATTTGCTCAAGCTACACACCAAGTGTTTCAGTTATCTACTACTATGTGACAAACTACCCCAGAATGTCGTGGCTTAAAAAATCAATTTATAATTACTCATAACTCCGTGGGTCAACCAGGTTGGCTTGGCGGTTCTTCTGCTCCACAAAGCATCAACTGGGAGGTTGGCTGAGGCTGGAAAAATTGAGATGGCCTCACTGTCATGGCTGGCCATTGGCAGGGCACCTCAGTTCTCTTTCACTTGGCCTCTTCTCTTCCAAGATCTCTTTTTTCATAGTCTCTCTAACAGGATAGCCCAGACTTCTTTACATGGCAGGACTCAAGAGGGACAAAAATGGAACCTGTCAGGTCCCTTAAGGGTAGGCTTAGAAGTCACACAGAATCACTGCCACTGCCTTCTACTGGTCAAAGCAAGCCACGGCCAACCAG
The DNA here is from genome assembly GCF_007474595.2 of Lynx canadensis. NCBI lineage: Eukaryota > Metazoa > Chordata > Mammalia > Carnivora > Felidae > Lynx > Lynx canadensis. The sequence continues at coordinate 173,248,129 of NC_044303.2, forward strand.
ATTCAAGGGGAAGGAAGTAGACTCAGTCTGTTGAGAGAGAAGCCACATGCATGCACAGGAATGGGAAGAATCATGGGCAGCTATGTTTGCAGACAACTTACCACACTGTGAGGGGCATAGCTGGGACTCAGAAAGATCAGTAAGGATACCATTATGTTCAAGTCTAGGGTTATGGTTTCATTACAGACCCATACACACGTGCAGGGGAGTAGTTCCCCACTTGCTCTCAGGTGGTCCTGGCATCATTGCAACTATGCCTTTATATGTCATTTATCTGGAAGGCAGAGATTAAACAAGGCCCATATGTAATTGTCTGTTGATTTGACTTAATGTGCCAAATGCTAATGTTCTCAGTGACAAACAACTGGCCGAACAATGGCTACTCGCTGATGAATGTTAATGACAAAGAGCCACTTGGCAGCACAAATCAAGGGAAGAAGGTTGTCTATGTGACTGACTCATGGCCTCATTGAATTTTCTAGCTTCTAGACACATTTAGCAGTCATCCCATCAAACCCTCTCCTTTGACAGACACATTGTCACAGCTGAGATTCTTTTAGGCATGACACTCCTCCAGTGCCTAACTCACTTAACACACCCACTTGTCCCAGTCCTGCACGCACACGTGCACACACACACACACACAATGCACACAGTTCAACTATTAAAAATGCTATAGAACAGCTAGTTTAAATAGGTGAAAATTAAAGTTGACACTTTTTCCCTAAGATTTTCACAAAGCTTGGGAAGTAACCAGAGCCACCATGGAGTGCCACAGTCTGTCACAACTGGTGCTTCACAAGCAGTCACCAAGCAGCGGTGGTTGTGGTTCTTCCACCTCCTTAGCCAAGGGCAATCCTGACAATGCCCTTTCTGTTTTTATGAACCATCACAAAAGGTGTTTTCCTCTTGTGTGAAAGCAGGCCTGATTTATAAGGGAATTTACAGGGGCACCTAGGTGGCTCAGTCAGTTAAGTGTCTGACTTCAGCTCAGGTTATGATCTCATGGTTTGTGGGTTCAAGCCCCACATCAAGCTCTGTGCTGACAGCTCAGAGCCTGGTGCTTACTTCAGATTCTGTGTGTGTGTGTGTGTCTCTCTCTGTCCCTCCTCTACTCACATGCTCTCTCTCTCAAAATAAATAAATTTTAAAAAGCATTTAAAAATTAAAAAAATTATATATATATATATAATTATATATATATATATATATATAAAATGAAATTTACAGTTGCCTCCCACGTGTTTTATGTGTCTCCACAGTTAAACTGGATGGGACAAGAAGAAAGACACAGAAGAGACGATCTCTGGGGTAGGGGTGGTGCAGGGACTAATTTAAGAATTATTAAAGCAGTAAGCACTAAATATAAAATGAAGAATATTTTTTAAAGAACAACCTAAAAAGCTGTTCATATCCCTCCTTACTTAAAAAGGATTACAAAAATAAACAAACAAACAAACAAATAAATAAATAAATAAAAAGGATTGCTTTGCTTGTTTTTGTTTTCATGTAATTCAGTAGATTTTGTAGCAGAATCCAGGGCCCAAGGCAGATGGGTGGTTTCCTTGATAATATGTCATTCTTCTAGCTAGATATCAGTCATAATAAAACCTTAAGGAAGACTAACTGAGCTAAACATTTTTAAAAAATTTGGTGGGGGGAATGCAAGCTGTTGCAGCCACTCTGGAAAACAGTATGGAGGTTCCTCAAAAAACTAAAAATAGAACTACCCTACAACCCAGCCATTGCACTACTAGGTATTTATCCATGGGATACAGGTATGCTGTTTCGAAGGGACACACGCACCCCCATGTTTATAGCAGCACTATCAACAATAGCCAAAGTATGGAAAGAGCCCCAATGTCCACTGATGGATGAATGGATAAAGAAGATGTGGTATATATATATACAATGGAATATTACTTGGCAATCAAAAAGAATGAAATCTTGCCATTTGCAACTACGTGGATGGAACTGGAGGGTATTATGCTAAGGGAAATTAGCCAGAGAAAGACAAAAATCATATGACTTCACTCATATGAGGACTTTAAGAGACAAAACAGATGAACATAAGGGAAGGGAAACAAAGTGATATAAAAACAGGGAGGGGGGGGACAAAACAGAAGAGACTCATAAATATGGAGAACAAACTGAGGGTTACTGGAGGGGTTGCGGAAGGGGGTATGGGCTAAATGGGTAAGGGGCACTAAGGAATCTACTCCTGAAATCATTGTTGCACTATATGCTAACTAATTTGGATATAAATTTAAAAAAGTAAAAAATTAAATTAAAAAAATTTTTTTACTTTTATTTCTTTTTGAGAGACAGAGTGAGACAGAGTGTGAGCAGGGGAGGGGCAGAGAGAGAGGGAGACACCAAATCCTAAGCAAGCTCCAGGCTCTGAGCCACCAGCGCAGAGCCCAACGTGGGGCCCAAACCCAAAAACCGTGAGATCATGACCTGAGCCGAAGTCAGACGCTTAACTGACTGAGCCACGCAGGTGCCCCAACATTTTAATTTACTTTAACTATATCAACTGACTTCAAAGAGAGGATCATCAACAAAATTATAAGAGCATATAAATTCAAAAGATGCTCCTACACCATCCTCATCAACTGGAAATACTGAAATTTGCTGTATGAGAGGGACAGATATGCTGTTACACAGAATATATGAAAAGTATTAATCTGGGAGAGGAAATAATATGCACACACACATAGATTTATACACTGAATAATATGAAGCAAATAATAACTGACTGAAATAAATTACATCCTGAGGATGTAGACATATACACACTCAGAGTTGTCACTCATCCTTCACTATGTGTCCATGGCCTCCAGAGTAAAATCCAAACCCTTTTCACTAGACAAACCAAGTATTTCATGTTGCCCCCTGCTTTCCACCCATTTGCCTCCTCTCCACACTGCCACGGCTCCAGTCCTACATGACTTCTTGCAGTCCCCAAGAGCACCGCAACCCCACTCTCTGGTATCCTTTATCCTCTACTCAGAAAAGCCTTCTTTGTACCCAGCACTTGGCTCAGCTGACACCCCATGCTAGAAGGCTCCAGGTCCCTCCTTAACAAGCCAAGCCTGCAAGGCCACCTGCCATCCTGCCTCGCTTTCCTCACCCTGCATGTTTGTCCTTCAGTGGACCAGACTCCTCGAGGACAGAGGTGGCATCTTTTATCCTGCCTTGCCATCACCACCACCACCCTCCACCCACACTTGGCACATGGTCAGAATTCAATAAATATTATTTAGCAAGAGTGACTGGGTGGTTCAGTTGGTTAAGTGTCCGACTTCAGGTCAGGTCATGATCTCATAGTTCATGGGTTGAAGCCTCGCATCGAGCTCTGTGCAGACAGCTCAGAGCCTGGAGCCTGTTTCAGATTCTGTGTCTCCCTCTCTCTCTGACCCTCTCCTGCTCATGCTCTGTCTCTCTCTCAGAAATAAGTAACCATTAATAAAAGATAGATAGATAGATAGATAGATAGATAGATAGATAGATAGATATTATTTAGCAAATAAGGTCATATGTCAGGGGTCTGTTACAACTAACATAATGTATATGATAGGCATTTACAATACATTTAATCCTCACAGCAGCCCTCTGAGGCAGAAAGTACAACTCTGAAGGCCTTTTTCCAAATCTCTTAGAGTTAGATATGGTTTGAATTTCAGAAAGTTTTGAATTTTAGAAAGGCAGTATGTTGTGTTGAAGAGTATATATAATAGCCCCAGAGATTTGGCCAGCACTGATACTCATACATATATAATCACCTACAAACAATCAGAATGATATTCATACACATATGAATAATCACACTAAGTGATATAAATAAGGACAATAAATAGACTCTGGTCAGTTCAGGTTAAGTTTTGCTTCCTAATGAGTTTGCAGTAACCTTATGAAAAAGTCGTCAGTTTTAGAGCTTTTTAGATTTCAGAAATACTAATAGAGGAGTAGGAGCTGCTCAATGGTCCCTATATATTTTAGTAATGAAGAAACGGCCACAGAAGGGTTAAATAACTTGTCCCAAATCATACAGCTAATAAACTAGAATTCAATGCCCAACTCCAGAACCCTACACTTAAAATTTGTAAAAAGGTTAAATGATGTAGTATTTGATACACACAAAATAATACAGGTGATACATGTAAATTAATGCCTAATAATTAAAATAACAAAATGAAAATTAACCTGCTACCCAACTTACAAAGATGAATCCTGATCTTAACTACCACCTCCCTTGGGCACAGCACCCCTGGGCAACCTAAGGCTGAGTTATTTATACGGCTGTTACACAGGCTGAATTTTAATGGTTTTGAATGTCATGTTCTCGGGTGGGGCCAGGAGATCACAACAGGGAAATTAAGTCCTTTTTATAATATCAAGGGACCCATGAAGAAGGGAGGGAACAAAATCATACTGCTTCCAAGATGTAAAAATGATGCAATTTGAGGTATAAATGAACGAGGGTTTTTACAAGGCACCGCAGGTAAATATCTAATGATTTGCGAGACCAGAACAGATTGATATGTGCTGCTCAAGTAGGCCAGCATACCGGGAGCCAGGACTGTTCCTTGATCTAAGCTGCTGGGCCAATTAGAAGGAATTAGAGAGGAAGGCTCTAGGGGTTACCCAAAGAAAGAGTGTCAGCCCTGACCAGTGAGGGCCTGGTGTGGTTATCCACAGACAAACCCAAAGTGGCCTGGCTTAATAAGATCTCACTTTCAGGGGCCTGTGCACAGGAATTGACCAGAGGAATCTTCAACTCACCTACATCAAAGTTTAGAGGATGACAGAGCTTTCATTTCAGCAAAGTGGAACTGCCTTTGTGAGAAAATTACTGATTCACGGACCCTCATCCTGAAAACAAACATCCCAAAGTTGTCAGATACCAGCGGGTCCCAGATAGCTTGCTCAAGAAGATTCGGGCAAGCTGAGAGGTCCAAGACCAGGGTTGTGTGTGCTGTGTTGTGTGTGTGTGTGTGTGTGTGTGTGTGTGTGTGTGTGTGTGTGAAGATTCCAGAAAAATAAATCTTTTGAAAAAAAATCAGAATTCTGTGTTCGCAGAAGCTTGTTTGACCTACATTCTTCTGCTCTCTGGTGGGGAGGATTTTGAAGCACCTTTTGTGGAAGTATCTGATAATCATGGGCTACCTCAGAAACCTGTGTTGCTGTTGACCATTCAACCTTAGCTACCACAAGGCAATCACTAATCTGGAAGTCAAAAGGCAGACGTGCTTCAAACAAAACTGGAGGACTCAGACATCTACTCAAAAAACAAAACAAGGGGCGCCTGGGTGGCATAGTCGGTTAAGCGTCCGACTTCAGCCAGGTCACGATCTCGCGGTCCGTGAATTCGAGCCCCGCGTCGGGCTCTGGGCTGACGGCTCAGAGCCTGGAGCCTGTTTCCGATTCTGTGTCTCCCTCTCTCTCTGCCCCTCTCCCGTTCATGCTCTGTCTCTCTCTGTCCCAAAAAAATAAATAAACATTGAAAAAAAACAAAACAAAACAAAACAAAACTCAGAATCACTACGGGAAACACGCCTGTACACGCACACACACAAGCACACATCCACCTTGGTTCTAATCTATGGGTACAGACAAAGCAGAGCTACACATCCTGGGCCAGGGAACTGGATTGTAAACATGTGCTCCTGTTCACAGGATATTTGGGAAGGCTGAGAAAAAAGGGAAAATAACTAAAGCCAGAGAGATTAAGCAAGTTACCTAAGAGTCCTTTGCATGAAAACAGATACAGTGTTTATACCTCAATGATAAAGAAAGAGTAAAAGGGGGAAAAAAAGAAGCCTCCCAAGTGTTTGTAGCTGAAGTTATTTCTAGCCTTTCATTATTGTCACAGGTAGATTTGAGGAGTATCTTCAGGGAAGGGAACCTTCTTTCCATTGGAAATTCTTACAATCTGGAGGCAGGTAAGAGGCAAGACTGAGGCCTCTGACACATCCTCCGAGGCACCTGTCAGTGTGGTTCCCCCAAGGGAAGAGGCACAGGAACTCTACCGGGGTGTGCTCATTTTTGAATCAACTAATATTTGCATCGGAGTCTCTTTTCCTGTGAATTTTCTCATCAGCATTCTTTTCTCTTTTCCTTCTCTTCCCCCTGAAACACATAACACACACTGTGTCAGCAGCTCACCCCTAGTGGTTCACAGAGCTAACTTCCAGCGACAAGGATGATGGCTTCGCCCCATTAAGACCTGCGGGAGGACTGTGGGAGGCTGCACGCTGCTCCAGGCCCCTCTAACAGCCCCCCGCTCTACACTGTGTGCAGTGTGCCTAGAGCTGCAAAAGAAAGGATCCTTTTTAAGCCCCTGCTTCTTATAAATGTAGCTTGTCACCTCCGAGCAAAATTTTGGAGACAGAGCTCGATGCCTTACATTTGGCTGCTGCTGCCCCACACGTGGGGCTTCTGGACCTGAAACATCTGCAACACCCGGGAGCTTGTTAGAAATGCCAAATCTTGGGGGCGCCTGGGTGGCGCAGTCGGTTAAGCATCCGACTTCAGCCAGGTCACGATCTCGCGGTCCGTGAGTTCGAGCCCCGCGTCGGCTCTGGGCTGATGGCTCAGAGCCTGGAGCCTGTTTCAGATTCTGTGTCTCCCTCTCTCTCTGCCCCTCCCCCGTTCATGCTCTGTCTCTCTCTGTCCCAAAAATAAATAAATGTTGAAAAAAAAATTTAAAAAAAGAAATGCCAAATCTTGGGGCGCCTGCGAGGCTCCTGCACGGCTCAGTGGGTTAAACGGCAGACTCTCGATTTCCGCTCAGATCATGATCTCCCGGTTTGTGAGATTGAGCCCGTATTGGGCTCCGCATGGATAGCCCAGAGCCTGCTTGGGATTCTTTCTCTGCCCCTCCCCCCCGCCATTTGTGCACGCATGCGTGTGCGCGCGCTCTTTCTCTCAAAATAAATAAATAAACTTAATAAAAGAAAGAAATGCAGGGGCGCCTGGGTGGCGCAGTCGGTTAAGCGTCCGACTTCAGCCAGGTCACGATCTCGCGGTCCGTGAGTTCGAGCCCCGCGTCGGGCTCTGGGCTGATGGCTCAGAGCCTGGAGCCTGTGTCCGATTCTATGTCTCCCTCTCTCTCTGCCCCTCCGCCGTTCATGCTCTGTCTCTCTCTGTCCCAAAAATAAATAAACGTTGAAAAAAAAAAAAAAAAAGAAAGAAAGAAATGCCAAATCTCAGGTCCCACACCAGAACTACAGAGCCAGAGTCTGCAGTTTAACAATCTCCCCAAATGATTTCTATGCACACTGAAATTTAACAAGTACTGGTTTCTGGAACTTTAGCACATTTATCCTATTTAAGAAACATAGTAATTATTGCAAGCCAAGCACTTTTTTTTAAATATGAAATTTATTGTCAAATTGGTTTCCATACAACACCCAGTGCTCATCCCAACAAGTGCCCTCCTCAATGCCCATCACCCACTTTCCCCTCCCTCCCACCCCCATCAACCCTCAGTTTATTCTCAGTTTTTAAGAGTCTCTTATGGTTTGCCTCCCTCCCTCTCTAACTTTTTTTTTCCCCTTCCCCTCCCCCATGGTCTTCTGTTAAGTTTCTCAGGATCCACATAAGAATGAAAACATATGGTATCTGTCTTTCTCTGTATGACTTATTTCACTTAGCATAACACTCTCCAGTTCCATCCACATTGCTACAAAAGGCCATATTTCATTCTTTCTCATTGCCAAGTAGTATTCCATTGTATATATAAATCACAATTTCATTATCCATTCATCAGTTGATGGACATTTAGGCTCTTTCCATAATTAAGCCAAGCACTCTCAAAAACAGTAACTCACTCTTTCGAAAAGTAACTCATTTTCCATTCTGAACAACTCCATTTATAATAGTAAACTAGATAGGTACTATTATACCCCCATTTTACAGATCGGGAAGCCTGGGCATGAAAGGGTTAAGTATTTGCCTAAGGTCACACAGCTGGTATATGATGGAGTTGGGATTAGAACTCCAGAATCCATTCTGAATGTCATAATCCTATGACATAGGCTGCCTGCCTCTTGGAGACATACAAGAAATAATTAGAACAGATATTAAAGAATAAACACTTTGCATCAGAAAAAAATACCCACAGGTGTTTAAAATAGCAACTATTCTGGAAGCTACAAATTATACTAGAATCCTAGAGAGATTCTTTGCTCCAAAATGATTTTTAATTCAGGAAGGGCTGCAAGAAGCAAAAAGCTTCTTTCCATTAGACAATCAGGCATCCACCAATACTACACTACACATTAACTAATTTAAATTTAATTTTTTTTAATGTCTATTTATTTTTGAGAGAGAGGGGTGGGGGCGAGGGGCAGAGAGAGAGGGAGACACAGAATCCAAAGCAGGCTGTAGGCTCTGAGCTGTCAGCAAAGAGCACCACATGGGGCTCAAACCCACAAAGCGAGATCATGACCTGAGCCAAAGTCGGACACCTAACCGTCTGAACCACCCAGGCGCCCCTTGAATTTAAATTTAAAAAAGAAGAGAGGGAGAGAGTCTTCTTGTTCATAAATATGGAATAACTCTTGATTTACTTTTTCCTTGAGCTCATTCATTAGAGTGTTGTAGTTTTCCTTATATATATCTTACACGTATTACATTCAATTTATACCTAAGCATTTCCATTTTTAGGTGCTAATGTAAATGATATAGTGTTATTTATTTCACATCCCACTTGTTCAATACTAGTTCATATGGAAGCACTTGATGAATATATATTAAACACATATCCTACAACTTTGCTGTAAATGCATACTAATTTCAAATTTTCTTTGTCAATTATTTTGGAATTTCTACCCTAAGTGATCATGTCATCTAAGAATAACATAGTTTTACTTTTCCCTTCTAAAAAAAAAAAAAAAAAAAAAAAGACAATCAGGCATCCAAGATAAGCAGGAGTGACAGCTTACTAAACAGAGGGCATACAATTAAATAACAAAAATGATTACACTTTAGTGATACATTTAAAAATGTTTTTTATAACGAAGTTCAGTCTGAATAGTAAAGTAAAAAAGTTTAACCCACATGCATGAGAACTTTCCCCTGCTAATGCCTACACAAGGCATTAGAAACTGAGAGAAGTAAATAAGATTTAAAAATTGGTAGTTTTCTTGGCTTGTCAAAGTCAGGTCAAAATACTTTAAAACTAGTTGCGGACCATCCACAGAGCTGGGCCTCTGGCCTTCTGGAACTGTCCATGTGGGGATGTGACTGCAGGTGACCCAGCCATTCACCCACTTTCTACTTCTGGGCCTTGCCTCCTTTTAAAACACCTCACAGCTCTGATCTCAAATTTGGGCAGACTTGGGTTTTCCTGGCTGCCTGTCTCACAGTGTCCAGAGCAGTCCTCAGCAGAAACTGGGAAAAGCACTGCAGGCTGCAATCATTTCCTGAAGTCTCCAGAAAGTGGATTTCGCCTGAGTCAAAACAATATCTTTAACATATCTGGAAATAGCATTAACAGTGTTGGATAACTATCAGCACAGACTCTTTGCATTTACTCAATCCTGAGCCTAGGCGGTACACACAGAGGATAAAGGGCAGTTATAGCAGATCTTCTTCTCTAGCAGCTCCAGAGTTGCTAGAGTTTTGAGAAACTTCTCAAAAAGAGTACTTTTTATGTTTATGGAAATAAATTGCTTATGCAAATAAAAATAAATGTACTGGTGGCCAGTTATACAAAAAAATGTACCTTTTTGGTATAATTCTAAGCAAAAGGGGTTACATTGACTTCTTTCCACAAATATTTACTAAATACCTACAATGTGCCAGGTTACTGAGCTAGGACTGAGCATTCAGCGGTGAACAAAAACAGACACAGTCCTTGTTCTCTCGGAGCTCGTGGTTGAGAGGGCCAGAAAGACGTTAATCAAGAATTCCCACAAATAAACATATCATTACAAACTGAAATAAGTGCTCTGAAGGCAAAGAAGATGAGAGGCCCAAAGAAGGCTGAAAGACAGCACCTCAAGCTGAGCACACAAGTTCAGGAATAGCTGGATATATCCAGCTGCATGGGAATCTGCTGGGAATTGAGACCAGAACACACTGGAGAAACTGACATTCAATAGGGTGGTTCGTGGACGGAGAGCCAGGAGGAGACAGAACAAGATAAGGCAGGAGAGGAGGGAAGAGGTGGAACCTCTTAGGGCCTTTGTTGGCCAAGTTGAGGATTTTGCCTCATTTGGAGGGATTTAAGCAGGGGCTATACGAGCAGACTGGCATTTCAGGAAGAACTCTCTGGCTACAGTGTGGAGACTGGATTGGAGGAGTTCCTAAGGAGACACAAGACGTCAGCAGGCGGTATTTCAGTACTCTAAGTGAGAGAATTAGGGTGGTAGTAATAAAGACGGAAAATAATAGGACTTGGTGATGAAATGAATATGGGAGATGAAAAGGATGTCAAGAGTGATGCCAAGATTTCTTCCGGTTTGTGTATATAAGTGTACAGTGGTCTCATTCACTGAGACAGCAAAACTGGAAGGTTAGATTTTGTGGTGAGAGACCATGAATCCAATAGTGGATCTGTAGAATTCGAGATGTTTTAGAAATACCTGGTGGGAGATGATATACAGGCAGTTGAGATACGCAGTTGAGTTCCTTGGTTATGTAGGTCTGAGACTCAGAAGGGAAGTCTGAGCTGGACATTTACTGGGGGAATCACTGGCATCTACAATGACAGCTGAAGCCGGAACAGGAGAGATGAGGCACAAATGCCTAGAGAAGTCTGGCTCTTCAAACCTTGACTGCGGCCTCATGAGAGTCCCTAAAACAAAGGACCCGGCTACGCTGTGCTTGGATTCAAGACCCATGAAACTGAGATGATAAATACGTGTTGTTTTAAGCCACTGAGTTTTGGGGTAAGCAGCAAATAACTAAGACAGAAAGTAAAATTAAATTTCTATAGAGAGATAACTAGCATAATATATCAAGTTTTATATACACAACACACACACCATAGAATAATTAATTTAAAATGGTGATATATCTATATTTACATAGAAAGTTTATATGATATAGTTTATGAAAAAAACAGATTAAGAAATAGCATGCATAGTAAAATCCCATTTACATAAACACATGAGTGTTTATGTTTCTAGGATGCTTTGGGGTTTAAGTCAAAACGACATAACTCACGCAGTCTTTAATAAAGAAATGTATTGAGGGGCGCCTGGGTGGCTCAGTCGGTTAAGCGTCTGACTTCGGCTCAGGTCATGATCTTACCGTTCATGAGTTCGAGTTCTGCACCAGGGCCTATGCTGACAGCTTAGAGCCTGCAGCCTGCTTCGGATTCTATGTCTCCCTCTCTGTCTCTGCCCCTACCCCGCTCACACTCTGTCTCTCTCTCTCAAAAGTAGATAAACATTAAAATGTTTTTAAATAAAGAAAAAATAAAGAAATGTATCGGCTTATACAATAGGGAAGCTAGACGCAGGGTGGGTTTCAGTGGTTCAATCACAATCAAGGCTCTAGCTTTTTCTATGCTGTTCTCTCCTTTCAAAGTGTGGTTTTCATCCTAGTATTAACTTCCCTTTGGATTTGTGGGTGGCTGCTACCAACAATCAAGGGCACTTGTACCCTCTTCATGTCCATGTCCCACTTGGAAGGGAGGGAGAAAAGGAGTTGCTTCCAGAAACTCTACCAGAAGGATGTGGAAAACTTTTCCGGAAATCTCCAGCAAACTTTCTAGAGACTCATTAGTCCAAGTCGCATCAGATGCCCATTCCTAACACAACTGTTGCTAAGAGGCTGGGATTACCTTAGATCAATCAGGCTTCCCCTTACATTTGGAAGTGGAACCCTACAACACCAGGGTTTCTTGTAGGGGGAGTGGCTGCCTAAACTTCTATTAGGGATCTGTTGGGAAGAAGAAAAGTGTGGATAGAAGGCATGGGGGCAGCTAATAATGGGCACTACATCACATTTGTGTGTGTATCTCTTTATGTGTTTACTATTTTGAGAGGATGAAATTAAGAATAATTTCATTTTCTTTTTATTTTTCCTTAGTGAATAATTTTTTTTAATTTTTTTAATGTTTATTTATTTTTGAGACAGAGACAGAGCATGAGCAGGGTAGGGGCAGAGAGACAGGGAGCCACAGAATCTGAAACAGGGTCCAGGCTCTGAGCTTTCAGCACAGAGCCCGATTCGGGGCTCGAACCCACGAACTATGAGATCAAGACCTGAGCCGAAGTCGGATGCTTAACTGAGCCACCCAGGCGCCCCTGAATTTTTTTTTTTCAATTAGGCTCAGGGCATATGCAGCCCAATGTATTTAAACAATAATCTCCTTTCCATGAGCTGTTTATATGAGTTCTATGTTAAGCTTACATGCTTATATTTTACTGGGGATGCAATCGCAGGGAAGCAAGAGTGAGGGGAAAATTTCGGTAAGTGAGGAAACAAAGCTGGGAGAAGCAACACATGAGGGTGCACAACCAAGTTGGCCATAGCTTTGAAACAGCTGGTTATTTGGTCTTACACAATGTCTCCAGAGAGGCCAGAGAAAGCTACTGCTTTCAGAATAGTTTCTCAGGGAGAAGGAGGAGTAACTTATCAACTGGTTCCTCCCATCTCTCTCTCATCATTGCTGCCCCTCAGGGTGTGACCTCCATAATACAGGGATGTGCACCTGACTCTTCCAGGCAACATAGAGGAAGCCAGGGCCTCTGCATGGTGGTCTCCCCTCATGTCAGTGCTGCAGAGGGCTCTTTGGTCTGGGGAGGGAGAAGGGAAGCAGGGAACAATGTGAGCAATCACTAGAGCCACCCTGGCTGAAGTAAAGAAAGGGGCCATGATCTAGAAGGGAAAATGAAGGTAAGTAGCCATTCAGGGCCTTCTCCATATTCTTTGCAACAAACTCAGCCTTGACTAGAACATTATCCTCCTATAAAGCCCAATTGGTTGTTTTTCTCCTTTCTGGAAACTTCCTAAGCACATTGTACTTTTCCTTATTTCTGGTCATGCGTGTACTTACTACATAAGACCAAATACTCCTTAAGGGCAGGAATTATAACACACCCATCTTTGTATTCCTCCATGCATACAGCGGACATTCAATGAATGTCTAAAAATGAAAATATATATATATATACGTATATTATATATTATATATCATATATATTATATATTATATATATAATATATTTGAGAGAGAGAGAGAGCACAAATGGGGGAGAGGGGCAGAGAATCTTTTTTTTTTAAGCCTATTTATGTATTTTGAGAGAGAGTGCACATGTATGTGCACAAGGTTGAGGGGGCGGGCATCCAACTCACCAACCATGAGATCATGACCTGAGCCGAAATCAAGAGTTGTATGCTTAACTGACTGAGCCACCCAGGCACCCTAGAGAGAGAGGATCTTAAGCAGTCTCCACACTCAGCATGAGCCTGGCGCAGGACTCAATCCCACCATCCTGGGATCTGACCTGAGCCAAAATCAAGAGTCAGACACTCAACCAACTGAGCCACCCAGGAGCCCCTAAAAATCAGTATTCTTAAATTCACTCTCCTATGCTAGTTCTCAGAGACTATAAGTACTGAAGAGTCACAAGGAAATCTAGAAAGTGACAAACCATTGTGAATAGTAATCATTCCTTTAAGGAAACCTGTGTTTTATATCAAAACAGGGAGGGGGCTGTAACAAATTAGCTTACAAGATCAAAAGACAAAATCTTCTGTGATTTTCTTATCCCATGTTATTTCACAGATGGTAACACTGGAAGCATGGAAGCATACAGTTAGGTTAACATGGGCATAGGAGCGTTTCTCTATTTTAGGAATGAAAAAAACCAAAATCCTAACTTGTGAGTGTGGCAGCAGCAACATATTTTTATCTTAAAGTAGTAATAATCCATCAGTTCATTCATTCAACATTGACTTAGCATCTATGTACATATGGCATCTATATACAAAGGGATGGCGTTGGGTGGTGTGAGAGATACAAAGGCTCGATTGCTACATTCATGAAGCTTACAATCTAGTAGGCAAGCAGAGTTAAATTGCAATTACTATAATACAAGTTAGGATTGGGCAAATTCCCTTATTTTTAGTCTATCATTACATTAATGTTTATTTTTGAAAGAGAGAAACACAGAGTGCAAGTTAGGGGGTTGGGTTCAGAGACAGACAGACAGACAGACAGAATCCAAAGCAGGCTCCAGGCTCTGAGCTGTCAGCACGGAGCCCGATGTGGGGCTCAAACTCACAAACCATGAGATCATGACCTGAGCCGAAGACGGACGCTTAACCAACTGAGCCACCCAGGTGCCCCTCTATCATTATTTTAAAATGTTAGTTTACTGTGAATACCCAGTAACCAGAGAGGAATAGCCTAAGAAAAGTGAGCTATAAATATTAATTTGAAAATCTTCTCTTTCTAAACATTTATATACCCTGAAAGAGTCAGGATAGTACCATGTGGACAACTGTCCATCAACTTTTTAGTAGCTAGGAAACAAAAGTAAGAATAGGTTTTAGGTTCACTTCATCTCATAACCTGTACTTAGGGACGGACAAAAAAACCTAACCAACAGTTCATTTCTTTTGAAAATACTACTTACTAGATGGTATTAAAGGCTATTGGATGAAAACAGCTATTAATGTAGAGAAACTATGGATTCATCAGGGCTAGTTGATAAGCAAACACCAGTTGCCCAACAGAGACAAATTTAAGCAGCATGAATATGCTACCACTAAAATTCTATTAACTGGGACCTTTAGTCTACAAAATGAAGATGTTTCAGTCCTGGAAAAGATGTTAAAATTATTTTACAGAAGAAGAAACTGATTAGAAACTGATTGTGTGACTTGCCTAACATCTCATAACTAGTTAGAAGCAGGGGTGCTGAATTCCCATCAAACTGGTATGTTAGATTAATGCAAGAATATGTATGGTAGGCCAAAATGAACAAATCAGGAGACTATAGATGCTGGAGAGGATGTGGAGAAACGGGAACCCTCTTGCACTGTTGGTGGGAATGCAAATTGGTGCAGCCGCTCTGGAAAGCAGTGTGGAGGTTCCTCAGAAAATTAAAAATAGACCTACCCTATGACCCAGCAATAGCACTGCTAGGAATTTATCCAAGGGATACAGGAGTACTGATGCATAGGGGCACTTGTACCCCAATGTTCATAGCAGCACTCTCAACAATAGCCAAATTATGGAAAGAGCCTAAATGTCCATCAACTGATGAATGGATAAAGAAATTGTGGTATATATACACAATGGAGTACTATGTGGCAATGAGAAAAAATGAAATATGGCCCTTTGTAGCAACGTGGATGGAACTGGAGAGTGTAATGCTAAGTGAAATAAGCCATACAGAGAAAGACAGATACCATATGGTTTCACTCTTATGTGGATCCTGAGAAACTTAACAGGAACCCATGGGGGAGGGGAAGGAAAAAAAATAAAAAAGAGGTTAGAGTGGGAGAGAGCCAAAGCATAAGAGACTGTTAAAAACTGAGAACAAACTGAGGGTTGATGGGGGGTGGGAGGGAGGGGAGGGTGGGTGATGGGTATTGAGGAGGGCACCTTTTGGGATGAGCACTGGGTGTTGTATGGAAACCAATTTGTCAATAAATTTCATAAAAAAAAAAAAAGAAATAGAAAAAAAAAAAAAAGAATATGTATGGTAAAATGCGCATGATATGCATTTTCAAATATAAATTCCTCAGTTTCTTCTGAACTGGACAAATCCTGAAAAATCTTTTTCTAGGGGAGCCTGGGTGGCTCAGTCAGTTAAGCATCTGACTTCAGCTCAGGTCATGATCTCGCAGTTTGTGAGTTTGAGTCCCGCGTCAGGCTCTGTGCTGACAGCTCAGAGCCTGGAGCCTGCTTCGGATTCTGTGTCTTCTCCTGTCTCTGCCCCTCCCATGCGCATGCTCTGTCTCTGTCTCTCTCTCTCTCTGTCTCTCAATAATAAATAAACATTTAAAAAAAATTTTAATCTTTTTTCTAAAAAGTCTTAAGTGTTTAAAATTACTATTACCCAATGAACACTTTTATTTATTTATTTAGTAAGTTTCTATTAAATGTTGGGCACTATGGTTACAAAGACAAAAGACAAGAAAAATACAGTCTCTGCCTTAAGCATGTTAAGTATCGAGAGGAAGGAAATGGAAACAGTGAAAATATGAAATGTGAGCAGTGCTGGCCTAGTAGTGTGTGTAAGATCCTGAGGCATCAGGGAACTCTCCAGAGAAAGAGCTACATAAAAACTGAGTCTAGAAAAAAATAAGAAGGTGCTCATTAAGTAGACAAGGAAGAGAGAAGGACACTTACAGAAGGAGCTGTGTGCGCTAAGCATGATCCTTGGAACAGCTGGGCAGGCATGCTGGAAGGTGGACTGTGGCAGGTCATGCTGAACAGAGATATAGTCACTGTGCCAGATGGCCAAGGGCCTTAAATTAAATGCCCCTAGAAGGAGTCTGAACTCATCCATAAGGAATGGGCAACTGTTGAGGGATTTTAAGAAGGGCTTCCTGCTCAGTTATAGAAAAATGTTAGAGAAAAATGACTTTCGTGTCCATATAGAGAGGCCTGGACAGGCTGAGCCTACAGGTTAGAACACTAAGACAATAACTGTGATTAGGAATGAAGGAACTTGGGAACCAAGAAGGTGGAGGAGGATGAATGGCACTGATGTCACTTTGAGTGGCATTTTGCTTATAATACATATAAAACTGCCAACACATTTTTTAGAAGAATAAATACTTTCCCAACAGTATTCTCACATTGATTTTCATCCTATTTAATATCATAAAATAAACTCAGGTTAAGAATCTATAATACATAAAATTGTCATGGTAATGCCATTACTTAAAGGCATTAACCTCAAATGTAGAATGTTCTGTTAAGCTTGTTATTTCCCGGGCAGAAGTTCTAAATTTTTGTAAATAAGTGAAAAAATCTGACATTTTAAGGAAACGCAGCCACATTTTTACAAAAATACCGCCCTTTACCCCACCTATTTTCTTAATTCTTTCATCTGTATCATTCTTTCATATTTGCATATGCTGATGTTTTAAACAATAGACAACAGGTATAACCAAAGGCACTTGCCATTATGTTGAAGAGATGCTTAATTAACACCAAGTCTAAAATAAAATGTGTTTTCAAGTATTTTCTACATTTATATTAGCTGTTGCGAATGTAAAAATAATAATAGTAATGAACACAAAGTTCATCTATCTAGGATTTTTGGAGCACAAATTTCACAACTACATATTCAACTGAGGCTACACTTAAACTCAACTAACACCTGTCCCATCAGACAGACACATGTAACGCTTATTGGTCAATCCCAAAACGTGTTCCATTTACATTGTCACCTCATTAGGAATCCAAATGTTTGAAAATGACTAGGTCCAGGATTCTTTACCCAGGCATGCTTACCCAACTTTTTTTCTCCCATCAGGTAAAGTCAGCAATAATCAATGGCATGAACTGAGTAATTACTCATTTGCATATTTAAACTGACATTTTGAAATGACAATGAGAAGCTGACAATTAACCATTCTCTAAGGAAATGCCCTTTCTCTCCATATGGTTTCTACTCTGGGACTAACACTTCAAGGGGTTTTTCAATCTGCAGAACAACAGAGAGTCTCCCCAGCTGAGACTCCCATGGAACTTCATTTAGCATGCAAATGTCTCACCTTCTGTACCAAGTATTTAAATGCCATTCCCACTTATGCTAAGAAGCCAGTTATAAAATGAAAATTCATCCTCACCATAGATCTTGGGTAAATTAAACAGTAAAGAAATTTAAAGCTTTGGGGAAAATACATTTTCTTGTGTTAGCCTGGCAGCATGTATGATGGAAAAGGCCCTCAAGTAGGGCCACAGATTCATCCTTCCCCCAGAGGCTTTGTTATCATAGCCCCTTGTCTTAAAATAGAGATGTGACTTCCTATTGCAAGGATTACATGAGATAAAGTGTGGACTAACTGATTATAAACTATAAAGTCTTCCATAAATGTATGCTATTATTTAATGTTTTATTTGTTTTTGAGACAGAGAGAGACAGAGCATGAACAGGGGAGGGGCAGAGAGAGAGGGAGACACAGAATCCGAAACAGGCTCCAGGCTCTGAGCTGTCAGCACAGAGCCCGACGCGGGGCTCGAACTCACGGACTGCGAGATCATGACCTGAGCCGAAATCGGACGCTCAACCGACTGAGCCACCCAGGCGCCCCTGTTATTTAGACATTCACTAATATACTGACTGACCCAAATAAAAAGACTGTAAAATAAAAATGTGGGCTAGAGGAAAAAAGCAAAAATACCCTGAAAAGATAAAGTTGCTAAAAATGCATGTGAACAGATTTGATCTATAGATTCAATACAATCTCTATCAAAAATCCCAGCTGCTTGGGTTGAAGAAATTGACAAGCTGCTCCTAAAATTTGTGTGGGAACTCAAGGGCCTAAGAATAGCCAAACAATCCAGAAAAACAGAATAAACAGTTGGAAGGATTCAAACTTTCTGATTTCAGAACTTAATGACAGAGCAACTGTAACCAAGACAGTGTAGTACTGGTACAAGAATAGGTATCAATATCAATCAAAAAGAACTGAAAGTGCAGAAATAAACTGTTACATATATGCTCAATTGATTTTTGACAAGAGTGTCAAGAAAACGAGAAAAGAGTAGTCTTTTCAACAAATGGTGCTGGGACAGTTGGATATCCACATGCAAAAGAATGAACCTGGACATCTTTTCACACCACCTACAAATATTAACTCAAATGGATCATAGACCTAAATGTGGGAACTAAAACTATAAAACTCTTAGAAGAAAACATAGGTGACCTGGGATTGCAAAGTCTCCTTGGATATGTCACCAAAACCAAAGCAACAAAAGGTCACATAATGTATGATTCCATTTGTATGAAATGTCCATAGTAGGCAAATCTTTAGAGGCAGAAAGTAGATTAATGGTTGCTTAGGGCTGGGAAGATCGGGGGGAAGATGGAGGAATACTGCTAAACGATACAGGGCTTCTTTCGGAGTGATAAAAATGTTCTAAAATTGATTATGATGATGGTTGTATAACTATCAATATACCAAAAACCACATTGTATTGTACACTTAAAAATTTTAATGTTTATTTATTTTTGACAGAGAGACAGACAGACAGACAGAGCATGAGTGGGGGAGGGGCAGAGAGAGAGGGAGACACAGAATCCAAGGCTCCGAGCAGTCAGAACAGAGCCCGATGCGGGGCTCAAACTCACGGACTGCGAGATCATGACCTGAGCTGAAGTCAGACGCTCAATGGACTGAGCCACCCAGGCGCCCCTTGAATTGTACACTTTAAATGGGCAAATTGTATAGCATGCAAGGTATAGCTCAATAAAGCTGTTAGAAAATATCTGAAAGACACACATGTGAAAAGCAGCACCGAATAGTGGTCAAAGCCCTCATTTGAGAACCAGAGATATCAGTTGAATTTCGGGTCTTGCTAGTGTGGAATCTTGAGCAAATAGCAATATATATCCCTGAGCCTGTTTTTCTCATCTTTAAATTGCATGTAATAATAATTATTTTTTCAAAGGGGCTATTATGAATAGTAATTGAGGTCACACATACAAAGTGCTGATTTAGCGTACAGCCTAGCAAGCACATGGTAAGCACTCAATAATGTTAGCTGTTTAAAAAAAAAAAAAAAAAGATATGTGGGCCTGTAGGTAGTAACTTAAAAATAGTAACATATTGTTGTAAATGTTATATAAAATTATTTATATGTAAACTTAATAAACAGAGTGCTTCCAAATAGGCAGGCCCACTTTAAGACACTCAAAAAGAAAAATCACAACTCCACTTCAGGTCTTTAGATAATCACAGAGACTGGACTTACTTTCCTACCTAAACAACTGGAAATCCAGACAAAATATAAGAAATAATAATTTCCAGACATTATATAACAGCACAAGACTACAATCCCTGAGTAAAGGTAAACCAGCAAGATGAGTCTACAATTATACCAACTTACTGCCTGGGGGCAATTTATAGGCTGCAGAACAGGAGAGGGAATCCATCACCCAGTGGTCCCACTGAGTTGAGAAGATAAAGAACAAAGTTCAGGAAATCCAAGGTGGATAGAACTTGTGGTACAGAGGGAAGATGAGGGAATGTCTCAGAAAGAGAGCTCCAGAGATCTGGAGAGGCCAAATTAACCCTAGACTAAAGGCTATTCTGATACTGCCTAACAAAGCTTAAAGGCAAGCTCCCAAAAGATCCAAAGTCAACAGCATGCCAGAACAAGGTAAAGGAACACAACAAAAGCCAGAACTCAACAAGTTATAATGTCCTATCTCCAACCAAAAATTATCAGGTATACAAAGAAACAGAAATATGTCCCATAGGCAGTAAAAAAATTAATCAATAGAAATAGACCCAGAGGGGCACTTGGGTGGCTTAGTCGGTTGAGCGTCTGACTTCAGCTCAGGTCATGATCTTGTGGTTCATGGGTTCAAGACCCACATGGGCTCACTGCTGTCAGCCTGTCAGCGCAGAGCCCACTTCAGATCCTCTGTCCCCCTCTCTCTGTCCCTCCCTGGCTTGTGCTCTCCCAAAGAATAAATAAATTATTTTTAAAAAGAAACAGACCCAGAAATGACAGAAATGATGGAATTAATAGATAAGGAAGTTAAAGTAGCTATTATAAATACTCTCCATATATTTAAAAAAAATTTTTTTTAACGTTTATTTATTTTTGAGACAGAGAGAGACACAGCATGAACAGGGGAGGGGCAGAGAGAAAGGGAGACACAGAATCGGAAGCAAGCTCCAGGCTCTGAGCCATCAGCCCAGAGCCCGACGCGGGGCTCGAACTCGCGGACCGCGAGATCGTGACCTGAGCTGAAGTTGGGCGCTTAACCGACTAAGCCACCCAGGCGCCCCTCTCCATATATTTAAATGGGACTCCTAGAAATGAAAAATACAATGAAATATGAATGGGATTAATAGCAGCTTAGACACTGCAGAAGAAAAGATCAGAAAATTTGAAGATATAACAATAGACACTATCCGAAAGGAAACACAGAAAGAAAAAAGATAGTGGAAAAAATTAACAGAACCTCAATGAGAAGTGGGCAAATATCAAGCAATCTAATATGTGCATAATTGGAGTCCTAAAAAGAAATTAGAGAAGGGACAGAAAAGATGTTTGAAAAAAATAATGGCTGGTTAATCTCCAAGTTAGATGAAAATTAAATCTACAGACTCAAGAATTTCAACAAACCCCAAGCAAGAGAAAACACAGATGAGTGTTTAATCATCTCACTTTATAGGTAAGGAAACTAAGACAGAGGCAGGGACTCATACCAAGTCACATAATTACTTAGTAACAGAGCCTGGGGTGAACCCAGCTTTCCTGACTCAGATCCAGGGCCCTTTCCACTATGTTGCAGAGGAATAACATGATCTGATTTACAATAAGTCACCTGGCTGCAGTATGCATAATCTGAGTGTGTGGAGGGTGGAGGGGGCAAGGGCAGAAGGAGGAGCCTGTTGTACTAATCTCAGTGTGAGATGGGTGATATTTTGTACCTAAGTAGGAAGGTGATGAAAAACTGTCAGGGTGAAGCTATACATATATTTTTTATATATTTATTCTTGAGAGAGAGAGAGAGAGAAAGGGGAGGGGCAGAAAGAGAGGGAAAGAGAGAATCCCAAGGAGGCTCCACACTGTCAGCACAGAGCCCAATGCAGGGCTCAAGCTCAAAAACTGTGAGATCATGACCTGAGCCAAAGTCAGACACTTAACCAACTGAACCACCCAGGTGCTCCCAAGAAGCTATATTTTAAAAGCAGAATTGGTGGGTTAGTTGATGGACTGAATGTACTGATAGAAAAGAGAAGAATGCAGGATGACTTTATTTTCTGACTTGAGCAACTAGCAAGGGAAAAGACATTTACTGTAATCAAGAAAACAGAGGGAGGAAGAGTTGGGGAGGGGAGTCAGGAATTTTGTTTTGTACATGGTGCGTTTGAGATGTCTTCAGACATGTAAGTCAAATATGCAGTTACTGCATATTCCTGTCTTAAATTCAAGGAAGAGGTTGTGGCCAGTGATATGGAAAGATCATAAATGTGGTAGACAAATGACTCAAGTTTGGGAAGTTCTAGGTGACATGATTCTTAAGAATCTTTACATGTGAAAAAATTGTGATTCAGGAAATACTGCGTATCAGAGTTGGTTCTTCTGGATGACTGGGTACAAAATTTGTCCCACTCAAAATTTTCTCCCTCATATTAATTATAATGGATTTCCTTTTTTCCCCTCACTTAGGTTCAGTTTGTGCCTTTCCGAGTGACGTTATGGTTTGATTATAGTTTTAAAGCTTTCAATATTATTCAGTTTCTTCAAAGTTTGGCTTTGGTTATACTGTTCTTTGAATATCACCAAAGACTCTCTTTTTAAAATTGTGGGAGCGGGTCACCTGGTGGAGCGTCTGACTTGATATGGGCTCAGGTCAGAATCTCACGGTTGTGGGATCAAGCCCTGCCTCAGGCTACCTGCTGAGCTTGGAGTCTGCTTGGGATTCTCTCCCTCTCCCTCTCTCTTCCCCTGCCCCGCCTACTTGGCGCTCGCTCCCTCTCTCTCTCTCTCTCTCTCTCTCTCTCAAAATAAATAAATAAATAAAACTTTTAAAAAATTGTGTTCCAGAGTTATCACCTTTAATAATAATCCTTATGTCATGGGATCCACCTGGCCATGACACAAGGAATCTAGAAGGCATAGTCTTTCTACTCCATTTACCTTCTGTTTAAGTGTCTCCTGTAACTTTTAAAGCCAAATGACTCCTCTCTCTACCCTCCCTAAACCATATTTCTGCTAACTGTCCGGGGGAAGAATAATAGAGTCTGTTTATTTGCAAGTCTGTGGTTCTTTAAACATTACAGTAGTCTCCATTTGACCTGAAATCCTCTTGTTGTAATTGCTGTTATTGTTCACAGAAGATGAAGCAAAATGTTTGCAAAGCAATTCTAGTTCATACATTTCACTGATAATTCCACTTTTGACTCATTCTTTAGTAATACAGTACATGGAACCATGAAGGTGTTTATTCTAGCATTATATAAAATACTGTATTTCAAACTTCTAAGATGCATAGTTTAATATTGTGAAATCTGAATGTTTCTTATAATTCTGTTGGCCTGGCGCTGACACAGTTATGATTGCTTGTGTAGTGTGAATCATGTTGTTATTCCCGGTAACATGACTAGCATAAGTCAATAAGAATTCTTAAGGAAGCATAACTCTCATGCTTCCTTAAGAATTCAAGTCCTGGCTACTTCCATCGACACCTTCTGGTAAGTCCAGAAATACCAATGTCGGTAATTGCAAAAAGGTGTCAGCATCTTTTTTTTTTAATGTTTATTTTTGAGAAAGAGAAAGAGTGTGAGCAGGCGAGGGGCAGAGAGAGAGGGAGACACAGAATCAGAAGCAGGCTCCAGGCTTTGAGGTGTCAGCACAGGCCCAATGTGGGGCTCAAACTCATGACCAACGAGATCATGACCTGAGCCAAAGTCGGACACTTAACTGACTGAGCCATCCAGGTGCCCCAAAAGGTGTCAGCATCTTAAATGACAATCCTGTAGCAACAGTGGGGCCTCCTTTAAAGAAATGCTGCATCCCTGAATGTTTTGATGCCGCTGAGGCTGATACTGGATATTAAAACCCAACATCAATACTCTGAACCAAAAAGTGATTTGGAAGACTTGCACTTTAATTGTGAAGAAGTTTTAGGATCACTTTGAACAATATGATAGCCTATTCTCCTTTTTTTATGTATGCACAAGAGTAAAATATAAAATCTATGACTAAAGAAGTTTAAGGCAGAACTTCCAATATAAATAAAATTAAAAATCTATTCAATGATCTGTATCTTATCATAGTGTGACTGATACAGAAAACAATGTGTGTTCCAACCTGTATCATCTTAGATTTAACAAAATTCCAAAGCAAATAACTGGAAACAATCTAAATGTCCAACAATTGAAGGATAATCAAATAAATTGAATAAATAAATAATGGGATATTATCATTACAAATCACATTTTCCAATCTTTTTTATTTTGATGATAGCGTCATTGAGATATAATCCACTTACCATAAAATTCACCCATGTAAAGTGTACAATCCAATCGTTTTTAGTATATTCATAGAATTGTGGAACTATCACTACAACCAACTTCAGAAGATTTTCATCATTTCAAAAAGAAATCCCACACTCTTTAGCTATCATCCTCCCCCAGCCCTAAAGCAATCACTAATCTACTTTCTGTCTCTATAAATTTGTATATTCTGGACATTTCATATAAATGGAATCATATATTATATGGTCTTTGGGAATGGACCCTTTCACTTAGCGTAACACTTTCAAAGTTCATCCATGTTGGGGCACCATGATGGCTCAGTCGGTTAAGCATCCGACTTCAGCTCAGGTCGTGCTCTTGCAGTCTGTGAGTTTGAGCCCCACATCAGGCTCTGTGCTGATAGCTCAGAGCCTGGAACCTGCTTCAGATTCTGTGTCTCCCTCTCTCTCTGCCCCTCCCCAGTTCACCCTCTGTCTCTCCCTTTCTCTCTCAAAAATAAATTTTAAAAAAATTTTGGGGCGCCTGGGTGGCGCAGTCGGTTAAGCGTCCGACTTCAACCAGGTCACGATCTCGCGGTCCGTGAGTTCGAGCCCCGCATCGGGCTCTGGGCTGATGGCTCAGAGCCTGGAGCCTGTTTCCGATTCTGTGTCTCCGTCTCTCTCTGCCCCTCCCCCGTTCATGCTCTGTCTCTCTCTGTCCCAAAAATAAATAAACGTTGAAAAAAAAATTTAAAAAAAAAAATTTTTAAAAAATTTAGAAAAAAGGTTCATCCATGTTGTAGCAGGTGTCAGTAGTTCATTCCTTTTTATGATGGTGTAATATTCCACTGTATGGATAGATCACATCTTGCCTGTTCATTCATCAGTTGATAGGCATTTGGGTTGATTACATCTTTTGACTATTATGAATAATGTTTCTGTGAACATTCATGCATAAGTTTGTGTGAGGACATATGTCTTCAGTTCTCTCGCATATATACCTAGGAGTAGAATTGCTGGAATATATATATGGGAATTCTATGTTTAAGTTTATGAGGAACTACTAGACTTTTTTCCAAAGTGACTGCACCTTTTTACATTCCTACCAACAGTGTATGAGCATTCTGGTTTCTCCACATCCTTGCTAACACATATTATTATCTGACTTTTTGATATGGCCATCCTACTGGATACAGAGTAGTGACTCATTGTAGCTTTGATTTGCATTTCCCGAGTGGCTAATGATGTTGAGCACCTTTTCATGTGTTTATTGTCCATCTGCATATCTTCTTTGGAGAAAAGTCTATTCAGACCTTTTGTCCATTTTTAATTGGGTTATTTATCTTTTTATTATTGAGTTATAAGAGTTCTTTATATAATCTATATACAAATTCCTTGCCAAATATATGATTTGTAAATATTTTCTCCCATTCCTTGGGTTATCTTTCACTTTTCTGAGAGTGCCTTGAAAAGCACCAGTTTTAAAAATTTTAATTAACCCCAATTTATCTATTTTTTTCTTTTGTAGCCTGTATTTTGGTGTCATATATAAGAATCCATTACCAAATCCAAGGTGACAAAGATTTTTTCTATGTTTTCTTCAAAGAGTTTAATAGTTTTAGCTCTTAGCATTTGTTTTTGATCCATTTTGAGTTCATTTTTGCATGTGAGGTATGTGAGGACTATATACATTTTGTATATGAGGAATATATACACTTTTGTATGTGAAGAAAGTGTCCAAGCTCATTCTTTCACATGTGGCTACCAGTTGCCCCAGCACCATTTGTCAAAAAGTCTATTCTTTCCCTATTTCACCCCTGAATTTGAAACCCTTATCTTCACACTCCTGTTAAAAATAAATTCACTATAGTGGGGTGCCTGGGTGGCCCAATTGGTTAGGCATCCAACTCTTGATCTCAGCTCAAGTCTTGATCTCAGGGTCATGAGTTCAAGCCCTACATTCAGCTCTATGCTGGACATGGAGTCTACTTTAAAAAAATAAAATAAAATAAAAATAAATTCACTATAGACACATGGTTTGTTTCTGGACTCCCAGTTCTATTTCATTGATCTATAGGTTTATCCTTTTGCTACTACCACACTGTCTTGATTATTGTTGCTTTGCAGTAAGTTTTGAAATTGAGAAGTGTGAATCCTCCACCTTGGTTCTTCTTTTTCAAGGTTGTTTTGACTATTCTGGGTCACTTGAATTTCCATATGAATTTTAGGATCAAATTGTCAATTTCTGCATAAAATGGCAGCTTGGATTTTGAAAACGGTTGCATTAAATCTGTAGATCAGCTTGGGGAAGCACTGACATCATAACAATATTAAATCTTCCTATCTGTGAACATGGGATGTCTTTCCTTTTATCCAATCCTTTTTAATGTACTAGAGGAATAATATGATGTAGCTATGTCACCAGGAAAATAGAAATGATATTCCTTAGTTATGGGATAATGGATAATTTTTATTTTATTTTTAAACATTTCTGTATTTTCCCATTTGTCAACAAAGAATATCTTTTATATAACCAGAAAGAAGTTATTTTTAAAGGAAAATATTCTTTAATAAAATACACTTACATTTAAAGTACTTTATAAACATGGAATATGCTTGGAAATGAAAATGCTTGGAAGATTTTTCAAAATTCATGAACATACCAATCTTTATTCTTGGTCATTTCTTCATCAGAATTTACTGATTGTATGCTGTATGGCAAATACTGCACTAGATCCTGAGTGTACTGGGTTTTTTTTCGAAGTTTATTTATTTTTGAGAGAGAGAGACGGAGCATGAGTGGGATGGGGCAAAGAGAGAGAGAGAGAGACATAGAATCTGAAGCAGGCTCCAGGCTCTGAGCTGTCAGCACAGAGCTTGACACGGGGCTTGAACCCACGAACTGTAAGATCATGACCTGAGCTGAAGTCAGACACTCAACCGACTGAGCCACCCAGGCACCCCCTGAGTGTACTGTTTAAACAAAATAAGCATAATTCCTACCCTCATGAAGCTACAACTAGTGGGAGACTGACAATGAACAGGCAAACAAGGTAGGAAATAGAAATGCAATTACAAGTTGTAAAGAGTACTTTGGAAGAAAGCCCTTGGTACTATGACAGAGGATATTGGTGGGGAAGAGCTAACCTTTGATACAGTGGTCAGGAAAGCTCTCTCTAAGACACCAACATTTCATCTGAGGCTTGGCAACTAGATACAAAGGTAAATGGTGGTTTTTAATATTTGTCAAATGTTCAAGATGGTTTCTTAAAACTTAAAGGTAAAAATAAGAAGCTTTACAATTCCAAAGGGAAATTAATCTCAACAAATAGAGTAACCCCACCACCTCCTATACCACGATAAATAGGGTCCAAAAAATTCAATACCATAAAATGTGGGGTTAAGTCATCATAGTTAATGAAATGACACTATACAGTCCCAATCCTACCCTGTCCAAGCTGCAATTTGGCTCCACCTAACAGTAGTTGTCAGTTCCAGTTTAACTATCCATGGGGATTATTCTGGGTCCTGGTGGCAGGCTGGAAGTTCCTGGGCAGAGGCAGCAAGTCCAGGAATCTCCAGTTAGCTGGTGCCTTTTTTGTCAGCCAGCTAAGGAAGCTTGGGCCAAGAGAATATTGAAGATTCAAAGCCCTACCCTTTACTTCCCTCTTCCTGAAGTGGTGTGCCCTGACATTTCCCCTCCTGGTCTCAATCTACCTTCCACTAGCCTTCCTCTAAACATGAGACCTCCAGCCCACTCCTGTTTGAGAATGAGAGTTAAGCAAAGGACCAAAGCCAATATAGTTGAGTGAGGGTTACCATGGAAGTTTTATTCTATGTTTTGGTTGCTTCTTGCCTACTCAATATCCATTCCCTGCTCTTAGTAACAGAACACAGATTTTGTTTAGGAGGCAATGTGACTAATCAAATTAGATGCTTCCTTGAACTCTACTGAAAGTCACCATGGTAAGGTGATATAGTTTGACCAATAAGATTTCAATTAAGGGATTTGAGAAAGCTCTGCCTTAATGATATATGCTCTACTCATTTCATCTTCCTTTTGTACCTTCCTGCCTGGAACCTGGACATGAGGCTGGAGACAGGGCAATCATTTTTTAAGACTATGAGATAACCATGAGGATGAATATTTTATATCAAGAATAGCGATGTAGAGAGATAGAAGGAAGCTGGGCATTAATGCCATTGTGGAATGGCTGTCCCAGCCTGAATGAACCACCTCCGGACCTCTAGGTAAGAAAGTCTGTACTTATTTGACTGTAGTTCGTTTTCCATTATATACAGCCAACTGAAATCCTAACAGATACAGTGGTGTACTACGAACATAAACTTAACATCTTTTAAAGAATCCAAGATTTTTAAGGTCTTAATGTAGAAAGTCCAACTCTCATGTTTATAAAAGAGAAATTCACAGCATTCCACTCCTTATCACCTACTGTTGAGTGGTCAGTAAAGGTCATTAAACAAAGGGAGCACAAAGGAGCAACTTCAGAGAGGGAGTCATTTAATGCCACCTAACTTCATTAACCCCATTTCCCATGCCACATCAAATAAACATATATTCCAGGTAAAACTGTGCTTGCTATGTAAACATACTTCTAGAGAAGATTCTTGGTGCCTCGTTTCAATGAGATTGCCATCCCTGAACTCCTCTTAAATGGGAATTTTGTCATAGCATAAAATAACTTCAAGAGCAACTCTGCCCACAGACAAAATTATGGCTTAGGGTTCATTATTGCACACACCTTTCATCTTTCAAGCAGATATACTAAAATGATATGACTCAAGGAATGATACAGTTTTTTCCACTTTTGCCTTAGTAGGTTTCTACTTTAATATGAAATCTCCTCCTTACTACCCCCTTACATACAATGCCTCATCCTCCAAAACAAAATCCTCAAATTATGCCTCCAGAATTCATTATCTTTTGGGGTAGAGACAGCCACCATTTAAAATAATATGAACAGGGGCACCTGGGTGGCTCAGTCGGTTAAGCGACCGACTTCGGCTTAGGTCATGAACTCACAGTTTGTGGGTTCAAGCCCTGCATTGGGCTCTGTGCTGACAGCTCAGAGCCTGGAGCCTGCTTCAGATTCTGTGTCTCCCTTTCTCTCTGTACCCCACCCCCCTCAAAATCAAACATTAAAAATTTTTTTAAAAAAATGAACATTTGTACAAAAAGCGTAGTTCAGATAAAGCAACATACTAATAGGCCAAATCAAAGGAAGGGAAGGAGAGAATTCTACTAGTGTTCTACATACACCCTTGCCCGTGTGAAATTAAACTCTTTGTGCATCCTAATGTGAAGAATGTAGACTGTTTTTTATTATTGTAAATAACACAATGGCCATTCGAGTAGGAAATTCAAGTAGGCTTTTCAAGTAGGAAAAAAATCTACACTATATGATGAAATTTTTTATCACAGAACCAAAACAGGGAAAGACTTCCAGATGAAAATCTATGTGGGGTTAACTGGAATTACATTTTTCCCCCATTTCAGAATAGAATTACTCCACAAAGTTTTCTGGTATCTTTCTCAATGGTTCCTAATGAAACTCTAGAAAAGTAATAAAATTCAGCCAAGAATTATCATAATTGAATGGAGTCCCAAATAAATTATGTTTTTAATTGCCAAAATCTTACATGTCAAATTACCTGATTCAGAGATCTTATAAAAATTGGGGGGTGGGGGTGGAAATTCCCCACTCTTTTTTTCTCTAAGTAGGCAAGGATAATCAGCAGGAGGCAGCCGGGCTTTTTAGAGATCTTTACTATTACCAAGACAAAGGCTAAACTAACATGTCATATACAACTTAGGTGGACTTCTTCCTAGAAGGCAATTCAAATTTCAGCATGAAAGGTCTTCAGTGCCCTATGTCAACCTTTCAAAGAAGCATACCACAAGACATTACACTGCCTTCTTCACCATCATTGTATGATAAGTGATAAAAAATGTGGGCAGAAGTAATCATTTCGCCAAGCCCTGCGGCTTGAAGCCTCAACACAGCTTCTATACGGAATCTAGAAGCAAACACAGGTAGGGTTATGAGTGGTCACTCAGAGGTGTCCTGACACCCCACTCACCTGGTTAGCTTCTGGAGCTGAGGTACGGAGTCGGGTCTATATTACAGACTCACCTCTAAACCCCCAATTTGTGCCTACGCACTTGGTTCCCCTCAGGCTAACAGGTTTAAATCAGTACTGGGTGGCAAGCTATGTCCATTCTGTGGGTTCCCCAGTTTGGAACACAGAGGCTCTGCAGCACCCGAAAGTTCTTCGCAGCTTGTTTTCACGTCCAAAGCTGTCACTGGGAGCACATCCCTATCCTGGTCTGGCCCCAGGGCTGTCCACTGAGGAGCCGGACTGATCGCCCCCTGGTGCCAAAGCATCTTGACACCCAGGAGCCCGAGACTGCCGAGCAACCCCTCTGACCTGGGACAAGCGGCCAGAACTCCTCTCCCCACAGGCACGAACGCTCCACGACCCGGGAAGGACTTGCATCCTAAAGAGATGTCTCCCGACGCCCAGACAAAGACAGCGCTGGGAAAAGTTGGACCAACTAGCACCACCAGAAGGCGAGCGGATCAGCCCCTAGGCTTCAGTGGCCGAGCCAGCGATGCGCTCTCAGAGTCGCCGCCAACTTTCCCCGTGAGCTTCTGAGCAACTTGCTGGAAGTTGGGGAGAGGGGGCAGAGGAAGGGTCGGAGAGGCTGGTCGCGCGCCCCAGCCCGTTCCGCGTACCTCCCCGAGTACCTGCTAATGTATCCGTCGCCGTCGCCGTCGCAAGTCTGGAAGAGGCGCCGCATCCGCTCCTCCTCGCCAGTGCTGGATGTGTCGCTGCTGCTGCTGCCGCCGCCTCCGCCGCTGCTGCCACCGCCGCTGGCGCTCCCCGCCGCCGCCATCATGCGCCCGCTGCCTGCTCGGGAAGAGGAGGACGCGCGGCCGCGGGAGGAATCCGCGAGGCGCAAAAGCGGCTCGCAGCCCCGAACCTGCCTGACAACGGAGCATGCCCAGTGGCCGCCGGGGCGCTCCCGGCGCGGGATTCCAGCTCTCCGGGTTTTGCCCGGGCTGGGAAGATGGGCGCCCTGCAATCGCGGGAGTAGGCACCTCAGCGGAGAGGGAGGAGGGGAAGGTGGATCGTGGAGTCGGGGAGCCAGGGATGGCGAGGGGACCCGAGGGGACGCGAGGGGGGGGGGGGCAGAGTACACAGGAGGTCTCCTGGAAGGGTGTCAACTCCGTGCATCCAACCTCGAC
This sequence comes from Lynx canadensis, assembly GCF_007474595.2. Taxonomy (NCBI): domain Eukaryota; kingdom Metazoa; phylum Chordata; class Mammalia; order Carnivora; family Felidae; genus Lynx; species Lynx canadensis. The sequence continues at coordinate 173,279,531 of NC_044303.2, forward strand.
GCGGGCCCTTGACACTTGGGGACTCAAGCAGAAGGGAGTGTGCTCCCGGCGGAACTCCTCCAACCGCCCAGAGTCGTGGATTTCTTTTCAGGAAAAAGATAAACACTCCCGTTTTGCCAACTCAGAGCGGTGCTTCTAGTCCCAGGCTGCAAGACTGCGCTGGATTCTGAACCCATAGCCCCAGATGAGACCCTTTAATGTCTAGGGTTTTGTGCATTTTTAACACCTGTCAAGAAATCTGACCCTCCTTAACTCCGGCTGATCGTCAACACTATACTGGAAATAATCTGCTCTCCTGTGTGGCATTGTGAACGTTTGGTCCATTTCTGGAAACAGCTCCTGACCTGACGTCACTAGAATTTGCCCCAACAGTTTTAATAACATCAAGAGCGAACATAATAGATGGTCTCATTTGACCCACACTACACACCTGAAAGATATCTCTTTATTATCAACCCTGTGTTTTAGGAGGTAGGTAACTACTTCATATAGTATCTTGATTACAAAATAAGATAGTATATTTTGATACCTACTAAGCACTTAATAACTGTTAGCTCTCATTATCCCCAATTTACAGATAAGAAAACCAAGGCACCCAGACTTGCTTTAAGGTTCCAGGCTTAGTAAGTGTCAGGGCAGAGGCAAGCCCAGGCAGGCAGTCTAACTCCAGAGCAGGAGGCTTTAAACACGACAGTATCCTTCCACCACAGCAGAAAAGGAACCACAATGAACCAATTTGTGGTTTAGGGAATGACTCATTATTCTGTCCCAGACTTTCTGCCAGAGGTCTGAGAATTCCTGTGGTAGTTTTAAAACACATCTGCAGATTCTTTGGTGCACCTCTCATCAGGAGGTGGAGACTGTTTGCCTTCCCTTGAAACTGAGTGGGCCTTTGTGATTCTCTTGACTTCTGAGGCTGGTTTAGAAAAGACACTACAGATTCCATTTGGCTCCCTCACTTGGGACAGGGACCTTGGAAGCCCTGAACTGCCCTGAAAGAAATTTGTCCACACTAAGCTTCCATGCTGGAGAGACCGTGTAAAGACAGAAAGAGATGTCCAAGGAGCCTAGGACGTTCCAGTCTTCTCAGCCCAGGTGCCAGACACAAGTGAATGAGAGAGCCTTCAGATGATGCTAGACCTAGACACTGAAACTGCATTAGAGACCCTGAGCAAACACTGTCCAACTGAGCCCTGACAACCCCCAGAGATAAGATGGCAATAATTAAAGGATTGTTGTGGTTTTAAGCCACTAAGTTTTGAGGTCATTTGTCATGCAGCAATAGAACCAGAAGATATCCATATGTCTTGGAATTGTCTGCCAGGTCAGAAGGAAACTGTTTTTGCTCTCTTTTCGCCCTTCTGTGCCCCATCCACTCCATCCGACTTCAGTTCTTTTTAATTCTGTTAAGTTCCCAGGACTTCAGGGCACTTATAATTTGTACATTGAATAAAATGTCATCTTAGAAAAATTCTGTCAGTATATCCAACAGTATTTGCTAAAAGATGCTACTCTCAACACAAATACTCCTGTCTACAATAGAGCAAGGACCAGTGTTCAAGTTTCTAAAAAATAAATGAATATTTAGAATCTTTTTCTCATTTTTCACAGAATAAAACTTTTATTACTGTCTGAGAATACAGCCAGACAGGAGTTGTTACCCTCAAATCCTCCTAGACAATTGATGGTTTGGGGGGAAAAAAAAAACAAAGAAAAGAAAAAAAAGGGCATTTTTCTAAATACACATGTTTGGAGGGTCTGGAAACCAAAGGATTTTCCAGGATTTGAGTAGATCTCTTTATAACCACACTTCATTTTTACAGAAAGTAGAGTGTAAACCTCAACCAATTATATTTCAAAGCAAAGAATGTTTTTCTCCTGGGAGAATATGTGCATGACAGCTCTGGAGGTTTAAATTTAAACCATCTTGAATTAAATCTGAACATACAAAAAAGTGGATCTTGACAAATTTCTTAAGCAACATTATGCTCATGCTTGGGTAATTCAGAAATGGCTGAACAGATAGGTTCAACCTTCCAGAAAAGAATTTGCTTCTGAGCTAATATGAAGCATATGAAGTTTCAGCTGAAAAGGTTACTAGGAGAGGGAGAAATTTGTAAGACATTGAAAATAGAGATGCCAGATGAATATAAAGATGATAAATGTAAAGTAGAAGCTTGGAATGAGAGCAATACCCATGGCCATAAATCTAACAGTACTGGTTATATCATAATTCCAAAGGTTTTATGTATTTATCCAAGATGAGTACATAGCTCAACATCGTCCTTATCCAGTTTTTTTTTCTTCTCGGATTCCTTTTGGTTATAATAACACTTCACATTTATGTCATACATTTCAAAATACACCATGTATATTATAAGACATACTGTCCTTTATGTCCAAAGTTACCAGTTATAACAAATAAAACCATTGCAGAGTTGTGAAAACTTGATTACCTGGTGCTTGCCATTCCAAATTCTCTTTACCTAAACTAGGACCACATGTTAGAGTTGGAATGAGGACACACTCACACACCTGCCCTGGTGCCCTCTACCCACCCTTCTCTCTCTAAGGTGTTTTTATAAGCCCAGCTAAGTTCCTATATCCCTCAAAAAGCCTTCCTTTACTTCCCCAGGTCACAATGATGTCCCAGAGCTCTCTTAGCTTGAAGCACACATTTAGAGGACAGAATCATATAGTTTAATGGTGATTTGCCTTCCCTACCCACATTACCAATTATTTATTAATAAATGAGGTTGTAAATTCCTGAGAGAAAACAGTAAGGTAGAGTTGAGGGAGCTCAATGAACATTTATTGAGCCCTTATCACAAATCAGTAAGTACTGATTTAAATGTTTAAATACCTTATTTAATGCTATAGAGTGGGGGAAAGTACTTATCATCCCTATTTATGGGGTGGAGGGAGGTAAGTGAAGAGGAGTAAATCCAAAAAATTAATAGCAGTGTGCCCAAGTAAAGAGTCAGTTCCCGATGGACTGACAGCTGAAGGTTGTTTTCTGACAGTACTCTTAGAAGCTGGGCAATAAGTCCTTTCTTTCTTTTTTTTTTAATTTTTATTTATTTATTTATTTATTTATTTATTTATTTATTTATTTAGTATTGATTTGTTTGTTTGGTAGGGGGAGGGGAAGAGGGAGAGGGAGAAACAGAATCCCAAGCAGGATCTGCACTGCCAGCACAGAGCCCAACACGGGGCTCAAACTCATGAGCTGTGAGATCATGACCCAAGCCAAGATTCAGAGTCAGACACTTACCTGACTGAGCCACCCAGGTGCCCAACAAGTCCTTTCTTGAAGGGAGAACTGTGTGGTACATTCCCTTTTTCATCACAGGTCACTTCTTGAGCCATTGGATCTACTCCTTCATATATATTTGGGGAGCCTCTCCTCCAAGATTCTGGTGAGCCTCTCTTTCAGGGGGAATCTTAGAAGAGGAAGTTTAGTGGGAAAATTATAATAGCCACCACTGCTTTAGGTCCTAGGGTCCCAAATGCTACTCATTGTCCCCTTCCTCCACTAGCAAGTCAGATCTCCTCACCCTCAAGAGCTGGCCTAGGCTGTTTACTGGGTGACACAACCCAGATTCTCATCTCTGATTGCTGCACTTGTTCATTTACTGTTAAACTGAAGGGAGAATAAAGAGGTATAAACCTATTCCTCTTTGCCTCTATTATGTAATGGTAGCACTGCCTCTTCTTGATGATCAGTGTCAATTACCTCAGCCAAGATAATGACTCTTCTTGCCTGCTGCTGTCTGTATCCCTTGATGGAAGTGGTCTTCCATTGGAGAACAGACCTCGTAACCCTGCAGAGGCAAGAGCTTTGGGGACAAGAGGCACAAATTTCCCAATTGGATAATTTCCCAATAGTGAGTTGAGGCAAGTGTGGTCATTCCTGCTTCTACCTTTTGGTTTCTAGACCCATGGAAACCTCTTACTGGGGATGCAGCACTATATGAAGTCTTTGATTCAACATATATACTGAGCCCTGGAAGGTGGTTCACCATCCTCATAAAGTATCACCTTCAAGATGACAAATTAGCTGTGCTTCCAGGGGGCTGTTCTACTCTTTCCAGCAGCTTCTTGTGGTGCAGTATGTAGTATGACCAGTGGGTGGAAAATAAAAACACTAATTCAAAAAAGATATATGTACTTCTATGTTTATTGCAGCATTGTTTGCAATAGCCAAGATATGGAAGCAAACCAAGTGTTTATTGATAGATGAATGGATAAAGAAGATGTGGTGTATATACACAATAGAATATTACTCAACCACAACAAAGAATGAGATCTTGACATTTGTGACAACATGGATGGACCTAGAGGGTATTATGCTAAGTGAAATAAGTCAGACAGAGAAGGATAAATTGATTTCACTTATATGTGTAATCTAAAAATCAAAGAACTATTTGTTTGTTCATTGATTTTGTTTTTTAGATTAGACTCATAAATTCAGAAAACAAACTGGTAGTTGCCAGAGGAGACAGTAGAGGAATGCATGAAATAGGTAAAGGGAATTAAGAGGTACACAAGTCCAGTTATAAAATAAGTAAGGCACAGAGATGAAAAGTACAGAGAATATAGTCAACAATATCGTAATAATGTTGTATGGTGATAGATGGTGACTATACTTCTCGTGGTGAATATTGAATAATGTAATGTAATAATGTAATGTATAGAATTGCCAAATCACTATGTTGTACACCTGAAACTAATTTAACATCGTATGTCAACTATACTTCAAAAATAAAAAAAAAGTTAAAAAAAATCTGGATCAGGCTATGCATCATAATATATCTAAGATGTTTATTGTTGGATAGCTGATATCAGACCTTTTCTTTTTCATATTTTTCCTTCTGGGTTCAGATATAGGAAGTCAGCTATATAGGATTTAGATTCAGATTTCTCTAAAATGGGCCTGGTACTTTCTTTGCACACACAGCACACAGTGAGAGGCTTGCATTTCTTCTTGCAGCTGAAGGGTATGGCAAACACAACAGGAAATTGAGGGGCAGGCTGAGCATTTGCATGGCTACCTCAGATGATGGCTGACTCCCCAGCTGCCTCCACCCCAACTGTGGTGACTTTGGCAGGCTGTGAAGAGGAGCCTTCTATGTAGCAGGTACTCAGTATTGATTGGATTTAAATAATCCCTAGCTAAATATCATTTCCTGTAAGGAGTCTGGGTATCCTGGATTCAAGCTGAGCAACCATACTCTGTGAGGGATCAAACTGGCCGCCAGTGAAGGAAACGGTGAGTCCAAGAACCCCAGAGAGAGGGGCCCCAACCCAACATCTCAAAGACTTTAGGCATAGTTTTAAAACTGCAGGTCTATATCCTATCTAAGGGTTACAAAATCATTTTAGTGGATGGTGACAAGCTTTTTTTTTTAATGAGCTAGAGAAATATATTACATAAGTTTTCTGAAGCTATATATATATATATACTTTTTCATTCGTGAATGTATGTTTTTCTGGGGTATAGCATAAAGTGAGTGTGTATCTGGTTGTGTATCTGGCTAAAATACACTGCCTTAGGGGGAATATACTTAAATTTAGAATTATCACCCTGACACTCAGCCTAGAAGCCTTACTTTTGCTTTCCTTTCTTTTGATCATGAATAGCTTGAGGCATCTCTCTTACTCCTTTCCATTTCATTCATCCTGTATTCATTAGACTTGGGTGATCAAGAAGAACGCACCTTATTTCTGTTCCTTCTATGCCCCTTTTCCCTTCCAGTTGGTGACATGGGTGGGCTAAGAAGGCTGGACTCCTCCATTTCTCTCTCCTAGCAGGCAAAATAATCAAGAGTGAGCTAGGCTGTTGGGTTCTGGGAAGGGATTGGAACAGGCTTCTTATCTGAGATAGGTGGAGCCAATGAAGAAATTACTAGAAATATCATTTGGATCTTCAAATCCAAGGAATGAGGCAGAAATCCAAAGCCAATGTGCAGAGGCAAACAGTGTGAGACACAAGGGTGAAGGAGGAAGGGTTGATCTTGCAGTGTTGAAATGGGAGGGCAGGAGCAAAGGGAAGAATCCCCAGAATGAGGAACATCCACAGCAATGTTTCATGATTTGAAAATGAGAAAAGCTAAAACATACCAACTATTACCTTATCTACCAACTTATATATTTTAAATGTGCCAAAAGGAGATGACAGGGGTATGGATTACATGAGTATATCCATTTCCAAATTATATAGCTAAAAATTGTGCATTTCAATGTACATATATTTTAATTTTAAAAATGACAATAATTAAGAGTAGGAAGTGTGTAAAGGTACAGATGGATCAAGAATGGCAGATTGTTGGGGCACCTGGGTGACTCAGTCCATTAGATCACATTCTCATAGTTCATGAGTTCAAGCCCCACATCAGGCCTCATGCTGAGGATGAAGCCTGCTTGGGATTCTCTCTCTCTCTCTCTCTCTCTCTCTCTCTCTCTCTCTCTCAAAATAAATAAATAAACATTAAAAATCCCTAAAAAAAAAAAAAAAAAGAATGAAGCTGTGTGATGGGTACATGGGGATTCATTATACTCTATTTACCTTGTATGTGAAATTTTTCCCCAATGCCTCAAAATGTCTTTAACACTCCTCCTTGTTATTAATCTAACCAAAGGCTAATATTGCCTTTTCTCCATAACCTCTCACCAACATGGAAGCAATGAATTGACTGTTTCCACATTTCTGGCTGCTCCCAACAGCCAAGTCCTGAAGTTGCTATAGACCAGATGGCCCAGGAGCAGCCTATCTGCCATAGTCACACCAGGTTACAGTCATGCCAGATTTAGAAGGAATATAAGAGATAGAGATGGTGGCTTTGTGTCTGAAACATGTATTAAATCCAGTACGTCTCCAACCCACAGGGCTCTGTGATGTCAGATCTTCCCAGGAACTTGTAAAGATAGAAGAGACTCATGCTTGTTATTTCACTGCACTGATAATTAAGGCAACAAGACTTGTGTCTACCTGGAAAGTGCCAGACGTTCTGAATTATGAATAGAGTAGGTGAGGTGGCAACAGCTGGCAATTCAACATGTGTGGTTTGCTTTAACAGGAAATCGCAAACTAATCTTTGAGGCCTAACACAGCATGAAACTCACAGAATTACGTGCTCAGGGCTATGAAATTAAAGGCTTGCTGATGAGGAAATGGCACCCTCATCTACCTCCTCATTAACAGGCCCAGAGAGAGGGTGTGCTGCCAGAGGCTGGTCTTGATGTCTAATGATCTGAGACAGAACTGGAGCACTAACATGAAATGGTATAGTAGAAAGGTGTTCTAATCTTGGATCTTCAAGTTACTATGCAATATTGGGCAATCCACCCAGCTAAGCTATACTTTCATTTCCTCATCTGTAACATGATCTGGCTGTTATTTCTAAAATTCCATTATTTATTTGCCAAAAGGTTTCATTCATCCATTATTGGCAAGTTATCAGTAAGGTAGAATTGCCCTTGGCTCATGTGTCACCTATTTCTTGACAAGGGTCAGTCTCACAAGCAGAGAGAATAGTGACTACTTTGTGGTGATTTAGAGCATAAGGAGATGAAATCCCAAGTTTGAAAACTCCTCACTAGCTATAGCATTTCCTGAAACTACACTAGAAGAGATTTTTTTTCTTTGAATTTTGGGGGTTCTTTTTAAGAATCCCTATTAAAATGGAAATGCCCCTGGAAGACTACTCAGCCCTTAGCACTCATTTAAAACTTTGTAGAAATAGTCCATTAGATAAATAGGTCTTGTGGGCAGTAGGAGAAGGGAATGAAGAAGAGTGTGAAGGCACTGATGTGAGTCTAGTGCACTTGGACTCCACCACCCCAAGGAACAAACCAGTTGTTGCAGGAAATGAAATACAAAAGGATTAAGGTTGGGGAATAGTTTGAGGGGACTTGAATCAGTAGCAGTCCATGTGAATTTTAGCACATGATTCCAAAGTTCCTTACATCTGTGTTAAGTACTGAATGTTTGTGTCTCCACACCACCAACAAAATCTACATGTTGAAACCCTAAGCCCCAATGTGATAGTATTTGGAGACGGGGCCTTTGAGAGGTAATTAGGGCTAGATGAGGCTAGGAGAGTCCCCATGATGGGATTAGTGCCTTATTAGAGGAGACACAAAAGAGCTTGCTCTCTCCCCCTTGGCCACACACACACTCCAAAGAAAGTTCATATGAACACACAGCAAGAAGGCAGCCATCTGTAAGCCAAGAAGAGAGCTCTCTCCAGAACTGGATGCTGCCAGCCATTGATCTGGGACTTTCCAACCTCCAGAACTGTGAGAAAATAAACTTTGGTTGTTTAAGCCACCCAGCCGGTGGGTATTTTGGCACAGCAGCCTGAGCTGACTAATACAATCTCCTTTTAATCACATGGCCCCCTTCCCTTCCAGTGTTAGCCATGAGTCAATTTGCCAAATCAGGCATGAAAGAAATGTCCCTGGCAAGGGAATATTCGTAAACATTATTCCTCTCCCAGAGACTACCAGGCTGGTGCTATTTTTACATGAATCCAGAGCACTTCTCAGACCCCAAGAAGTTTTCTGACTACTTTTAGAAGACCCAACCAGACAAGGTGGTTGCATTTCCTAAAGGAACCTCCCTCTTGACCTATCCCACATGAGAAATAGGTTTACCAACGTGCTAGGTATTGAAAAAGTTGGAAAGACTTTTAATGATTTATTTTTTAATTATCAAGTTTCAAACATACTCCAAAGTAAAAAGAGAGCAGTACAAAGAGCATCCATATATTCACCACTCAGATTCAGTGATTGCCTGTGAAGATTTTAAAGGAAAATGCCAGTGAGAGACAAAGCATTATATCTACAAAGTACTAAATGTGCCATGGGGGAAATAAACTCATTATTTTGTGGGCTATAAATACACTATTGAGCTACAGGAGAATGTGTCTAATTCTTCCTCAACCACATGCAAGGGTAAATCTGACCTAAGCTTTAAAAACTGGATCCTTGGGGCACCTGGGTGACTCGGTTAAGCATCCAATTTCTGCTCAGGTCATGATCTCACTCTTTATGAGTTCAAGTCCTGCATCGGGTGAGCTCAAGCACTGATTTGGGCTCCACACTGAAAGTGCAGAGCCTGTGTGGGATTATCTCTCTCTCTCTCTCTCTCTCTCTCTCTCTGCCCCTCACTTGCTCCCTTTCTCTCTCTCTCTCTCTCAAAAAAAAGGGAAATAAACTTTTTAAAATAAATACATAAATAAATAAAACTGGATTCTTTAACAACAAATGAGCAGAGGAAAAAAAAAAAAGAGAGAGAGAAACCAAGAAACAGATTCTTAACTGTAGAGAAGAAACTGATGGTTACCAGAGGAGAGGCGGGTGGGGGCACGTGTTAAATAGATGATGGGGATTAAGGAGTGTACTCCTCATGATGAGCACTGGATGATGTACGGAAGTACTGAACCACTACATTGCACACATGAAAGTAATATAGCACTGTATGTTTACCTATACTAGAAGTAAAATTAAAAACTCAATAAAAAATAAAAACTAGAGCGTTTAATAAAATGGAAACATTCAATATTCAGGGATAAACCTTTTTTCTTTCGGCAGGTTTTTTATGTTTTCTTCTCTTCAGAGGGCCCCAGGAAGGGATTCCCAGGAGAAGGATCCATGGACAGACAGACTTCCCTTTTTCATATCCAAGTCCATCTTAGCAGTCTCCTGAAAGAGAAACCTAGGGACATCACTCCTCCAACCCTACTGCATCCTCTTATAGATCCCCATCTGATTCTTTTTACAAACACAGTTAAATCCCTAAAGTGTCACAATTTCCACACTTGATTTTTAGAGCCTACCTTTGACTAGCATCCTAACAGCATGGTTTCCTTGACATTCTACAAGGACATATGTATGTCACTTCCATCTTTAAATCCATAAAGTGGTTCCAATTCCAAGGAAAGTAAATTTTCTCTGCTACCAGACCACAGACTAGACTCCCATGGCTTGCTTCCTTCCAGATACCTTGCTTTCTGAGCAATACCAGATACCAGGTATCTCTTTCCAGATACCTGGCTGCTTTCTTCCTTGCTTCCTTCCAGATACCTCTTCATGTTCCCAGTGAGTGATCTTCAGTGTTGTGACATGGTACTTTCTCTTCTTTACCAACCCTATAATCAGAAAGTTATTCCTGTGACCTTTTCCAAACTTCTTCTTTCCCCTTTACTGTACATTCCTTTAAAACTACATTTACTGGTGGGGCACTTGGGTGGTTCAGTCGGTTAAGCGTCTGACTCTTGCTCTCTGCTCAGGTCATGATCTCATGGTTTGTGAGTTTGAGTCCCACATCAGGCTCTGCAGTAACAGCGCAGAGCCTGCTTGGGATCCTGTCTCTCCCTCTCTCTCTGCCCCTCCCCTGCTTGTGCTCTCTCTCAAAATAAATAAATAAACTTAAAAAAAAAAAACAAATTACACTTACTGGATAGGAGAAGGGAACCTAGCAAGACTGCCTGAAAGAGGTATATTTTACTTTTTTTTTTTTTACTTTAATTCCAGTGTAGTCAGCATATAGTTTATATTAGTTTCAGGTGTAAAATGCAGTGGTTCAGCAGTTCCATATGTTACTCAGTGCTCATCAAGATAAGTGTACTCTTAATCCTCTTCACCTATTTCACCCATTCTCCCTCCCACCTCCCCTCTGGTAACCACCTGTTTGTTTTCTATAGTTAGGAGCCCAATAAAGAAGATGTAGTATATGTATATATACAATGGAATATTAGTCAGCCATAAAAAAGAATGAAATCTTGCATTTGCAACACCATGGATGGATCTAGAGAGTACAATGCTAAGGGAAATAAGCCAAGCAGAGAAAGACAAATACCATATGATTTCACTAATGTGAGGAATTTAAGAAAAAAATAGCAAACAAAGACCAAAAAAAGAGAAAGAGAGATAAACCAGGAAAAGGAGCTTTCCCTCCTCTTAGTCATTCATAGTATGAGAGCAAGGGCTCCAGAAGTTACAGGATCCATTTGCCAACCTATTGTGTTCACATTTGGGGGCTGAGCTTTTTATTGTTTGGAAGATGGCTAAAGGGTGTTCCAGATGGTTTTGAGGCACATCTTATAAAAATATCCATTTAAGGGGCGCCTGGGTGGCGCAGTTGGTTAAGCGTCCGACTTCAGCCAGGTCACAATCTCGCGGTCCGGGAGTTCGAGCCCCGCGTCAGGCTCTGGGCTGATGGCTCAGAGCCTGGAGCCTGTTTCCGATTCTGTGTCTCCCTCTCTCTCTGCCCCTCCCCCGTTCATGCTCTGTCTCTCTCTGTCCCAAAAATAAATAAACGTTGAAAAAAAAAATTTAAAAAAAAATATCCATTTAAATGTTAAACTCTAAGCCTTAAGAGAGTGTGTCTATTTACATTTTCTGTATGACTACTGAATATATTAGTGTTTGGTGCTTTGGGTAATGATCGGGTTATTCTATGATGACATGACAGGGGGTAAGGAAGAGGAAGAGTACAAACTAGTTGGCAGCATCTTCTAGAGAGCCTGTTTTTATGATTTTTAAATACAAACACTGCGTCACATGAACCCAACTGCTTCCATCTCAACTTTTATTATGATTCGTGCCATTATTACAGTAGTTTACAGTTGTATAGTAAAATCAGCGACTTTCGAAGCCGAGGACCGAAAGCCAAAGATAGCTTTCTGGTACCACCTTGTGGCTAACATATTAATACACATTTTAAGCTGATCACTAACTAGATACATAGAGTATTAGCAAAATATGTATTTTTGGATGTATGTATAATTCTGTATATAACAAATGACAGAGCTGGAAGAAATTTTACAATTACTTAAACCTCAGGTGGTAAGAACAGATTTCATTCCACAGATGCGTGGACTTAATTTCTCTCTAATTAACCTAATCTCAGTTAATTTAGGGGCCCCCTCGTCCATCCCTAGGCTTGCTTCTAAGTTCTCGGGGATTTAAAGGGTGTCAAGTCATCAGGAAGTGTGGGAAAGAGTTTCTGATCCTTGGCTGTCAAATAACATAGGTCATATCTGAGTCTTTCATTGCTTGTTCCCAGCTTCAAGACAGCTTCAGGTCTGGTATATAAGTGCTGATTCTGGATCTCTCCTGCTGCTCTACACCACACTGAGCCCCACCTGCCTAGGCACATAACACCACCATTTTTCTGGGCTGCCTCTCTGGAGCTCCACCTGGGGAAGCAGCACATGTCATTCTGTTCTAGGATCTCCCAAACCATGCAGAGTTTGTGTTTTTTTCTCTTCTAGGACAGCAGGACTCAGGGCTCCTTTTTAGCAACTCACAGGCATATTAGTACCTGACTTCTTCCTCTCCCAAGTATTCCTGTTTCTCCCACCCCACAGCCTCTAGCAACAATTCTTCTACTCTGTTTCAATAAGTTTGACCTTTGTTTTTTTACTATGCAGTATTTGTCTTTCTCTGTCTGGCTTATTTCACTTAGTATAATGCCCTCCAGTTTCATCCACGTTGTAGCAAATTACAGGATTTACTTCTTTTTTAAGGATGAATAATATTCTATTATATAGAGAGATAATATATGTATCACATTTTCTTGATCTATTCATCCATTGACAGGCACTTAGCTTCTTCCATACCTTGTCTATTGTGAATAATGCTGCAATCAACATGGAAGTACAGATAATGGTTCCATTTCCTTTTAATATATACCCAGAAGAGGGAAAGCTGGATCATATGGTAGTTCTATTTTTAATTTCTTGAGGAACCTCCATACTGTTTTTCCATTAAGTAACTATAAGATCCCTCTATAGAAAAGTAGCAGCCCTCTTCACAGTAGATCAATTTGTTCATGTTTGTGAAGGACACTGAGAACAGGGTAAGGTGGGCTTTGACTCCTTGAAGCCACACCGGCCTTCAGCATCAATGCCTAGTCCTCCATTTCTCAGAGGAGGGCCTGTCTCCTCACAGGCAGGAAAGCTCAAGGAGGATCATGCTCTTTGCAAACTGCAGAACACTGTGTATTGGCGATGCTGGGATCTGAGACTTTCCAGCCCAAACTAATGCCCTTTCCCTCATACCTTCCCCTCTGGTCTGGCCGATGGGGGTCTAGGACCTAGACCCTCAGATTTCCTCTCCTGGAAGCAGGTAAATACGCTCACTGGAAGCTGAGTCCTCTAGAAACTTCTGGTCCATCAGTATGGCCTTCAGGGAAGCTTCACCATCACCTACCTCCCAGCCTCCCCAAGAGCACCAAATCTGCCTTCATCTTCAGTCCATCCACTTCACCCTCCTCTATGTTGGCAAGCTGGTGAGTGCAGCAGGCAAGAGGCTGACCATTTCATGGGCTCAACATCTCCATCCCTGGGGTAAGAAGGGTGCAGCAGGTGGTGCCTGGATGGGGGCTGGGGAAATAAGGGGATACAGGAAGTAAGGGGATACAGAAAGTAAGCATACAGAGAGGGGATGAAGATGAGAGGGTACCCTGTGAGGGAATCACTGCGACCTAAAATCATCCCTTGTTTCCCTGCCATCCCTAGGATAAAGACCAAGCTTCATAATGTGAAACTCAGAGCTGTTCTGTATCTCAGCGCTCCCGGGCTCTCCGTGGTCACCTCTCACCAACACAGTACTTCTAGTAACAGTCTGTCTCAAACACTTGAGTCATACCTCTACTTCTCTGAATATGTTGTCCCATCCCTTCTGTCATTTGAACATGGAACTCTATGCAGGCAAGTCCTCATCTGGTGTTCAGCACCCGGAGCAGGGCCAGTCCCTAAGTCAGTGAGTGTAAGGAACTGAACTGCCTGTTTAGGCCAACACTGGGGCATGGGAGCTGGGTTTCTGGCAAGCTCTATTCAGTCTCTATGTAGAGGCAAGTTCCCTGACCCCCACCTTCGGCTTCCCTGTTCCCCAGGTCACTCACTTGGACATGCAGTTGGGTGGACATACCAATGACTATGCAGAATTTGGGGCCAACAACAAGCTAACCTGGCAGCACCTGTGCATGCAGCAGCTGGTGGAGCAGGTGGAGTAGACAAAGCAGATCCAGAAGGAGCAGGACTACTGGAGGGTGAGGGGCTCAGCTGGCCCAGTTGGGAGGAGGTATGTGTAACCTCCCAGGGAGTAAGTCTTCCACCTCTTGAGAGAGGGGAGAAATTCAGTCTAGCCAGGCACCTTCTCCCTTCTCCCTTACCACAGGCAAGAGGAGCGCTTCTGGCAGGCCAGCAAGAGCACCAATCAGTGGGTGCCATTGTAGTCCATTCTATGGACCTTAATCCTTGTGGCCATTGGCATCTGGCAGATACAGTACCTCAAGAGCTTCCTTAAAGCCAAGAAGCTTGTGTAGATGGGTCCAAGAGACCTAGCATCCACTCACCACCCTCTGCTGGTTGGTGGGAAATGGCCTGGCCTGGTCTATCTCTTGGCTTTCCCCACCGCTCCCAACCCCACAAGGTTTCCTTGCTATTTGGAGGGGAACAGAACTCATTTCTTGGCCAGCACTGGGGAGAGAATGGGTTTCCAGTTGGAGATGCTTGGATAAGAGAAGATGTAGACTCCTTTGTGATTCATCATGCTAAGCAGGAAGGGGTTAAACAGGATGGATGAACTATCCCAAGAAGGAGAAATAAGAGTGGAAATAAACTGCAGACTTTCTAACCTAAATGTTTATTGCCTCCTACTCTGCAATTCATTCTGGTGTTTTCTGTGTCTAACCAGATATTAACATGAAACCCTGCATGCATTGGTGGGGGACTGATCTCAAATTGGTTGGGGTGAAGAGATGCACCCCAGAAGCCTTCGCAACATGTGGAGAGCTCTTTCCAGAAAAGGCCAATTTGGGCTCATATTTTGGATAACCTGAGTGCTTGTGATGATCTTATGCCTCTCTCTGAGTTCCAGTCAGGTTCATGTGCTATTCCATTCCAATCACCCTGACTTCTGGGTTTTTCCAGGAGATCACATGACCATGTTGGTTTTCCTACTATTTTTCAGTCAATCTGGGTCTCTATGATGTCATTGGTTAAATTTTTTCAGGAGATGTTTGCTTTTATATGGTTCTAAGTCACTGTTTCCATCATATTCAGCATGCCCTGTAACTCAATCTTTACATGTGCACACACGTGATAACCAGGCACCCATGCCCCCATTGCTTCTGCCTGATCTCACCCACATGTTACCAAGCCTTGTGCTGGTTGCCCTTTTGGAATATAATCATCTCTTATTTGAATTTGACATTTTATGTTATAAGGAAATTCACTGGTTGGCGTCTTCAACAAAATCAAGTCCAAATTGTCAAAGCCAAGGATGTCATTAAAGGGAGACTCCACATGAAGAGGGTGAGCCATGACATCCCTCACCTCTTGGCTCCTGAAATAGACTCACCTTCCCCTGGGATACTATTGAGGGATGACTGCAAACCTCGGGGATGCTGCTTATTTGTGGGTCTGGCTACAATTGGTCTCTGAAAGTATCAATGGGATTTAATTGAAGCTGGGTGGAATAGAGTGGTGGAAACCATGGAAAAGTAAACTCTGATCAGAGAATATGACCTTAGGGTCCATTTCCTTCACCTAAAGCTGAAATTGGGGTGCTCTACTCTCCACTACTGGGGAAACACAGTGACCCAGATAGGCACATTCTTGCCCACAGAGCGTGAGGTCTGACACCAAATGAGGCAGGAGGTTGAACAAGACATAAGGGTGATCATATTTCTGAGAAGGGCAGAAGCCAGGGGTGACATGACAGGAGTCCTAGCCTAATCTAGATGGTCAGAGAAAGCTGCTTTTTTAGAACTATGACTAATAATAGGAGTTAGCTGAAGGAAGACTATTCTGGCCAGAAGAAAGAGCACATAAAGAAGCCCTAAAGCAAGATGATTTTTCAGCAGAAACTTTGCAGGCCAGAAGGAAATGGCATGATGTATTCAAAGTGCTGAAAGGGAAAAGTCTGTAGCCAAGAATACTCTATCCAGCAAGGCTATCTTCAGAATAGGAGAGGTAAAGGGTTTCCCAGACAAATGAAAGTTAAAAGAATTCATGAATACTGAACCAGCCCTACAAGAAATGTTAAGGGGGACTCTGTGAGTGGAAAACAAAAACCATAAGAGTAAGAAAAATAGGAAGCACAAAAACAGTGGAAGTAAGTGTATCTGTAAAAATCCACCAAGATGAGCACAGAATAAAAGAATGTAAAAAATGATAGCAAATATCTCAAACATGGAGGGAGTGGAGAGAAGTAAAGAATGGGTTCAAAAGTAAGTGATCAGCTTAATATAAACTGCTATATGCAGAAGATTGTATATATAAACTGAATGGTAACCACAAATTAAAAAAAAAAAAACAGTAATAGATACACAAAAAAATAAGGAGTAAGGAATCCAAGTATATCACCAAAGAAAACCAGCAAACCAGAAAAGAGAAAAAGAGAAGGATCACAGAAAAACTACAAAACAACCACAAAACAAGACACAAAACAAGTTACAAGATGGCAATAAATATATATCTATCAACAATTACTTTGAATGTAAATAGACTAAATGCTCCAATCAAAAGACATAGGGTGACAAAGTAGACAAAAAAGCAAAACCCCTCTATATGCTTACTACAAGAGAATCATTTCAGATCTAAAGACACTTGCAGATCGAAAGTGAGGGGATAGAGAAACATTTATAATGCAAATGGATGTCAAAAGAAAGCTAGAGTAGCAATATTTTTATCAGACAAGAAAGACTTTAAAACAAAGTCTGAAAAAAAAATAAAACAAAGTCTGTAAGAAGAGATAAAGAAAGACACTGTATAATAATAAAGGTAATAATCCAACAAGAAGATATAACAATTGTAAATATATATACACCCAACATGAAAGCACTCAAATACATAAAACAGTTAATAACAAACATAGAGGAACTTATCCATAATAGTATAGGACTTTAACATCCTATCCAAACAGAAAATCAACAAGGAAAGAGTAGCTTTGAATGACACACTGGACTAGATGGATTTAACAGATATATTCAGAACATTCTATCCTAAAACAGCAGAATACACATTCTTTTCAAGTGCACATGGAACATTCTCCAAAATATATCACATACTGGGCCACAAACCTAGCCTCAACAAATTCAAAAAGACTGAAGTCATACCATGCATCCACCAAGCTATGAAACTAGAAATCAACCACAAGAAAAAAATCTGGGAAGACCACAAATACATGGAGGTTAAATAACATGCTTCTAAACAATGAATGGGTCAACCAAGAAATCAAAGAACAAAAAGTACATGAAAACAAACAAAAACAAAACACAAGGGTACAAAACCTTTGGGATGCAGCAAAAGCAGTTCTAAGAGTGAGGTTTATAGCAATACAGGCTTACCACAAGAAGAAGAAATATCTCAAATAAACAACCTAACTTTACACCTAAAGGATCTAGAAAAAGAATAACAAACAAAACCCCAAACCAGCAGAAGGAATGAAATAATAAAGATTAGAGCAGAAATAAATGATATAGAAACTAAAAAACAATAGATCAATGAAACCAGGAGTTTTTTCTTTGAAAAGATCAACCAAATTGATAAACCTATAGCCAGACTCATTAAAGAGAGAGAGAGAAAGAGAGAGAAAGAGAGAGAAACGACTCAAAAAAAAAAAAACAAAATCACAAATGAAAGAGGAAAAATAACAACAAACACCACAGAAATACAAGCAATCGTAAGAGAATATTATGAAAAACTATATGGCAACAAATTAGACAACCTTGAAGAAATGGATAAATTCCTAGAAACATATAACCTACCAAAACTGAAGCAGGAAGAAATAGAAAATTTGAACAGAAGGATTATCAGCAAGGAGATTGAATCAGTAATCAAAAAACTCACAAACAACAGTCCAGGACCAGATAGCTTCCCAGGTGAATTCTACCAAACATTTATTTTTTTTAAGTTTTTATTTATTTATTTTGAGGAAGAGAGGGATAGAGAGAAAGAGGAGAAAGCAGGTGAGGGACAAAGAGAGAGAAAGAATCCCAAGCAGGCTCCAGAGCTGTCAGCACAGACTCTATGGAGGGCTCAAACTCACAAACCATGAGATCATGCCCTGAGCCAAAACAAAGAGTCAGATGCTTAACCAACTGAACCACCCAGACACCCCTATCAAACATTTAAAGAAGAATTAATACCTACCCTATTCAAACTATTCCAAAAATAGAAGAAGAAGGAAAACTTCCAAATTCACTCTATGAGGCCAACATCACCCTGATACCAAAACCAGATAAAGACACCACACACACACACACACACACACACACAAGAGAGAGAGAGAAAGAGAACTACAGGCTAATATCTCTGATGAACATAGATGCAAAAATCCTCAACAAAATAGTAGCAAACAGAATCCAACAATACTCTAAAAAAATCATTCACCACATCAAGTGGGATTTATTCCCAGAAAGCAAGGGTGGTTCAATATTTGCAAATCAATCAACATGACATATCATATCAGTAAAAGAAAAGATAAAAACCATACGATCATTTCAATAAATGCAGAAAAAGGATTTAACAAAGTACAACAACCATTCATGATAAAAAAAAAAAAAACCCTCCACAGTGTAGGTTTAGAGGAAACATGCCTCCACATAAAAAAAGCCATATATGAAAAACCCACAGCTAACATCATACTCAGTGAGAAAAAACTGAGAGCTTTCCTCCTAAGGTCAGGAACAAGACAAGTTCTCACGACTATTATTCAACATAGTACAGTAAGTTCTAGGGACAGCAATTAGACAACAAAAAGAAATAAAAGGTATCCAAATTGGTAAGGAAGAAATAAAACTTTCACTGTTTGTAGATGACATGATATTATATATAGAAAACCCAAGGACTCCACCAAAAAACTAGAACTGATAAATGAATTCTCAGTAAAATCACAGGATACAAAATCAATGTGCAGAAACCTGTTGCATTTCTATACACTAACAATGAAGCAGCAGAGAGAGATTAAGAAAACAATTCCATTTACAATTGCATCAAAAATAAGATACCTAAGAATAAATCCAACTAAAGAGGTAAAAGACCTTTACTCCAAAAACTATAAAACACTGATGAAAGAAGCTAAAGACAACACAAAGAAATGAAAAGACACTGCGTGTTCATGAACTGAAAGAACATTGTTAAAATGTCTATACTACACACTTAATGCAATCTCTATCAAAATACCAACAGCATTTTTCACAAAACTAGAACCAAAACATCCTAAAATTTTATGGAATCACAAAAGACTCCTAATAGCCAAAGCAATTTTGAAAAAGAAAAGCAAAGCTGGAGGGGCATCTGGGTGGCTCAGTCAACTAGGCGTCCAACTCTTGATCTTGGCTCAGGTCATGATCTCGTGGTTCACGGGTTCAAGCCACACATTGGGCTCTGCACTAACAGTGCAGGACCTGCTTGGGATTCTGTCTCTCCTTCTCTCTGCCCCTCCCTTGCTAGTTTTCTCTCTCTCTCTCTCTCTCTCTCTCTCTCTCTTTCAAAATAAAAATAAATAAACTTTGAAAGAAAGAAAGAAAAGAAAAGAAAAGAAAAGCTGGAGATATCACAATTCCAGACTTCAAGTTATATTACAAAGCTGTAGTAATGAAAACAGTATGGTACTGGCACAAAAATAGACATACAGATCAATAGAACAAAAGAACATAATAGAAAACCCAGAAATGAACCCACAATTATACGGTCAATTAATCTTTGATGAGGCAAGAAAGAATATCCAATGGGAAAAAGACAGTCTCTTCAATAAATGATGTTGGGAAAACTGGTCAGCTACATGCAAAAGAATGAAACTAGAACACTTTCTTACACCATACACAAAGATAAATTCAAAATGGATTAAAGACCTAAACGTGAGACCTGACACCATTAAAATCCTAGAAGAGAGCACAGGCAGTAATGTCTCTGACATGGGACGTAGCAACACTTCTAGATATGTCTCCCAAAGCAAGGAAAATTAAAGCTAAAATAAACTATTGGGACTACATGACCTTTCCATCCTCACCACAGCCTCAGGATCTCCATGGTACCTTCTTCCCTACCCCAATACAATCCAGCACCTGTCCCTTCCCCACCCTGATCTAATCTCCTTCAGCTGCTCTCCACATCAACCTCTCAACTGTGCCTCTGGATTCCCTGGTTCATGGGAAACAAATCTCTGCATTCTCAGCCTCTTCAATGCATTTCCCTCCACCCCTGCCTGAACCACAACATGGAACTCCTCTAATGCCCCTTCTTCCCTGTGTCTTCTCAAGCTAGGCTTTCCCATCCCCCAACATCCATGGATTCCCAGGCCTAGAGAGGGATGTGCATTCTCCCTGATCCCCAGAGGTAAAAGCCTCTTCCCTTTAAGACCCATAGCACATGGCTCCACCATCTTCCCACACTCCTACTGTGGCTCTTGCTTCCCCCCAACAAAGGGCATACACAGGGCCTGGACTCTGGGTTCCCTGATTTTCTGTCCTCATCAGGCTCTGCTTTAATCCTGGAGGACTCTACTGTTCACTCTCATATTAATCCTTCCCTAGGGGCATCTAGGTGGCTCAGTCAGTTAAGTGTCTGACTCTTGATCTTGGCTTAGGTCATGATCTTACGGTTCAGTTAGTGAAATTCAGCCCTGCATTGGGCTCTGCACTGACAGCACGAAGCCTGCTTGGGATTCCCTCTCTCTGTCCTCCCCATCTCCCCTCCCCTTCCCCTTCCCCGACTCACACACATGTGCACATGCATTCTCTCTCTCAAAATTAAACATGAAAAAAATCCCTCCCTGATCACCCTTTCCCATCCTACACTTATCTTAATGCATCTAAATTCTGATTTCTGTGCTCACTTCGGCAGCATGTATACTAAAATTGGAACAATACAGAGAAGACTAGCATGGCCCCTGTGCAAGAATGACATGTAAATTCATGAAGCCTTCCAAATTTTATGCAGCTCTCCAGCAAACTGCCACCCTTTGTGGATTAACTTAGAGGAAACAATGTGAGTCAAAGCACAACGTGCAACACTGAATAATGAAATTGTGACATTTCATTAGAAAAACAAATAAATAAATAAATAATTCTGATTTCACACTCATATGCCCTTACTCACTTCCATGTTCCCAGATCCCAGCACAGGCCTAGGTCACCAGTAGACACTCTTATATTTCATGAATGAATGAATGAATGAATGACCACAGGGAGGAGCAAGGCAGAGAGGGATGGACACAGGTTTCTCCCACCATCTTGCTGCTCCAGCCAGAGTCCCTTCCATAGCTGGACTGTTAGGTGAATGTAGGGCCTATGCTACTTTCTCTTGTCATCAGCCACATAGGCAGCCTCACCAACTTCCACTACCCATCCAGCAGGAACTCCCAAATTCCACTCTGACCTGGGGTGAGATGGGAGGCTACGATCAGCCCAGGGCAGTAAAAGGCAGAATTATCTAGAGACTGGACCTTCCCCAGCCCATCCCCATGCCAGGCCCTGAGGAGCCTTGGCCCCACCCAGAACAGGGCAGAGAAGGCTTTAGTGCAAACAGGTGAGCTGCCCTGCAGACAAGATTCTCCTTCTTTCCTATTACTAGATTTGTCACACTCAGTGACTCCAGTTTCAGCCACAGAGTCTGCTCTGAAGAAATGACTCCACCAGTCTAAAACTGGGTACGTGATTACCAGTCTGAGGGCCAGCCTCGAACTAGGCATTCCTCCTTGCCCCATCCCTTGTGCCTGCAGGAAATCCTGGGGAAAGGAGAAGGTACTTGGTGCTAAGGTGGCCTCTAAAGTTTAATAGGAAAAAGCAGATTATTTCCCCCCTCTTCTGAGGTTGATGTACAATTCTGCCCTCACCTTAATCCCTGGGAAGCAACATGGGGCACAGAAGAGGGCTTACAGTGACATCAGCAACATAGTCCAACATAGTCCAGTACAATATCCCTCACTGATATCTATGACTAACCAACAACTTGACATCCATCCACAGATGAAAATGCCTTTATGGGAGCTGTGGGGTCCAGCACCACATGCCAGGAGACCCAAGAGGAGTCTCAAACACCCATGTGTCAAGTAACAGACCTCAGTCCCACCTGTAACCCTGAAATGGCCCATGAATCAGCTCTAGTCCCAGTCAGCCATGGTTCAAGAGACCTTGGAGAGCACTGTCTTAGACAATCACTCTTAGAGAAGAGAGCCTTTATAGAAGTCCAGGTTTCCAGAGAACTTCCAGCACATAGTTGCAGCAAAAAGTATGTGTGTGTGTGCACATCAAAGAAGGTAAGAGGTATAATTTGACTTTGCCCACATCACCTGTCACCCAAGCAGCACGGCTCAGGGCCAAGAAATCACCTTCTCAGCCCATGACTTCTCTAGCAGGGGGAAAGTGAGGGCATGCAAGTGAGCACCTGGCTTCCCAGGCTATGCAGAAATCTGGAAAACAGGCTTATTTCTCTGTTGCCCCATTCAGGGTACTGAGTTGTGTGCTGCATGACTGGGGCTGGGAGGAGCAAGTAGGACTCTTGGAGGGCATTAAAGGAACATGGATTCTATTAACTATATCATAAATTCTAATCAAAGGGCATAGAGTGGACTTACCACCACATTTACACTCACAGGAGCTCGATTTCCTCAGGAAATCCCATCAGGGAGGCATCACCCTGGCTGTGGTACAACTTGGAAACATGTCCACACTGACAGCAGCTGGGTTTCCTCAGGACCCTCTGTGGGAAGAGAAGGAAGTGGCTGGGAATCAATGTACCAGAGTTATAATCCAAAACAAAGATTTTCCTTCAGAAAACATCATCAATAGCCACTACTAAAATGACCCTGATCTACTGGGCAGCCATGGAACTTGAGATGTTGCCTACCCCAGTTCATTAACAATGAGCTCTGCATGTTTGTATATCTGAGAGCTGGTGTGTTTGAGGTTGGCTGGAGAGCTAAATCACCCTCATGAAAGAGACAGGACCCTGACCCCAGTCATCCTGCAGATGAAAGAGCTGATCAACATTACCAATGTCACTCTGTTTGATGCTTTCAGTGGCTTCCAGGACCTTCTCCTCCGAGGTGTTTCCAAATTCCTTCAGCTTATCCAGGATGTGTCCGTAAGGTGTTGGAGAGATCTGGGGCTGCCCAGGCTAGGGCTGGGCCTTCCAAAACCATTGACAGAACCACCAGCAGGACTGGAGGCAATAAGATGAGCCTCATGGCAGTGCCAGAGGGGCACTCTGGATCAGTCGTAGGACAGCATGGGTGAACCTGTACATTTTACAGCTACCTTCTTCCCAGAAGACTCTTCAAGTTGAACATATTGCACCTTTGTCTGGGAAGATAAAGGCATTAAATTACTGTCATGCTATTAGCAGGAGCAAGACTGCACTTATTCTTCTTGTGGCCAGACTCCTCCCATCCTTCCATTCCAAAGATGTCTTCTCCTGCATCCCCTGGGGTGAGATTTATGGCAGTTTACCCACATCCTTTGGGTTGATTGAGGTTTGGGATATACCACTTGCCTAGTTCTGGTGATTCTGGGACAAAGACACTTCTGAAACTTGAGAAGGATGGAAATCAGCTTTCTTTTTTTATTGAATTATGTTTCACATAAAACATTATGTGTTTGAAGTACAAAACATGTTGATTTGATGCATATATGTATTGTAATATGATTATCATTGTGGTGATAGTTGGCACCTCTATCATGTCACATAATTGTTATTTTGTTTTTGTGGTGGGAACAACCAAAGTCTAATCTCTTATCATTTTGGGTGAATATAATGCAATTTTATTGTCTATATGCTATATGCTATGCATTGGATTTCCAGGATTTATCTGACTACTGGTTGAAGATTTGGACCCTTAAACAAAATCTCTCCTGCTTCCCCATACCCCAGCCCATGGTAACCACTATTTTATTCTTGGTTTTTATAAGTTTGGCTCTTTCTGATTCCACACGTAGGTGATATTATACAGTATTTGTCTTTCATGGTCTGACTTATCTCACTTAGTATAATGCCTTCAAGTTCCATCTATGTTATCACAGAATGCAGGATTTCCTTCTGTCTCATGGCTGATTAATATTCCATTGTATCATGGCACCTGGGTGACTCAGTCTGCTGAGCATCCGACCCTTAGTTTTGGCTCAGGTCATGATCTCAAAGTCATGGGATTAAGCCCCACATGGGTCTCTGTGCTGAGTGTGGAATCTGCTTAAGATCTCCCTCTCTCTTTCTTTCCCTCTGCCCTCTACCCCCACTCACATTCTCTTCCTCTTTCTCTCTACCTCTCTCTCTCTGCAATAAAATAAATAAATAAAAATTTAAAATATTCCATTGTATCTATATACCACAACTTCTTTGTCCATTTATCTGTTGATGGACACTTGGGTTGTTCCCATGTCTTGGCTATTATGAATGGTGCAGTAAGCATAGGAGTGTATTCTTAAAAAGGCATAGAATGGCTGGATGGATTTAAAAAAAAAAAAAAGAAAACAAGATCTGACTATATCCTGCCTACAAGAGATTCACCTCAGCTTTAAGGACACACATAGGCTCAAGGTGAAGGAATAGAAAAAGATATTCCATGTAAGTGGAAACCAAAAGAGAACAAGATTAACTACGTTTATAGCAAACAAAATAGACTTAAGCCAAAAACTGTAACAAGAGACAAAGAAGGTCATTATATAATGATAAAAAGATCAATTCCTCAGGAACATATAACAGTTGCAAATATACATGTACTCAACATCAGGGCACTTAAATATATTAGGCAAATGCCAACTGATCTGAAAGGAGAAATAGACACTACCCCACTTTCAACAAAAGGTAGCTTATTCAGACAGAAAATCAAGAAGGAAACGCTGGATTTGAACTATACTTTAGTACAAATGTACCTAACAAATACATATAGAACATACCATCCAACAGCAGCAGATGCACATTCTTCTCAAGCACATATGGAACATTCTTCATGATAGAGCATGGTAAGTCACAAACAAGTCTTAGCAAATTTAAGAATACTGAATTGTACCAAGTATCTTTTCCAACTACAATGGCATGAAGCTAGGAATCAGTAACAGGAGGAAAATGAGAAAATTCACAAATATGTGGAAAGGAAACAACACTCCTGAACAACCAATGGATCAAGAAGAAATCAAAAGTAAATAAAAAATAACTTGAAACAAATGAAAATGGAAACAAAATAACCAAAATGTATGGGATGCATTGAAACAAACTCAAAGAGATCACATCCAAATGTTGAAGCTTACATGCAAAACAATAGTAAAAATACACTAAAAAATTCATCTATGAATTGATATCAGTTGACACCAAGGAAGCACTGTTAATTTTGTTAAATATAACAATGGCATTACAGTTATTTTTTTTAAGATCATATTTTTAAAAGATGTATATATATCAAAGTATTTAAAGGTGAAATGGCAAAAATATCTGAGATTGCCTTAAAACACAAAGAAAAAGTGACAAAGCAAATACAATTTTGGTAATTATTCAGTCTAAAGAATGGGGATATGCAAGTCCACTGTTGAATTTCTGTACTTGCTTATGTTTGTAGAGTTTCATAATAATTTAAAAGGAATAAATGGGTGGAAAAATTAGACCTGGTCAAACACAACTCTTTGACCCACCACCTACCCACTCTTTTCCAGTTCCAGGGAAGTTCCTAGACAGCTTTTTCCATCTGTGATACTTGGGAACAGAAAAGTGGACAGCAGGCAGCAACAAGCACCCGCACAGAGGGAACTACCAACCTGGGCCTCCCACCTCTCTGTCTGTAGCTCTTCCCATGCTCCTGCTTGGCCTCCATCAGCCCCCAAAGCCTTTCATCAATGGATAGTCAAGTCACCCCACCTTCTCTGGAGCCTCATCCCTTCCCTGTCCTACCTGAGGCTTCCTCAGGATGTCAGTAGTCAAACCCTTCCCTGCGGAGGCTGTTGAGTAGGGCACCGGCTACAGACAGCAAGAGGGCTAAGGGCTCAGCACCAGCACACACTTACTTAATCTCACCTGTGCCTCCCTGGCTTGCCAGGCACTGGGAAAGGACAATTTGCTCAAATGGGAGGATGCCTGCCCTCTACTGGGCACCAGTCGCTCAGGCCTCCAGCTACCTCCCCTAATCTAAGCAGAAAAAAGAACAGGAAGCAGGCCCAGGAGGACTTGGCCTGGTGGTTGAGGGCTACAGAGAAAGGAAGGAGGAGGAAGGAAGTGCCCTGTGGAACTGGCAGATGGAGAAAGACTTCCAGGTGGGGGCAGGGACATGATGCACAGCAGAGGAGAGCAGAGATTGTTTCTCTGCCTGCCTGCCTTCCAGTCTTGTGTTTATTCTTAAAACAGACCTAGAGCTGATCAAGGGCATGACTCTAACTTTGACAATGGGACACAGATGAGTAAGACCCTCTTTTAGGAGAGGAGCTTCCAGTGGGTGGGAAAGACACTTGCATAAACAGAACTATGCCCAGAGATCAGGGCCATATGGGCCTGGGGGCAAATTATGTGCTGTGGGCATCCAGGGGAAGCGCAGGGATAACCCTTCACAGTAGAGTAGGCTCTGGAAATCTCCTGTACCTACAGCAGAAGCCAAGAGCCATAGATCCAGAGCTTCCAGGGTAGTGATGAGAAATATCCTCATGATATACACTCATGGGAGGGTACTGAGCCCAAACAGTGAGAATTTCAAAGGGACATCAGGGCAAAACTGCAGGGAGGAGGCTGCAACATCGAGACACTCCAACCTCAGCTTAGGCTGTTTTAAACACCTGAGTAAATTTGAAAATCTAATTGGCTTTATTCAACAATTCATGAATAGGACAGCATCCCATCTAGCAGTCAGAAAGGAATTCTAGGGAGCTACACAAAAATGGAAGGCTTTTACAGGCAGAAGCTTTTACAGGCTTTTACAGGCTTAGGCAAGGGACACTGGGGGGTCAACAAGGGAGGGAGCCAGGTTTTAGTTACGCCAGGGAAGACTGTGAAGACTGCCCTTAGGATAGCAGTAGCCTGTAGGGAGAGGTGGAGGACACCAAGCACAGTGGAGACAGGCCAGATGACCTGGTGAACTGGCTTTAGAGGATCAGTTGGAAAATACCAAGGCTGAGAGCCCTGGGTGATCATGACTTCAAGGATTATGAGCCTCCAGTATCCTCATAAAGAAGTCTGGACCCTTCAGGTCATAATGCTCCAGAGAGGCCCAAATCACAGGCAAGTGGACATAGACCCTGCAAGGGCCCAACACAGCACCAGGTGAAAGAGGCCCAGTTACCCTCTAAGGACCCAGTCCTGTTGGAGATCTCCATTTCCCCAGAGAGATCCAACCTGGACGGGTTTGTGATATGATTTGAGAAGATGAGGCAGAGAGAAAACCCCAATGTTGATTTCAAATGGGAGCAACAGTTAGCCAAGTATTTTACACCAATTGTTCCTTTATATAAAGTGGTTTTTCTGCCTTCCTATAAGGCAACTATTTGCTACCACATTATGGAGATGGCTGGATTTTCTCCACATTCAGAAGCAATGTTTGGCATAGTTTGACTTAAAATATGAACTATATAATACACTTGAAATTTAGTTTTAAAGGCATTGGAGCATTTCATATATTTTTACTATAATAAACTGAAGTATGTATGGGAGAGGTATGTACTCCTGTACAGATTTTGAGCTAAATTCAGAAATTTACGTGTATTTATTTTTTTAAGTTTATTTATTTATTTTGAGAGAAAGCATGCACACAAGCTGGGGAAGGGAAGAGAGCAAGGGAGAGAGAGAATCCCAAGCAGGCTTTGTGCTGTGCTGAGCACAACATGGGGCTCAATCCTACAACCATGAGTTCATGACCTGAGCTGCAATCAAAAGTCGGACATTCAACCAAGTCAGCCAGGCATCCAAGAAATTTACATGTATTTAATTTTGCCTTCATTTTATAATCAGGGACGGATTGGAAGGTCCAAATTTTCATTACTTCTTCTTAAGTGTTTGCTCTTGGGAGTTCTCGCATCAGAAGAACATATGAGAAAAGACTCCTCATAATTTCCTTTCTGCCTCGTCCCCAAACCCACCAAAAGCAGCAAAGCAAATAAGAAACAGCAACTCCCTATCTTTGATTAAGTGGAGAGGGAAAACCTGTAACTCCAAACTCTAAAATAAATTAGAAAGACTGATAAGGGCAGAGAACACCAGGCCATCCAGGGAGACCTTCAAGGCAGGGACAGCACAGGACAAACCCATACAGGTCGATGGCCCACCTAGGAGCAGGGGCAGGGGTGGGGGGACAACAAAACAATCACATTTGATACAGTAGAGTGGAAGGAGACACGGTGCTCAGAGAGATAAGAGACTGCATACAGCAGCAAACCACTACATTGGCTAACATGGGGAAGAGAAAAGGGGTCTGGGGGAGGTAACAGCCCCAAAGCTGCAGCTCTTGATCAGCTCAGCAAAAAAGAGGTTGGCAGCCTTAGGCACAAGTACCTGTCTTCCCCATGAGACAGTACAAATACCTTGGCTTCTCCCCAACCCCATCCTTGTGAAAACAGCTAATCCAAGAAGAATTTGACCACAAAATGAATAGGCAAAGAATCTACAAGGAGGGGGAGGGGGGGAGAACATGGTGGCAGGGACGTAGACAGAGGATAAATAAAGGAGCAAGTGAAGAACATCTCTCCAAAATATTTTAGTGTAGAGGGAAGTAGCCAAGATGGTGGAAGAGTACAGAAGTTTTTTGTGTGTCTCCCGTCAATGAAATACAGCCATACCATACACTAAACCATCCTGCACACCTAGAAAACTGATCTGAGAATTAACAACAATCTGCACAACCTGAACCACAGAATTCAGCAGGTATGTGGCACGGAGAGGTGAACTTGGGGAGAGAGAAGGCACAGAGGGTGGGGAACCGCTTTTGCATGCAGAGAGAGGATGGAGACTGGGGGAGAATATGGGAAAAGCACCCATCCCCAAAAGCAGCTGGAGAGAAAGTGGAAAATTGGAAACAGCCACAGGGACTGAACTAAAAAGGCAAAAAGGACAAAGGAGAAAGGAGAGGGTTTAAATTCCATTAAGACTGTAATCAGGGAGAACGCAGAGTCTGAAACTTCGCAGCTCGATACCTGGCGGTGCTCTGGTGGAAAGGGTGAATCCCCAGGAGCAGAGTGGGGTCCGGGAGGTTCTTGGGCCACACGGGGAGAAGCGGTTCCACTGCTGGAAGGACATGTGGTAGAGGCTGTGAGGCCACCTGGGCCCAGCAGACCCCAGAGAATGGCCACATTCGCTGGTGCTGGAACAAGATTGTTGGGGGTTAAGCCTGGTGTCAGATGTGTGTTGTGATTTTCCATAATCCCTGAGGTGCTGCTGCTACACTATCTTGCGAACTTTTTCTGGGGTGGGCTGGCACCTGGCTGCAGTCTCTGGGCATCAGCAGCATCACGGTCCCACAAATGTTCCTGAGTGCGGCAGGCACCGGGCCATTGCTTGGTGAGATCCTCCGCAGGGGGCAGAGCAGGTCAAAGCCGCAGTGCCTCAGAAATGGGGGGCCGGGGAAGTCAGCCACATCTGAGACAAAACTCAGGAGGGAGGTGCTGCCTGGGGCATGGTCACAGACAATGTGGAAGCGGGGAGTGGACAGAAGCCGAAGATGGACGGGTGCGTGATTGCCGATCAGGGAGAACAGAGTTCTGAAACTAGAGACTGGGTAGCTGGGTGACACCATTTCACCACTGCCAAGCATGTGCATATGCACCTACAAGCGCCACAACAATTCACCCCAGTAGGCTAGCAGTGCCATCTAGTGGAGAATGGAGCCATTACACTAAGCCCCGCCCAACTGGGCCAACCTCACTCTTCAAGAACACAAGTCTCACCGCCTGCTTAGTTTATGGACTATAAAGCACTTTATAGTTTGACTTCTAGGGGAAAACAAAGTAATTTCAGTTGTATTTCAGTCTGTTAGCTGGTCCAACTATTCAATTTTCTTTCTTTCTTTCTTCTTTTTCTCTTTTTCGTTTCTTTTTCTTGAATACAGAAAGAGAAAAAATTCAATTTATTTTCAATTTTTATTAAAAATATTTTTCTTTGTTTTTTTACCATATGTTTTACTTTTGTATAAATTTTTTAAAATTCTATTTTGCTTCCATCATTTCATTTTAGTCTACTTCAGTGTATTCATTTTTTCAAATTTTCAAACAATTTCCTTTTTTTTTCTTTTTTTCCCCCTTTTTTCTCTAATCTATCAAGACACTTTCAACACCCAGACCAAAACACACCTAGGATCTAGCATCATTTATTTTATTTTGTGTGTTTGTTTTTAATTTTTTAACTTTAATATTTTTAAATTTTTTTTTAATTTTTTATACCTCATTTATTCCTTTTCTCCATTCAAAATGACAAAACAAAAGAATTCACCCCAAAAGAAAGAGCAGGAAGAAATAACAGCCAGGGACTTAACCAACACAGATACAAGCAAAATGTCTGAACAAGAATTTAGAATCACGATAATAAGAATACTAGCTGGAGTTGAAAATAGATTAGAATTCCTTTCTGCAGAGATGAAAGAAGTAAAAACTAGTCAGAATTAAATAAAAAATGCTATAACTGAGCTGCAATCTCGAATGGATGCCGCGGTGGCAAGGATGGATGAGGCAGAACAGAGAATCAGTGATATAGAGGACAAACTTATGGAGAATAATGAAGCAGAAAAAAAGAGGGAGATTAAGGCAAGAGAGCATGATTTAAGAATTAGAGAAATCAGTGACTCATTAAAAAGGAACAACATCAGAACCATAGGGGTCCCAGAAGAGAGAGGAAGAGAGAGAAATAGGAGTAGAAGGGTTATGTGAGCAAATCATAGTGGAAAACTTTCCTAACCTGGGGAAAGACACAGACATCAAAATCCAGGAAGCACAGAGGACTCCCATTAGATTCAACAAAAACCAACCATCAACAGGCATATCATAGTCAAATTCACAAAATACTCAGGCAAGGAGAGAATCATGAAAGCAGCAAGGGAAAAAAAGTTCTTACCCTACAAGGGAAGACAGATCAAGTTTGCAGCAGACCTATCCACAGAAACTTGGCAGGCCAGAAAGGAGTGGCAGGATATATTCAATGTGCTGAATCAGAAAAATATGCAGCCAAGAATTCTTTATCCAGCAAGGCTGTCATTCAAAATAGAAGGAAAGATAAAAAGTTTTCCCGGCAAACAAAAATTAAAGGAGTTTGTGACCACTAAACCAGCCCTGCAAGAAATTTTAAGGGGGACTCTCCGAGGGGAGAAGAGATAGATAGAAAGATAGATAGATAGATAGATAGATAGATAGATACCAAAGCAACAAAGATTAGAAAGACCAGAGAATACCACCAGAAACTCCAACTCTACAAACAACATAATGGCAATAAATTCATATCTTTCAGTACTCACTCTAAACGTCAATGGACTCAGTGCTCCAATAAAAAGACATAGGGTAACAGAATGGATAAGAAAACAAGATCCATCTATATGCTGTTTATAAGAGACCCACTGTAGACCTAAAGACACCTTCAGATTGAAAGTAAGGGGATGGAGAACCATCTATCACGCTAATGGTCAACAAAAGAAAGCCGGAGTAGCCATATTTATATCAAACTTTCTAGACTTTAAAATAAAGCCTGTATCAAGGATGAAGAAGGGGTCTATCCACCAAGAAGACCTAACAATTGTAAACATTTATGCACCAAATGTGGAAAAACCCAAATATGCAAGTCAACTAATCACAAACATAAAGAAGTTCATTGATAGTAATACCATAATAGTAGGAGATTTCAACATCCCACTCACAGCAATGGACAGATTATCTGATCAAAAAATCAACAGGAAAAAATGGCTTTGAATGACACACTAGGCCAGATGGTCTTAACAAATATACTCAGAACATTTCATCCTAAAGCAGCAGAATATACATTCTTCTCCAGTGCACATGGAACATTCTCCAGAATATACCACATACTGGGACACAAATAAGCCCTCAACAAGTACAAAAAGATAGAGATCATATCATGCATATTTTCAGACCACAATTCTATGAAACTAGAAATCAACAAGAAAAAAATTGGAAAGGTAACAAATACTTGGAGACTAAAGAGCATCCTACTAAAGAATGAATGGGCCAACAAAGAAGTTAAAGAGAAAATTAAAAAGTATATGGAAGCTAATGAAAATGATAACACCACAACCCAAAACCTCTGGGACACAGCAAAGGCAGTCATAAGAGGAAAGTATATAGCAATCCAGGCCTTCCTAAAGAAGGAAGAAGGATCTCAGATACACAACCTAACCTTATGCCTTAAAGAGCTGGAAAAAGAAAAGCAAATAAAACCCAAAACCAGCAGAAGACAGGAAATAATAAAGATTAGAGCAGAAATTAATGCTATTGAAACAAACAAACAAAAAACAGTAGAACAGATCAATGAAACCAGAAGCTGATTCTTTGAAAGAATTAACAAAATTGATAAACCACTACCCAGTTTGATCAAAAAGAAAAAGGAAAGGACCCAAATAAATAAAATCAAGAATGAAAGAGGAGAGATCACAACCAACATAGCAGAAATAAAAACAATAATAAGAGAATATTATGAGCAATTATATGCCAATAAAATGGGCAATCTGGAAGAAATGGACAAATTCCTAGAAACATATACATTACCAAAACTGAAACAGGAAGAAATAGAAAATTTGAACAGACCTATAACCAGTAAAGAAATCGAATTAGTAATCATAAATCTCCCAAAAAACAAGAGTCCAGGGCCAGATGGCTTTCCAGGGGAATTCTACCAAACATTTAAGGAAGAGTTAACACCTATTCTCTTAAAGGTGTTCCAAAAAACAGAAATGGAGGAAAAGTTCCAAACTATTTCTATGAGGCCAGAATTACCTTGATTCCAAAACCAACAGAGACCCCACTAAAAAAGGTGAACTATAGACCAATTTCCCTGATGAACATGGATGTAAAAATCCTCAACAAGATATTAGCCAACTGAATCCAACAATACATTGAAAAAATTATTCACCATGACGAAGTGGGATTTATACCTGGGATGCAGGACTGGTTCAATATCCACAAAACAATTAATGTGATTCATCACATCAATAAAAGAAAGGACAAGAACCATATGATCCTCTCAGTAGATGCAGAGAAGGCATTTGACAAAATACAGCATTCTTTCTTGATAAAAACCCTCAAGAAAGTAGGGATAGAAGGATCATACCTCGAGATCATAAAAGCCATATATGAAAGACCCAATGCTAATATTATCCTCAATGGGGAAAAACTGAAAACTTTCCCCCTAAGATCAGGAACAAGACAGGGATGTACAGTCTCGCCACTGTTATTCAACATAGTATTGGAAGTCTTAGCCTCTGCAATCAATCAGACAACACAAAGAAATAAAAGACATCCAAATTGGCCAGGAGGAGGTCAAACTTTCACTCTTCGCATATGACATGATACTCTATATGGAAAGCCCTAAAGATTCCAC
The DNA here is from genome assembly GCF_007474595.2 of Lynx canadensis. NCBI lineage: Eukaryota > Metazoa > Chordata > Mammalia > Carnivora > Felidae > Lynx > Lynx canadensis. The sequence goes on from NC_044303.2 coordinate 173,313,046, forward strand.
CAAAAAACTTCTAGAACTGATTCATGAATTCAGCAAAGTGGCAGGATATAAAATCCATGCACAGAAATCAGTTGCATTCCTACTCACCAACAATAAAGCAACAGAAAGAGAAATCAAGGAATCGATCCCATTTACAATTGCACCAAAAAACATAAAATACCTAGGAATAAATCTAACCAAAGAGGTGAAAAATCTATACACTGAAAATTATAGAAAGCTTATGAAAGAAATTAAAGAAGACACAAAAAAATGGAAAAATATTCCATGCTCCTGGATGGGAAGAACAAATATTGTTACAATGCCCATACTACCCAAAGCAATCTACATATTCAATGCAATCCCTATCAAAATAACACCATCATTCTTCACAGAGCTAGAACAAAGAATCCTAAGATTTGTATGGAACCAGAAAAGACCCCGAATAGCCAAAGCGATCTTGAAAAAGAAAACCAAAACAGGAGGCATCACAATCCTGGACTTCAAGCTATATTACAAAGCTGTAATCATCAAGACAGTATGGTACTGGCACAAGAACAGACACTCAGATCAATGGAACAGAATAGAGAACCCAGAAATGGATCCACAAACATATGGCCAACTAATCTTTGACAAAGCAGGAAAGAATATCCAATGGAATAAAGACAGTCTCTTCAGCAAGTGGTGCTGGGAAAACTGGACAGCAACATGCAGAAGAATGAACCTGGACCACCTTCTTACACCTTAAACAGAAATAAACTCAAAATGGATGAAAGACCTCAATGTAAGACAGGAAGCCATCCAAATCCTCGAGGAGAAAGCAGGCAAAAACCTCTCTGATCCTGGACAGAGCAAATTCTTACTCAACACGTCTCCAGAGGCAAGGGAAACAAAAGCAAAAATGAACTACTGGGACCTCATCGAAATAAAAAGCTTCTGCACAGTGAAGGAAACAATCAGCAAAACTAAAATGCAACTGACAGAATGGGAGAATATATTGCAAACGACATATCAGATAAAGGTTTGGTATCCAAAATCTATAAAGAACTTATCAAACTCAACACCCAAATAACAAATAATCCAGTGAAGAAATGGGCAAAAGACATGAATAGACACTTCTCCAAAGAAGACATCCAGATGGCCAAGTGACACATGGAAAAATGCTCAACATCACTCGACATCAGAGAAATACAAACCAAAACCACAATGAGATACCACCTCACACCAGTAAGAATGGCTAACATGAACAACTCAGGCAACAGCAGATGTAGGTGAGGCTGTGGAGAGAGAGGATCTCTTTTGCATTGTTGGTGGCAATGCAAGCTGGTGCAGCCACTCTGGAAAACAGTATGGAGGTTCCTCAAAAAAATTAAGAATAGAACTACCTTATGACCCACCAATTGCACTACTAGGTATTTATCCACGGGATACAGGTATGCTGTTTTGAAGGGACATATGCACCCCAATGTTTATAGCAGCACTATCAACAACAGCCAAAGTATGGAAAGAGCCCAATGTCCATCGATGGATGAATGGATAAAGAAGATGTGGTATATATATACAATGGAGTATTACTCGGCAATCAAAAAGAATGAAATCTTGCCATTTGCAACTATGTGGATGGAACTGGAAGGTATTATGCTAAGTGAAATTAGTCAGAGAAAGACAAAAATCATATCACTTTACTCATATGAGGACTTTAAGAGACAAAACAGATGAACATAAGGGAAACAAAAATACAAACAGGGAGGGGGACAAAGCATAAGAGACTCTTAAATATGGAGAACAAACAGAGGGTTACTGGAGAGGTTGTGGGAGGGGGGATGGACTAAATGGGTAAGGGGCATTAAGGAATCTACTCCTGAAATCATTGTTGCACTATATGCTAACTAGCTTGGATGTAAATTAAAAAATAAATTTAAAAAATTATCTATAGGGGTGCCTGCATGGCTCAGTTGGTTGAGCATCCAACTCTTGATTTTGGCTCAGGTCATGATCTCACAGTTCATGGGTTCAAGCCCTGTGCTGTCAGTGCAGAGCCTGCTTGGGATTCTCTCCCTCTCTCTCTCTCTGACCTGCTCTCTCTCTCTCTCTCTCTCCCTCCCTCTCTAAAAATAAATAAACATTTGAAGAAGAAGAAGAAGAAGAAGAAGGAGGAGGAGGAGGAGGAGGAGGAGGAGGAAAGAAAATGCCCCCTCCATAAACCAAGCTCTGTGAAAAGCTACCTTGGATGTGGAAATCCTCAGCCCTGGAGGACCAGGCTAGAAGCATAGGACATTTCTAACACAAGGTGCTCTCCAAGAAGATTTCTGAAGGGAGGGTGTCATCCTTGTAACTAACTGCAAAGACTTATCTACAGAAAAGAATGTAGCCACATTAGCTTCCTCTCATCTCCCCAGGGGATGTACCACCTCTTGGATAGAAAATGAGAGTGGGCTTTGGAACAGAGGAAAAGAAGTGCCTCAAATTCAAGGCCACCAGTGTGGTTCAGCCCAAATCAGAGTCTCTGGAGGCTCTAACAGAGAACTGCTTCCTTCTTCAAGGAGATGGCCAGGGTGAGCCAGATTCCTGGACCCACTGCTCTCTTCCTCCCAGAGCCGCTGATATACAGAAACGGTAACAGTCCGTTTAACAGTCCGATAACAGAGCGATGGTGGCAGAGACCCAGCTTCCCAAGGGCCTAAGGGCATTCCAGCTACACCAGAACAGACTTCCCCACACCATACAGTGGGGTTCTGGAAGCAGCAACATCCAGAGAAATCAACGTGCTTTTGGAGATTCTTCAAGCTTTCCAGGGTCCTATCCTGTAAACACCTTCACCCAGGACTGACCAGGGCAACAAAGTTGTGGACCCACCATGGGAAGGAAGACATTCTTGGAATGGTAAGTAGGGCCCCAACCCAGTTAACAGGAACAGTAAAAGACATGCAATGTGTTGGGGTTTTTTTTGAATGGGGAGGAATCTAAGCTATTCCTATCACCATGATGTCATCCATTTAATAGATCAGCATGACACCGTGTGGGTGAAGGTTGCTGTGCACGAAGTTGTTGCCCAGAGACTGGATATATCTTATGGCATCATGAGGTTATGTGTGCACTCCAACTCCTAAAGTTCATTCATTCATTGTTGCTCACAGGCTTTCAAGGCTCACTTGCTACAGGGGCGCCTGGGTGGCGCAGTCGGTTAAGCATCCAACTTCAGCCAGGTCACGATCTCGCGGTCCGTGAGTTCGAGCCCCGCGTCAGGCTCTGGGCTGATGGCTCAGAGCCTGGAGCCTGTTTCCGATTCTGCATCTCCCTCTCTCTCTGCCCCTCCCCCGTACATGCTCTGTCTCTCTCTGTCCCAAAAATAAATAAACGTTGAAAAAAAAAATTAAAAAAAAAAAAAGGCTCACTTGCTACAATGATGTGCCTCTTTCTCCTGACCCTGAAGATGCACTTTCCTTTTCCTCAAGCTGAACAATGTATCTACATTTCATATAATACTTTGTGTTTGGAGTGGGGGGACCTCTTCTTTTCTCCTCCCTCTTGGTAATCCAAGGATGCATGAAACAGCAGCCCTGTGGCAGCCAGCTTCCAAGATGACTCCTAATGGTTCTTCCTTACTGGTATCCATGGTCCCGTGTAGTCCCTTCTCACACTGAACAGTATTGATCTGTGCAACCAATAGGATGCTGCAGAAATGAGAACATGTGACTTCCAAGGCTGGGTCATAAAGGCATTGCATTTCTGCCTTGCTATCACTTGGATCACTTACTTGAGGGAAACCAGCCACCAAGTCAGGAGGACATTACACTAGCCTTGTGGAGAGGCCCACATGGTGAGGAACCAAAGCTCCTTCCAATAGCCATGTGATGAGCTATCTTGGCTCCATCCTGGGAGAAGATCCTCCAGCCCCATCAAAGCCTTTATATGATGTGGCCCTGAGTGACATCTTGACTACACCTCATGATAGACCCTGGGCCAGAACACCCAGATAAGCTGCTCCAAATTCCTGACCCACAGAGAAATGATGTGAGATAATGTCTATTTTTGTTTTAAGCCACTAAGTTTTAGTGTAATTTGTTACTAAAACAGTCCCTCTTGCCAATTAACTACTCTGAAGAAGCCACCTTCTTACAGGCCAACTTTTAACTGGTGTTATTATTTTTAAATTCTCTGCAGACACACCCCTTATTGCCTGCATCCTGAATAGAAGCTTTCATCACATACCCAATGTGGCTACACGGAAGCCACCCTGAATTAACTACTTGTCAAGAAGCCAATGTAATGGGCATTGTGGATATGAGCAATGTAGGATCCCTACTCCCCACAGACTCAGGTCCCTGGGTGTGGGCTCCAAGCCCATTGGAGCTCACATCTCTTGCAGACTACTAGTCCTCTCATCTACTGGCCCCACTTGAAGCCAAGAAATAATAGTGGGACTGGGGAGTGTGAGAGTGGGCTGCCCCCTGAAGACTCCCCATCCATACTCTGCCCTAATCTGAATGATTTCCTACCACAACTATGTATTCTCAGGAGTGCAGAGACTCTTCCTCATTTCCGGTGAGGTAGAAGAATTCTTCTTATTACTTCAGTTTGACTATTTCTGTCTGCAGAGAATTTAAAAACCGTAACACTGGTCAAAAGTGCAGACATGGAATGCCACTTAGGAAAAATTACTAAAACCTGGAGTTACAACATTATCATACTATTAGAAAATTCTCTCTAGAGCAGTGGGTGGCAGGGGGCTGGAGGGACAAACTTAAGAGTCAGAATGCACTGCAGTGGAGCTATTTTTGGCCAACATAATGGTGATGACTTCATTGTTGTTTCCATGATAAATCACTGTATTAGCTGACTTCTGACAGGGCAGGCTATATTAGTTATCACAGTATTTCAGAATGCTCTGGCCTTTAACTCTCTCTTGGCCAAGATCTTGTTAGGACACTTTTGTTTACAAATATCTTACTATATGTGCCAGGCTCTGTGCTGAAGGGAGCAGAATATGCCACCCCAAAAATATGCCTCTTTGGCATAAGGATTATTGAGCTATAGTCCCTTGAAAAACAGCAGGTACAAGAAAGGAACTCTGACCTCCCTTTTACTTCCTGAAAGCAGGAGATAAAATTCCCATGTGAAAGATGGTCTGCCTATACCAGGAGTAGAGAAATGTTATTATCACCAGAAACAGGGAACTGAGGCCAAGAGAAATCTGTACAAATAGATTTTGTTAAAATAATTCTTATCTTTAGTCTTGCCATTTTAGTTACTTTTCCACAATTGCCTCTCTTTGTTCAACCTACTATATAAACACTTAGGCCTGGCCACCTCTGTGGGTCTTCAATTTCCTGTGGTGGTTCCCATGCACATGTGAAAATCTATATACTTTCTCCTATTAATCTGTCCCATGTCAATTTAGTTCTCTGGCTCAGCTGGAGACCCTAAGAGGATGGAGGTAAAGTTTTGCCTCCCTAGAGTACTAAGTTCTTGGTTTATATGTCACAATCCCATGGGACACTACTTTTATCCCCATTCTCTATATGATAAGACTGAGTCCCAGAGAAATCAAGGCCTTTCCTGAGGTCACATAGCCATTAAGTGGTCGAGCTTGGACTGAAATCTAAATGTTTGAGTCCCAAGCCTACAATGTACAGAGGAGTGAGTCACAGATGGCTTCAAAGAAAAAGACACCCTTGGACTGGCCGTTGAATGGTCAGTATAAGTTTATCAGACCCAGGAGGAGTAAAGGAGAGAATACAGTGTTTGAGCACAACAAGGTTGTAAGATGGGGTTGAAAGGTTGAAACCCAGGGTTCAAGGAAAACGGTGCTGAGGATAGAGGCTGCTACAAGCAAAGGCCAGCTCATGAGGGCCCTTAAATACCAGGCTTGGGGACTTGCAACTTACCCTGGGTGGCAGGGGGGGCGGGGCCTCCTGGGTGGTCCTAAGCTGGGGAGACATAGTCAGACTTGGTATTTCAAGACAATCTGGGGACAGCATGGAGGCTGAATTGGAACAGCAGTTCTCAGCATGGGTGTGGATCAGAATCATCCAGGCTGCTTGTAAAACACACCTGGAACCCACACTCAAAAAGTGTGATTCAACAGGGCTGGAAAGAGGCCCAGGGATCTGCATTTTAACATTTTCCAAGTGATTCTGATGTGAATCATCACTTGAAGAAACACCAGTAATCCAGAGGGAGAGAAGCAACAAGGAAGCTAATTATGAGGTTGTTGCCAGAGACAAATGATGAGTCCTGGACTCCAACAGTGGTAAGAAAAATGAAAACAGCCTTACTGCTATGGCAGGATAATGTTTTTATAATGTGACCCTTTGTTTTTCTTTTTTCTGGTAATTCATCCCCCAGCTCCTTTTAAATAGCTAGTCCATGATGTGATCATTGCCCCTCGGGAGTGGGATGTGACAGGACAGAAACAAATCTTTCTGGTATGATGTATTGGACATGTTCCAAATAATACAGGAGTTGAGGGTGGGGGTGACAGTTTTAGATGAATCAAGACTGGCCATGAGTTAATAACTGTGGAAGCTGAATGATGGCTGCAAGGGATTCATTATAGAAATCTGTCTACATTTTTTTTAGTTTTATTTGAAAATTTTCAAGTATTACTGGATTTGGTTTCAAAAAGGACTTAGGGACAAGGAGAGAAATCTCAGACCTAGCTGAAAAGTTCTGCGAAATTCATGAGTAAGAGGAGGTGGGGAGAATTGGCCCAGGAGAAGAGGCTCTGCCTATAGGATACTTCTGTGCCTGAGGGAGAGAACTCATCTGATTTATGTACTTGGGAAGAATACAGTGCATGCTCTGCTCAGCTCTGCTTTTCTTCCTCTTAGGATCTGCCACATCCACTGCCCCTTCAGGGACTCTGGGAGGGAGGCCCACCCAGTCGAGCACTGCCATGACTGGAGGACAGGAAGGTGTCTGCCTAGCTCAGGGGTTCAGTTGCCCACACCGAGCAAATGCTCCACCTTGGTCTTTGTCAGCAATTAGGCAATGTCCTGGCCTTCACCCACCTCTCCTTTGCTTCATTTTGTAGTATGTTTAGAACCCTAGTCAGGAAGACAGTGCCATCTACTGAGGGTCCTCCAAAGACCCCAAAACGAGGGCTTCTGAGGTCTGGAGAAAAGGGAGTGCAAAAGAGGAGGATGGAGGGAAGTGATGCGAGTACACAGGGGCTGGAGTACAGGGCAGAAAACCCAGGGGCAGAGAGGAACATTGTCCTGGGAAACAGCAGCACCTATCATAGAGATGGCTCCGAGGCACATGTAGGCAAAAAAGTACCTAGCTAATCCCACAGGCAAGAGTGGCCTGCAGCTGGAAGACAGCTGGGGTCTCTAGCAGATGAGTGAGTGAGAACAGGCAGGTCTCAGCAGCAACCAACAGCACCAATGACATCTCCATGAATGTCTATGTAGACAGATGACATTGAGAACTAGATCCCCAACACACACACACACACACACACACACACACACACACATTAGGTAAGGCTCCAGGGCCCCAAAACAACCTCCAGGGAAGGGGTAAAACCCTCAATTAGCTGAGATTAAGTTTCTGCCACTCCAACAGAATGGGAGTTCAAAATAGAAATTAAGTTGAGTTAAAAGAAAACTTTAATTATATTCCTTGCACAGGTGAATTTATGGACAGATTCCTCCTTGCTGGAGTAGATGTTTTGAAGGCAGAATCAACAAGACTTGGAAGTCAAATGGATGATGGGGTGGTGAGGAGGAGAAAGTCTCTCCTCCACTTAAGAGATTTATTTCCCGAACACCCCAGGCTAGTTCAGGTTCTTCAATACTGTCTGCAAAGTTCTCCTGCCTCCCCCCAATGGTCTCCTCTCATGGCCCTGTAACATAGGTTCAACTGTTCTTACCCACTCAATTCATGATTAGGAACAATAACCAATTGCTCTAATAAAGCAACCTACTTAAAGACTTTTTCTATTTACTACCTAGAAAAAAACATATTAGAATTGTACCATTCAGACTGTACTAGAGTCACTGTAACAGTGGGGCTTGTAGGGGTGCCTGGGTGGCTCAGTCGGTTAAGCAGCCGACTTCAGCTCAGGTCATGATCTCGCGGTCCGTGAGTTCAAGCCCCGCGTTGGGCTCTGTGCTGACAGTTCAGAGCCTGGAGCTTGTTTCAGATTCTGTGTCTCCCTCTCTCTGACCCTCCCCTGTTCATGCTCTGTCTCTCCCTGTCTCAAAAATAAATAAAACGTTAAAAAAAAAAAAAACGGGTGGGGCTTGTAGGGCTTGAGAAAGGTTAGAGCAACAAACACACTTCCCCTTCCAAAGCACCTCATCTAGATGCCCTTTTTCATTCTTCCCTTGTGCCTAGACCCCACCACCCTCATAGAGGGTCCAAATCTCACCCTGGGTTTCAAGACCTTTCACACTGGACCCTAGCTCTCATCCTCTCCAACCTTATTTCTTCTCCTCTAACCCCCCTCTCCCTCTTGGGGGAAGTGGGGAAAGTCAGCCTCAGGCCCTCCTGCCCAAAGTTGCAAGCCCATTCTCAAGTTTAGAGGGAGTTGGATTGAAGGAGAGGGAAGGAAAATTGGCTACCTCCATCAAAAAGTGCTAAGAAAGTCCTTAGTTAGCCTGAGGTACAACTACAGGACTCAAGGGGAGGAAGGGGCCCTGATCCGCTTTCCTCTGGTAGAATCACTTCTTCCCAGAAGCTGGCCAGGATGAGGGTGGTGTGCTGGGTGAGGCTCAGTAACTGCATTGGGGCTGGATGAAGCTGAAGCTGGCTTCCCATCTGTGGAAGGCCCACTGGTGCCCAACATCACCTGTGCAGATGGAAACAATGCCAAGGTGGTAATCCACTTTGCACTGCCTTTAGAATTTCCCGTCCCCCTCTCCACTCAAGCAATTAGTTAGTTCTGTACCCACCACATTGGGTGGGAAGGAAAGTAAGTCAAGGTAAAACTGGCAAACTATCCTGGATTTTGTATTCCATGCCCAAGCCCTTACAGACCTAAGTGATGAAGCCAGTGGTCTTCAAACTTTTGACTGTTTGAAAGCAGTTTGAAAAATTACACACTCTCTTGCATGGGACCTGCAAAATAAATTGTAACACCCAGCACAAAATGAAAACATAGGTCCCTTACTCAAATCTTATTAAGAATTTCAAGAGGATTGGGGTGTCTGGGTGGTTCAGTTGGTTAAGCGTCTGACTTCAGCTTGACCCAGGTCATGATCTCATGGTTCATGGGTTTGAGCCCTGCATCAGGCTCTTGTGCTGACAGCTCAGAGCCTGGAGCCTGCTTCGGATTCTGTGTCTCCCCCTCTCTCTACCCCTCCCCCACTCATGGCTCTGTCTGTCTCTCAAAAATGAATAATCATTAAAAAGAAAAAAAGATGTTCAAGGGAATTAAAGAGTATACTTATCATGATGAGCACTGAGTAATGTACAGAATTGTTGAGTCACTATATTGTACACTGAAACTAATAACACTGTACGTTAACTATACTGGAATTAAAAATCTTAATTTTAAAAAAATTTTAAGAAGACAAAGGCAAGGCATTAAGCCAAGCTCACAGCCCTTCTCAAGGTGGTGCCCTGAGTGGCTACACAGGCTGTGCATCTAGGAAGCTAGTCCTGCTTTCATACACTTTTGAGTTAGCATGTAAAAATATACATATAAATACACAGTTGCAGAAGATGTAGCTCCAGTATACTGTATACTTGATTTAAAAATATTTTCTTCCAAAATGGGCAAAAGACAGGAATAGACACTTCTCCAAAGAAGACATCCAGGTGGCCAATAGACACATGAAATGATGCTCAACGTCACTCATCATCAAGCAAACACAAATCAAAGCCACACTGAGATACCACCTCATGCCAGTCAGAGTGGCTAAAATGAACAAATCAGGACTATAGATGCTGGCGAGGATGTGAGGAAACGGGAACCCTCTTACACTGATGGTGGGAATGCAAACTGGTGCAGCCGATGTGGAAGACAGAGTGGATGTTCCTCAATAAATTAAAAATAGACCTACCCTATGACCCAGCAATAGCACTGCTAGGAATTTACCCAAGGGATACAAGAGTGCTGATGCATAGGGGCACTTGTACCCCAATGTTTATAGCAGCACTCTCAACAATAGCCAAATTATGGAAAGAGCCTAAATGTCCATCAACTGATGAATGGATAAAGAAGATGTGGTTTATATATACAATAGAATGCTACCTGGCAATGAGAAAGAATGAAATCTGGCCATTTGCAGCAACATGGATGAAACTGGAGGGTATTATGCTAAGTGAAATAAGTCACTCAGAGAAAGACAGATACCATATGTTTTCACTCATGTGGATCTTGAGAAACTTAACAGAAGACCATGGGGAAGGGGAAGGGGGGAAAAAAAGTTACAGAGAGGGAGGGAGACAAACCATAAGAGACTCTTAAATACAGAGAACAAACTGAGGGTTGATGGGGGTTGGGGGAGAGGGGAAAGTGGGTGATGGGCATTGAGGAGGGCACTTGTTGGGATAGGCACTGGGTGTTGTATGGAAACCAATTTGACAATAAATTATATTAAAAATAAATAAATAACATAAAAAATATTTTCTTCCAGTTCTCAGAGCAGCAAAAAAGTTTATTTAAATTTTTTTTAACGTTTATTTAATTTTGAGACAGGGAGAGACAGCATGAACAGGGGAGGGTCAGAGAGAGAAGGAGACACAGAATCTGAAACAGGCTCCAGGCTCTGAGCTGTCAGCACAGAGCCTGACGCGGGCCTCGAACTCACGGACTGCAAGATCATGACCTGAGCCGAAGTCGGATACTTAACTGACTGAGCCACCCAGGCGCCCGGCAAAAAAGTTAATTTAATGTATGAGAAATGTTTGTCCTGACAGCTCATCTCTGTTGAATGGATAAACAAACTATGGTACTTCCACTCAGTGGACTACCACTCAGCAGTAAGAATGGATGGGCTATGGTTACACACCACAACATAGATGAGTCACAAAGTAATTATGCTGAGGAAGAGAACTCAGGCAAAACAATTCATACTATATGAAATGTAAAATATCCATAGAAACAGAAAGCAGATCAACGGTTGCCTGGGAAGAGGGGATGGATTAGAATCATGTGGAGCCATATGGCTAACATCTCACCAAGGGAACGTGAAGTGAAAATGATGTATAGTCATTTCTGGGTATTGCTCATAAAAACATCCCATGCAACCCTCACTCTGTCTTCTTCCCCATCCTCTAGTTGAATGGAGAGAACCTAGATGAAGGGACAGCCACAAGATAGGAGGAGACTGGATTCCTGAATAAGTGCATGAAGCAAATCCCCTTTGACTGGCATTGGACTATAACATGAAAAATAACTAAACTATTATGGTGTTAAACCCCTAACATGTTGGGATTGTTGGTCACAGCCAGAGGCCAACCCTAACTAACACATAATCCAATGCAATCTCTACCAGAAGATAGCTAGCCAGTCTTCTCAAAGTAAGGTTCCACCCCAGGGGCTTAGGCTGGTTTCTTGACTGGCAGACTCAGCACTGATAGTGGCGAGGCTAGCTGTGGGAGGGAGCAGTCCATGTTGCTGGGCCAATTTTGTCATAAACCCACTGAGAAAATCCCAAAATGGCTAGGAAGGGGGACTGCCTGATAGTCACAGAAGGTGTCATACTGCCCACCGGGTAAAAGAGGTTCTTCCATAGTGAGGCCCTTTTGGTGAATGTCCACCTGAGACACAAATCACTTAATGCTCTGAAGCCACTCTGGGTAGTTTATGCACATTTGTCTTGCTCAAAACTTACTATCACTAACCTTCAGTCTGTTTCCATTCAAGTTTCTGACCAATAGACTAAACCATTATCCAATGCCCAGGAATCAGTGTGTCTGTACTTCAGGGCTTCCGGGCACATTTCCCTTTCCTAGGTCCCTTAAGCTCTCTTGGAGGAAGTCTGGGTGAAGCCAGCACACTGTGCAGAGCCATCTATAAAATGGGCTTTAGATTTTTCTTCCTCAGTCAACTTATATCGTAAACAATTCCCCATGAGACCATGAATATCAGTAACAGGAGAGGAATGTAAACAACTTGCTCAGACAACCTACTGCACTTGTGCCTTTAGGGCTTGCTTGGACCCAGGCCATATATGCCACTCCTCTTGGTAATAGAGTACTGCTGGCCACCCCTGACTTTATGCCTGGGTAGATCAGATAACATGGTACCTTAGGTCACCTGGTAACCTGGTATGCCACGGTCAGACAACCAGTTTCACCAGACTCCTGGAGCAAGTCAGGAGCATCTCAAAAGGAGATGCTACTTGCCAAAGGAGGGCATAACTTTGTTCCAAAATTCAATGCCTGAATATAAAGACCAAAGGCAGAACTACTTACTCTGCAACCTGATCCAGTAAAACCTTCTCTCTTCATATGGTCCCCCCTAAAGTTGACAGCTTTCAAGTGACCCAGTAATAAGTAAAAGTAATATACCTAAATACAGTATATTTTGCCACACAAGTCTAAAGAAGCCCACCAAGTATAGTACCTCTTTTATTAGTGATAGGGAGTGTGATGTACAGCAACTTGTCCTTAATTTTATAGGGAATATCTCAACACACCCCAGACCCCTGGATAGTGCACTGAGTGGACAGACCACTGTATATTTGTGAGATTTATTATCTGCCTTCTAGCACACACATCATGCTTACCAAGTCATCTAGGGTATCTCCTACCTCCTGTTCTCAAGGCCCATCAGAATGATGTCATCAGTGTCACAGTAGATTACCCTGATAGCCAATGGAATGGCGATTTGGTCAAAAATTCCTGGGGCGCCTGGGTGGCGCAGTCGGTTGGGCGTCCGACTTCAGCCAGGTCACGATCTCGCGGTCCGTGAGTTCGAGCCCCGCGTCGGGCTCTGAGCCTGGGGCCTGTTTCCGATTCTGTGTCTCCCTCTCTCTCTGCCCTCCCCCGTTCATGCTCTGTCTCTCTCTGTCCCAAAAATAAATAAACGTTGAAAAAAAAAATTCCTGTAAAGTAAGTGTGTTCAGAAAGTGACATATTCCTGAAGCAAAACAGTAAAGGTTTACTGCTGCCCCTGCCAGAGGAACACAAACTATTCCTGAGGTTTGGTATAGAAGAAAAAGCACTTACTAGACCTACAGTTGTCTATTAGAGGCCAACAACTGCACCCACATGATCCAAGAATGACCACCCTGAAAAAGTGCCTGCAACTGGAGTCCTTACCAGAATAAGTTTGCCATAATGCTCTGTAATTCTTAAAGACAATCTATCTTCTCCATCAATAAGGAAAATGTGGCACATGAAAAATACATGTAAAAAAGTATAAAAAGACATACATACATATATATATGTGTGTGTGTATGTGTGTGTGTGTATATATATATATATATATATATATATATATATATATATATAAAGGAATATTATTCAACCTTAAAAAAGAAAAACATCCTGTGGTGTCTGAGTCAATTAAGCACCCAACTCTTGATTTTGGCTCAGGTCATGATCTCATGGTTCCTGAGTTCCAGCCCCAGAGCGGGCTCTGTGCTCTCTCTCTCTCTGTCAATAAATAAACTTTAAAAAGAAGAAGGAGGAGGATGAAGAGGAGAAAATCCTACCATTTGCAACAACATGGATGAACCTGAAGGACGTTTTGCAAAGTGAAATAAGCCAGTCACAAAAAGACAAATATTGCATGATCTCACTTATATGTGGAGTATTAAAAAAAAAAAAAAAAAGCTGAACTCATAACAGAAAGTAGGATAGTGGTTACCAGAGGCTGGGGTGTGGAGAAAAAGGGATTTTTTTTTTTTTTTTAAGGTGGAATGGTGGTTTCCAGGGGCTGCTGTGGGAGGGGAGAATAAGGAGTAATTATTTAACAAGTATGGAGTTTCAGTTTTGCAAGATGAAAAGAGTTCTGGAGATGGATGGTGGTAATGGTTGCATACAATATGAATGTACTTAATACCACTGAACTATATGCTTAAAAATGACTAAGATTAGGGGGTGTCTGGGTGGCTCAGTTGGTTAAGTGTCCAACTTCAGTTCAGGTCATGATCTCACCATCAGTGAGTTCGAGCCCTGTGTCTGGCACTGGGCTGACAGCTCAGAGCCTGTGGCATGCCTCAGATTCTATGTCTCCCTCTCTCTGCCCCTCCCCTGCTCACTCTCTCTCTCTCTCAAAAATAAAATAAAACACTTTAAAAAAAATTTTAATGGCTAAGATCGTTAAGTTTTATGTTGGGCATATTTTGCCACAATAAAAATAAATAAATGGGGGGGGGGGGGAAGAGTATCTAGCTTCTATTCTGTCCAAACTAAGAGGTCATGTTGATGTAGTGGGAATCACCCTGAAATCCTTCAAATCTTTGATGATGGCACTAATCCCCATAATGAGATGAAGTATTTTTCTTTTTTCTTTTTCATTTTTTTGGGGCAGAGAGTGAGGGAGAAGGGCAGAAGGAGAGAAAAAGAGAATCCCAAGCAGGCTCCACGTTCAGCGCAGAGCACGAGGCAGGGGCTTGATCCAGACCCTGGGACTGTGACCTGAGCAGAAATCAAGAGTCAGATGCTCAAATGACTGAGCCACCTGGCCACCTAAGATGAAGTATTTTTCGTTTAGGTTCCTGGCACTTAAGGAAAGCTCCAAGGCCATGTAGCACTGCTTCTCAAAATAGCCCTTGCTCCCATTAATTAGGCTAATGTCATTATTCCGTCTTCTTAGTGATACCAAGAGCAACTCTACATATAACCACTACATAGTTGCAGGGTACCACTGGCCCTGGCATGAGGAAGATTGCACTCAAAACTTTTTCTAAAAATGTGCACCATGTGCATATCTCATATATTCAAAAAAGTAGGGAAAACTCATTTTAACAATTAAATACATAATTATTACATTTTTAAATGCTCCTTTGTGTACCACTCAAAATCCTCTCCTGCACACAACTTTTGGGAAAACACTGACCTAGTATGTGCCCCAGTCATTTTCATCTCATCACACTGGTTGTAACTGTGTATTTAACTATCCACTTTCCCCACCAGACTGGGGACAGGAGTGGGGTCTGAGCTCTGCTATCCCAAGCAACGAACGCTGGACTCCTAGTTGACCATACGTTGCAAACAAAAGACCCAGACCATTCCCTCGTCCCTTTCACCTCAAACTATCCACGGGCCCATGAGTTCCGGCTGGCTGATGTTGAGCAGCCACTTCGCCTTTTTTGGCCTCGATTTTTCTCCGCTGCAAAATGGGAACGACCATGCCTGCCTCCTCGTGTGAGGAGCGACTCTGCAAAGAGTCAGATGGTGGGTGTGAAAGTACTCTAGAAAATAATTAATTCACTCATCCATTTAGTAGGCAGTTATTACAGGCCCGGGGCGGTACAGCACGGTTACCACAGCAACCACCCTTCCCTGGCACAGGTCGCATCCCGGGAGTCCACCAGTTTCTCACTCTTACAGAACTTCAGGTGGTGACCTTATTCAAAATGGCGCAGGCAGCCTCGGGGGCTAGTGCGGCGGCGCGGCCGCCGCGCCCTATGACCTGCTGGCAGCAGCAGAGGGGGGAGCCGGGCGCCGCCATATTGGCTGTTGTCCTGCGAGGGGAGCGGCGGCGGCGGCGGCGGCGACGACGCGTGTGGAGCGAGGGATCGGCGCGAGCAGCGGCATGACTCGGAGGCGGAGCAGGCCGAGCGGCGGCGCGGGTCGGCGCGAGCGGGTGCGAGCCGCGGGGCAACAGAAGCCCCAGGCTCCCGAACCGCCGCCGCCGCCGAGCCTGGAAGCTGGAGCGGGTGCAGGGCCCCCGGAGGCGCCCGCGGAGCCGGACCGCCACGGCCCCAGGGAGGAGGACGAGCCCAAGTTGGCTCCCGGACCACAGGTACGAGCGAGCGAGGCGAGTCCGGCCGCTCCGGCACTTTCACCTCCCGGGAGCGGGGCCGCGGTGAGCTTGGGGATGAACCATCTTCCACCGGCTGGGGCTGAGGCTTTCTCCCCCGAGGCGGGAGTGGAGGCTGGACCCTTCTCTCCAAGCCGGAGCATGGCCCGTCCTGTCCTGTGACCAGGCTGCCTGCCCTCTCCCGCCGCCTCCGGGCTGGAGCAGGGGCTAGACTTTGTGGTCCCATACCCACCCACACTGGGACTGGGCTCTGATCCTGAGGCCACAGCCCAGCTCTCTGCCCTTCTCCCCCTGGGCCCACCTGCTCCACCACCTACCCACAGAGCAGCCTGGGGCGCTCTGGCCTGGAAGGCTACAGCCCCTTCCCTCTCCCCCCACCCTGGGAACGGCCCCACCCTTTCCCTTCACTGCCTGCAGCCACTGCCCCCTCAGCAGCTGTGTGCCCCCAGCGTATGTCTCCTGTGGCCTCCCTCCTTTCCCTGCCCAACATAGCAGTTGGAGCAGACTGTCAGGCAGCCCCGAAGACTATTTAGTGGGGCTCCTGCACTGAAGTGAAAACCTAGCAAAGCCTTCCCTTTCTTCCCTCTATACCCCTGACCCACAAGGTGGCCCATCTCAACCCTGAGATCCCTGGGTTTGGTGAATCCTGCTAAGAGTGAGTAGTAGTAGCAGGATTCCGCAAAGCCTCCAGCTTGCCACCTGGAAGAAGGTCACTTTCTTTTGAGCAAAGGAGATAATGGGAGGTACCCTGCCAGTGTTCACTGAGAGCCCAAGCCCGGGGTGACATGAGCCTCAGTTGCTCCGGGAGGGTTGTGGCACATGGGGCTGGGTGGCTCGCCCTAAGCTTGCTCTGACAAAAGAGTTTTGAGTTGGTCTTTTGGCTGAGCCTGCCAAGGAAGGCAGGCTCCTGCAGGAGTCTTGGAGGGTCGGATGCAGCGCCGGATGAGGATGAGGCGTGGCGGAAGATGCGTTTGGCTCTGCAGACACTGCATCGGGCAGCAGGGGACTCTGGGAGGCTGGTGCAGCCAGAAGGCATGGCTCTTGACAGCCTTCTAGTAGAATCTCTGGAATTGTGCATGTGAGTGGGGATGTCATTTGGGGTACCATTGCCAGAAAGCCTTCCCTAACTTTCCCAGTTGTGTGAGGTGCCCCCTTTGTGCCCACAGCCCCCTGTGCTTCCCTTTGGTAGCACTCCCCATTCTTCAGTGAGACATTCTGTTGATGTATCTGTTCCCTGCACTGCACTGTGAACTCCGCAGGGGCACAGACTATGTCATCTATCTCTGATTCTCCATGCCTAGCCCTGGGCCTTGCTGACACTGAGTAGAAATAACTAGGTGAATGGGAGAGAGAATGAATCCGTTGAGAACCTGTGCTTATTGTAACCTAGTTTTGATGCTGGTCTCCTTTGTGTTTCAGATCACAGTAAGATTTTTAATTAATGAAAATGTCACCACTTATTGAGTGTCAGAAGCCCCACCTTCACCCCCACCCCCTCCCCTGGGCTGAGACTGGTTCCAAAGGATGCAACTCCCCAGGTTGGACCCCACCCTTGCCTGGTCTGACTTTAGACCCTGAACCTGCTTCCCCCCTCTAGCTTTCCTCTTTTGCTTCTCTGGGCCACCCTGGGAGTCCAACAAAAGGAGAGAGTTGGGATAGGGAGAGCCAGGGGAGCTGTTGTTTTCTCTCCTTCCCATTCAGACCAGCAATATTTTAGGGTCCCCTGCCACTTAGGTGATAGTATTCATGGCCAAAATTTTGGATAATGGCTTAATCATTTAATTTTTATTTAGGACGCAGCTTTCCTAAGAGCTATAATCATCATTATCTACTCCACTGCCTGACCTGCAAATTCATTAATTTATTCATGCCAGACACTTTACATACCATACTTCTAATCTTCCCACCACTCCTGTTCTTTCCTCAGCATTTAGTACAAATGTGATGAGTTAACTATTGGTTTAATTATTAGTCTACTTTTGCTGCATAAACTCTGAGAGTGCAGGAACCACGTCAGTTACCATTGTACCCCTATGCCTGGTGATTAACAAATATTAATGAACTGAAGGATATAAATACGATTACACTGTTTTTCAGATGAAGAAACAAATGCTCATATGACATATGCCCAAATAACTCCCACTATAGGTCACAGGTGCCTCCTGGCCCCCCAAAAAGGACACTCTTGTGTACTATGTGGGATTTACAAGGCATTTTTTTTTATTATAGCCACAAAGAGGTAAAACAAACTGACAAACTCTTTTCTGATTGTACCCCACTTTTTTGCTAGGGAGGGGGTTTCTGAATGCCAGAAGCAGACTTTTGTGCCCTGGTGAGAAGCACCTGCTGAAAGGGTTGGAGTCATTGTTCTGCCCCCTAGCGTGCCTGTGGTGAGGATCTCTGTCTCCCACTGCCACTTAAAACTCTGTGTACACAGAGTGGGTCAGCAAGGTGAAACTCACTGTCGCATGCCAAAAACAGCGAATAGGACCACTTCCAATCCACAGATAGGTTCTAATGTCCCAGGTCACATATTGCTTTGGTTTTGTTTTAAGCCAGTTTCTTAAAAGCCAAAAGATTCCTACAAACTGGATTTGTGCCATGTCTTAAAACTCTAAAAATCTGGTGCCACTGAGCCCAATTTCTGCAAGGCAGTAATATGAAGTTTTGAGTAGTGTCTGCCCCTGATATGAAGGACACCCTGATCTGTGCCAGTCCCTGGGCTAGCTGGGAATGCAGAAGTGAATCAGACATGGTCCCTGCCCACAAAGGGCTCGTGGTTCAGAGAACATGTATATAGTAATCACAGGTAGGCTGGAAGAGCCATGATTACTCTGAATTTGGGTTCAAAGGCCACTCTGGTTCCATCCAGACCCTTTCGCTCACTTTGGTTACTTGTACACATTTAATTTTTTTTTTTTAAGTTTATCTACTTATTTTTGAGAGAGAAAGAGAGGGAGAGCATGCGCATGCACAAGCTAGGGAAGGGCAGAGAGAAAGAGGGAGACAGAATCTGAAGCAGCCTCCAGGCTCTGAGTGTCAGCACAGAGCCTAACACAGGGCTCGAACCCACGAATGGTGAGATCATGACCTGAGCCTAAGTTCGATGCTCAACCGACTGAGCCATCCAGGCACCCTGCATTACTTGTGCACATTTAAATGTGGGACCTTGAGCTAGCTTATTGGGGATCCCAAAAGTCCTTATTTAGAATTGTTTCAGGTCACTAAACTTTATTGATCTGTTCACTAACAATCGAAATCCTCATTCACTAAACTAAAACTGTTACTACCTTATTAGCAAAGAACAAAAAACCTTACAAAGCAGCTGAATAAGGCAATAGTGAGAAAGTGTTTAATGTTCCAGACTTGGGGTGAACTCCAAGCTCAGTCTCTTTCTAGCTTTGTGTTCCTGGGCATGTTTTTTTCCCCTCCCTAAGCCTCATCAGCAACATCACAAGAAAATGGAGCAACCCACGTAGCACCTAGTACATCAAGGCTAGAGCAGGAGTTGGAGATAGTGGGAACTGTGCCAGATGGCCATCCAAAGCCTGCCAGCTCTGCTTCTGTCTTTCCATCTCTCTTGGACCACTCAGCCTGCAGTCCAGGGGCACACTCAGTAAACCCTCAGGAGACTTGCCAGACTGTAAACCAGCAGTTGGTGCTGGTTGAGCTCATCTGGTGTTTCCCATCTCTCATCTCTATGGCACCTGCTAAGACCTGCCTGGCCCAGTTTAAAGAGACTCTAGAGACCTGGTTCCCCACTGCTCAGAGTTAAACCTGCTCCCTCAAGAGATTGGAGCACAGGATTAGTCAGTATCTTTATTGAAACCATCTCATTATGTTTGATCCACTGAACAAGCATTATGACCTCTGTGCTAGGGCTTTTATTTTGAGCACAAAGATAAATAAGATAGTCCCTATACCCAGGAATCTCCCCCCTTAAAATCGTTGCCCACCCAGCCTGGCCACTTTCACTGCAAGTAGTAGGAAATGATACAAGAAGGGGTGGATCCCTGCCACCTCTGGTTCTTTGTAAGCCAGTAGAGATTCACTATGTAGAAATGTTAAAGGGCCTTTGAAGATGAAGACTTAGCTGCTGAGATTTTTTTAATTTTTAATTTACTTAAAATATCCCCAGAGCTATTATCTTAATATCTAATATCAGATAAACTATTAAGATCCTAACGACTTTATATACTGAACCTAGAAGTTTTAAGAGCAGGGGCTATATTTAACTCATTTGTGGGGTATTTAGTGTGCACGGTCCTCATGTGCTCAATAAGTGGCTGTTAAACCAAATGAAAATAAAAGAAGTAAAAGTTAGGTTTCTTCCACTTTGTGCTTACCAGCTTCTACTGCTGGGCCAGGCTGGCAGTCATTCATTCATTTAGGCCCGTGATACACACATCACACCCAGTCTCCCTCTCACCTGATCTGGTGTTCATTTATTCTGCAAATACTAATGGACACCTGATCTGTATCAGACCCTAGGCTAGCTGAGGATACAGAAGTGAATCAGTCCCTGCCCACATGTGTGTATTAATTGTAGTTAGGCTAGAAGAGCATCGCTTCCTCTGAGTTACGGTTCAAATCCTAGATCCTAGTACGCAGCCTTTCAAAGAGTTTTAGCCCTGTTAGCATGTTTTCTCACATGTATGACAGTGATGCCAGAGTCACATTAGGGCAGCAAGTGCTGCATGTCAAGCACTTAGCACAAGTGGTAGCTATGATTATTATAGATATTTGGTGCTGAAGATGCACAAATATGATAACCAATAGAAGATTTCTCAGAGCTGATGCTTCAAGGTTGAGTAGAAGTTCCTTTAGAGAAGGTGAGAGAAAGTGTCTAAACAAAGAAAGCAATGTAGAGATCCAGAGGCGAGAATTGCCCAATTCAGGCAGAGTAGCATGAGGTCAGGCTGGAGAGGTTAGCAGGGTTCTAGAAAACCACAGCAAGAAGTTTGGGCTTTATTCTGCAGGCAGTGAGGAATCAATGAAAGCTTTTAAATAGGAAAATAAACATGTTCTTGGGTAAGTTCTCTGATAGCATGAGAGGACGTAATTCTCAGTGGAAGAGGTAGCTGTGATTGCTTGATTCCACCTCTTCCTCATCCTAGCCTAACTAATCATCAGATCCTCCGTGTTTTGCTGGATTCTGTCCCAGACCTACAGAATTAGAGTCTCTAGGTCCAGAGCCCAGGAATCTTGTTGTTAAACTGCCCCAGGTAATTCTGGTATGTGGCTGGGTCTGCTAACTGCTCAGTTGAGGGTGGTATGAGGAGCTTTGTGGAAGCCTAGGATATTCTTCAAAGAATAGGGCTTCCGGAGAGAGGAGCTTTTCCATAAGCAGGAATAGAAACAGCCTTAGTTTTAAAAACAAAAAACAGGCTTTCCCCAGTTTTCCAGTTGTTGCCCCATTAATGTTATTCTCCAACTGCTGATCTTCCCTTGTGTATCCAAACTCTTACCATGCCCATTACATGCTGTCATCTCTGCTGAATGATCAGGATGCAGTGAGTCATGGGACACAGGTCCTGCCCTCAGTGTTCTCAGTGTTGTGGAGAAGACAGATCTCAAAAACTGGGACACGTACGATAAGCTCTATTCAAGAGGTATGTAACAAAGCATTAGGGCATCCCAGAGCAAAGCAGTTAATTCTGCCTGTGGACTTAGAAGGAAGTAACACCCTAACTGTGCCTAAAAAAGAAGAGGCAGAGGGGAACAACATCAGTGAGGGTGTGGTGCTTTATATATTTGGGGAAAGAATGGATATTGGGGAAAGGAGTGGTTAATGATTTTTCCTGGCAGGATGTGCAGAACAGAAAAGGACTAAGGAGAGAAGGTCTTGTGTCCCAGGAAGGGCCCTTTGTTTACACCCTTTGGTTCTGTGCCCTTGCTCCCACACTCATCCTTCAACCTGTAGGTGGATGAACATGCTGCAGTCCTAGGCCATCTCCTTTTAGTCCCTCCTCAAGGCTCTCAGCTCTCCAGCAACTTTTGTGGTTCTCTCTCCATTCTGAAATGAATAGGTTCTTCATCTACTCTGAAAAGTGATATAGGGAAACTAGATAGTAAGAAGGACCCTGAAACATGGAAGGGTCTTATTAGGAAGTTGTAGCCAGAGATCGTGGATGGGGGGGTTCAAAGGGGCCTTGAAGGTCACCTGTCTAGTCCTCTGTCCTGTGCTTCAAGTAATAACTTTGGATTGGGCAAGTCTCACTTAGTAAGTTTCCCTGTCATTTCTTCCAGGACAGAAGAGGAAAGAAACTAACGGGTATTGAGCACCTACTGTGTGCCAGGCCCAGGCCAGGTACTTTACATAATTTATTTCCTTCTGTCCTCACAACTCTGTGAAGTATGGTTTTATTCTCATTTCATAAATGAGGAAATTGAGGCTCAAAGAAATTGAGTAATTAAGATAATACTGAAATGGCAGAACTGGGTTTTGAACTCACAACAGTCTATCTCCAAAGTTCATACTCTTCCACCCATGAGAAATCCATGCTCGGGTGACAGAGTAGGTTATATGATTTGCCTGAAGTTCTAAGTTATTAAGCAACAGTTTAGGCCTTCTTTTGGCTGACTGCACCCAGAAAGCAGGTTCAACAGATGAGCTAGCCTTGGGCAGGTGGAAGGCCACTGGGGTCAGAGAGACTCGTTACCCTATCCTTGGCTGAGCTTGTACAACCAGAGAAGATTCTCCACAAACTGGCTGATATGAAATAGCTGTTCATCCAGGAAGGAACTGAGACAACAGACTGAGTGGGAGTTTGGGTGAAAGCTCTAGGGCACTGAGGTGCACTTATATCACCTCGTTAAGAATTAAATGTACCTCTGATTGCCAGCCTCAGAATGGTCTGAGATTCTTCACACTGATGCCCTCTCATCAGTAGCCCAGAGTCACAAAGATAGGCCTTTTAGCATAGCATATCCAGGAAGTGGCTAGTTCAGCTTGTTTTTAGACTCTGTCCTTTGTATAGAGCAACTAAAATGTGAGCCAGGTGGGCTTTTAAGCATTTATTCATTTATTCAGTGAATGCCTGCTATGTGTCAGGTCCAAGCCAAGCCTGGGTTCCCAGGCACACTTAAATGACCAAGATGCACTCCCTGCCCCCAAAGAGTCCTCATCCCACCAGGGGTTTGAGACAGACAGAATATGTCTATGGCGCAGTGTGATAGGTACTATAGTAAAAGAATTAGTTCTATTCAGCCTGGTCCAGCAAAAGCTTGACCTTTGACCAAGATCTTAGGGCATGAGTACAAATTTGCTGGGGAGTGGAACTGAGATGCTGAGGTTTCCAGGGCACAGTGTATTTGCTGGAGGAGCAGTACGAATAGAACCTAAGATTCTCAGATGTTAAGCTTGGAAATGAAGCATGGAGAGGTCAGCTGGGGCCAAGTCATGAAACACGGGGTCCAGAAAGTGCTGCAGTAGTGAACTCAACCAGAAAGCCAGGAGATTAAAGAGAGACCAAGGTGGGAAAAGGAGCTAAAAGAAGGAGATACTCAAATTGGATAGGTACATGAGAAGGCACATAATAAGCTTACATGAAGCAGAGAAGCCCAGTGCCCAGGTTGGTTGGTTGGTTTTAATTTGTATATTATTTTGTTACATTAATTTTAATTGCGTGTTATTTTAATTTGTGTCCCTGCCTGATTCTCCAAAATGAATATGAGGCATCTGGGAGTTTGGGAGTATTGATGTCCCCATGCATGAACCTGCCTGGTTTAAGCATGTGTTCTTAAGGCAGAAATTCTATGTTATTCGATGTTTCCCACTACCTAGCACAATGAGAATGGGCTCTGAGCATGTTCACTGAAGGAGGAAATGAGTGGGTGAATGGAAGAGTAAGTGGCAGTGACTGAGCTGGTGACTTTTGGTAGGCTGGGTATTAATAATTTTCTCTGCTTCTGGAAGAGAATTTTAGCTGCTACTGTTGTCTTCTGCCTTGGTGACAGGGAGGCTCTTGGAGTTGGGTGCCTTGAGAGTTGAATGCTCTAACGGGCCATTTCAGAATAGAATTTGGAAGCTATTGCAGGACCACTGGTTAAATACAGCATATGTCTTGGGGGAATCCTCTACAAACATACACAAACTCTTGGGATTAAAAGGAATCCTTGAGAGAAATGAGAACAGGTTTAGTGCTGGCTGTTAGATCCAGCCTCAGAGCAGACCTTGATAGCTGCCTCGCCTGGTGACCTGGGTTATTCTCCAGCAATTCCCAAATTGTGGACAGAAAGATGAGGTGGGAAATTTATGCCCCAAAAGAGCTATCCAGACATGCCATGAACTGTATCATTGTTAATAATCGCCATTGCTTACTGTGCACCCACTGGGTTACAGGCACCATACCATTAGAGACTTTACATTAGCAGTTTTCAAAGTGTTTGGTCTTAGGGACCTTTTATACTCCTAAAAATTATTGAGGACCCAAAAGAGCTTTCTTTTGTTGGTTTTATCTGTTCATATTTACCAAAATAAGTATTAAAGCTGAGAAAGTTTAAAAATATTTAGTTACTAAATCATTTAAGAATAACAATATTAAACCTGTCATGTTAACATACATAATTTTTTAATGGAAAATACATTTTCCAAAAAAATAATAGAAGACTGGTCTCATTTTCATTTTCACAAATTTGTTTGTCTGGCTTAATAGAAAGAAGCTGGATGCTCATATGTGTTTCTGTATTCCGTCTGCTGCAGTACACTGTTTTGAAGTATATTTTAAAAATCCAGCCTCAAACAGATGTTGTTAGAAAAGGAAGGAGTATTTTAAAAAAATTTTTTTAATCTTTATTTATTTCTGAGAGAGAGAAAGAGAGACAGAGCATGAGCAGGGGAGGGGCAGAGAGAGAGGGAGACACAGAATCCGAAGCAGGTTGCAGGCTCTGAGCTATCAGCACAGAGCCCGACGCGGGGCTCGAACTTATCAACTGGGAGATCATGACCTGAGCTGAAGTCAGATACCCAGCCGACTGAGCCACCCAGGCGCCTCTAGGAAGGAGTATTTTAAAAGCCTTTCCAGGTGATTGCTGATAATTCTTCTTTGCAGTGTGGAATCTGAGACCATTTTAATGAAGTCTTTGCACTCATTACATTAAAATCTGTTGGTTTATCTAGCACTTCGAATGGATTTTTTTTAACAATGCATGATTCTGAAACATCATGCTTTGCTCATTTGGAAAATAGGTTCACTGAGTTATGCAGCTCTTCCAAATGTTTTCCCATTTCATTTTACAATATCAAAAAATAACATTTGTCACTATAACCACCATTTACACCAGAAAAGTCTAAGGATTGGGAAGCTTTTGATTTCATGATGGTGGGTACAAAATTCTAATTTCCAAATTTCCAAAATTCTGAATTTTGCCTGAAAGCTTGAATTTTGTCATTGGCCACAAGTAAAAAGTTGTTTTCCTGGAAGTGATGGGTTCATTTTGTTCATTTTTTGAGAAAATGTCTGGCATTTTTCAAGTCTGAATAACCAGAGTTTGTCAGTCATTCTTCAAGTAAAAATGGTGTTCCATGAGAAAAATTGGCTTCCTTTTCCTTTGATTTTAACTATTCTTATCCAGAAATATCTAGAATACCCTAGCATAATGTTTCTCAGGCCAAGACAGAAAAGTCTTGGACCTGGTCAGGTGAGAGAGCAGAGATATAGTTGCATATGCCTGCCCCCTGGGCAAGGAGTGGCTACAGTCTAGGGTTCACCTGGCTCCTTGACTGCTCTGGGAATTTGCATGCTAAAATAGGACCCTTGTGTGAGTAACCCCACACTCCAGAGATTCTGGTTTTGTCTAGAGTGAAGCAGAATTTAATCTTGGAGTCTTTTTTGAGCAGATCCCAAGTCTAGAACCTTTCCTAGCTCTTCCCCTATTTTTTTCCTAGTTCCAGATCTTTAGCTGGAGAGGCTCTGACATTTAAACTGAAGTAAGAAGGAATAATTATTGTCCAGGGCTCCTGAGTTTAAGGATCAGTTCCCTACCCATTATGATGAAGAAGAATGGTTGGGTGTTTCATTCATTCTATAAACATTTATTGTTCGTGTTCTTGTGTGGGGATACTGTGCCTGGTGTAAAAAATGCAGCTTGAGAACAGCTACTTTAAAAGCCTGAGTTGACTTCAGGACATAAGGGGTAATGATTGACGGGAATTTGAAAAATGGCAGGACATTGCAGTCAAAGAGAATTCTGAACCAAGAGCTTTTCTATAGCAAAGCAAAAATTTGCAGGAACAGTGATAGTACTGACTGAATATAACATCTCTAGGACTTGGGATTCTCACCACCCTCTGGCAGTAGAGATGAAAATGTCAGAGAAAAAAGTCCCCAGGTTCCACCATGCATCGTATTCAGGGGCAGGCACTAAGATTTAGGATTAAGACAGCTTTGGAGATAGCCCCAAGAATTGCCAGGCCAGAAGAAAAGTATACCAAGCTCATGACAGTGGATAACTGGTTTCCAATGTAGATTTATTAAGAACAGAACAGCCAGAGGGCCTAGGTGATGATAGATTGAGTGTCTACTGTATGGCTCCTTTGAGCTAATAAGCTTTGCATCTCTAATGTCACTTAGTCTAGACAACCTTATGCAATGTAGGTGGTATCATTCCTGCTTCAGTTAGGACCTAATTAACTTTCTATGCCCTGTGTTTTCTTTTCTTTAACTGGAAAGACAGCCTGTCCTGTAAGTTCACTTCCATTGATGGCTAATCTCATTTATAATGTGGACCAGTTTGGCTCTAGGGAGAGCCACATTATTCCATAAGTGAGGCCATCTGATTGTAATCCCCAAGGAATGTGATCTTTCACTCTTGCATGCTTGAGATTGGAACCATTCAGATGAAGGTCCAGGGTAGGGGGATGGCCTTTCTCTGTGAGAAGCAATAATTTCAGAATTTCAAGCAATGTCTCACTAAGCTATATTGCCATAGTGACATCTAATAAATATGAGTTAGCCACTATGTGCCCAGCTGATCCTATGCCCTTTGGTACATTGTAAGAGATCCAGACAAGAATTATACCTGATGCTTGCCTTCTAGGAGCACATTCTAGTAGAAGGGACAGAAAATGCAGGTAAATAAATTAAGTGGAAGGCACAGATGCTGTAACCAAGGCATAATGTGCTATGGAGATATGGAGAGGAGAGGTAAATTATGACAGGAACCCTCTGGGAAAGACTGGATGAAGTTGGATTTAAGCTCTGCCCAACTACTTATTGATAAACTTGGGAAGGAAGGGGATTTAAAACAGAAGATCCCCTTTAGCAAAGGCACAAGGTAGAGGTAGGAGAGTATAGAAAGTATTTGGGGAACTTAAAGAATGACTTCATGGGGTAGAGGGCAGAGATTAAGATGTCTAAAAGTCACCTTGAATTCACTGCACATTAGAGATGCTTGTATTAAAAAGCAGAGTGACATATTTTCTGTGTTTTTCAAGCTTAGGCCTGATTTTAAATGTTTCCCATCACTCCCATCGTGTTCATAATTAGTACCATATGTTGAGCAATGTATTATGGGCCTGGCACTGGAGTAGGTGCTTTATCCATTTTAGTATATGTGCTGCCAAAGTGAGCATGGTGCTTTGTCCATTTAATATTCACACCCAACCCTACAAGTTAGGACTTAATCCCGTTTTACAGATGAAGAAACAGAGAGTAGGACTTGCCCAACATCATACAGCTGGTAAGTGCTGGAGGCCCAAGATTAGTGCCAAAAACCAGTGTTATTTCCACTACACCCAGTGCCTCCCACAAGTACTTTGGCACTAAGTATAGTCACACTGATCACGTGTTTAACTTACAAAAATTCTGTATTTGCTTTTAAAAGGAAAAAAACCACTTATTGAACATTGCGCATATATGTTATACATTTGAATTCTTGGTTGCGCCAGAACTATATATACTATACTTCACAATGCATACAAAGAATTTCAGAATAATTTTACTCATAGATTTTCCTCTTATGTAGTAACTTTAGAACCTAATACCCAAATGAAATGAAACTCTGTTGTAGTAAAATGACATGTCCTGGTGTTTTCCATAAGAATATGGATGGTCACCATCAGTACAGGAAAAGGGACTTGGGTGTTGACCTCACCTGCTCCCTCTGGAGTTACTATGGCACCTTATAGATAGCTAAGAAAATTTTCCTGGGGATACTTCTCAGAAAGGCCTCCTTTGCCTTAACTTCTCAGAATACCATCCTCCTCCATCAGACTCCCACCCTTTCCATAAGATGCTCACCACCAGTGGGTTAGAAGCTATATCCTTATGCAGGTACAGTTAAGCAGTTGCCTTGTCCACTGAAATGTGCCTTTGACAGAAACCTTTTAGGTAGTATCTCACATGAGTTCCACATATAAGATTTCTCTTTCTCTGGTACTCTTTTCGAAGGTCTTTGTACTGCCCCAAATGTTTCATTATGCTTCTGGTACTACTATTTGGTTCCTTTTTTTTTTTTTTTTTTCCTCCTAGAAACCAGAGACCCAGGTCAGTGTAATTGTAACATTACAGGTTTAAGGATACCCTGATGCCAATTTATTGTGAGAAAGTGATTTTATTCGAGAAAGATGATGGCATTTATTTTCTTGGTAGGATGAGGATGATACCCTTATTCCTTTGCTTAGGCCTCTGCAAACACCTGTTACCTAGTGGTGGGTAAGTTTGGAAGGTATATCAGTTAATATAACTATTGCATGTAATAAACCACCCCAAAACTTAGTGGCTTAAAACAACACCATTTATTATTTCTCATGAGTCTCTGGGTTGACTGGGTATTTCTGCCAATTGGGTTGGCTTGACTGATCTCAGCTGGGCTCACTCATGTTATCAGATCCACTGGCCAGTCAGCTAGGAAGACTCAGATTTCTCCACGTGTCTCTCAACATCCCTCCAGCAGCTAGCCCAGTCATGCTCTCATGGGAGGCAGAGGTGCAAGAGCGAGCAAGCCCAGCCATGCAAAGAAGCAAGTAGAAATGCATACATACTTTTAAGCTTATGCTGGCAGCAAATTTGCTAACATCCCATTGGCCAAAGAAAGTGACATGATGAAGTGTCAGAGAGAGAGGGTTCTACAAAGTTGCAGAATAGCCCTGGAAGCAGTGGCATTGGTATAGTGGTGAGCAAAGCTGCCTTCCAAAGTTGCAGGATATAGGAAAGCCATTAATTGGGGTCATTAAATACAATCGGGTTCCCAATCATACCCCTCAATGTGACATAAAACCTATAGACTTATATTTCTATGTCATTTGTCCTAGAAGGAAAAAAGAAAGTCCAAATAATAATTACTGTATATTGGGTCTATGCTTTGAGCATGCACAGGGCTAGGCACTTTCCCTGTTTATACACTGAGTCTCACAACAACTCTGCAAGGTAGGTAGGAAATCAGAGCTCGGGAAGTTGAATAACTTGCTCAAGGTCACCCAGCTAATGTGTGCTCAGGGGGGAGGCATTAGAATGTGTGTCAGTCTGACCCACAAAGCCCAGATTCTTTTCACCATACCTCACTACCTCTCAGAACGCCAGGGTCTGCCTTACCCTTTCTCCAACTCAGTTTTTTATTGAATTAATGCTTTCTGACTAGCTGTGCAAAACCCCGCCTCCAAAATTCTGCTGTGATCCTAATGGAATTGTGCAGCTTTCAGGAAACCCTGATATTCTCCCAAACTGAGCATTAACTGAGAGCATCCCCCACCCCCAGATGGGAATTGGTCTATGGACTACACAGACAGCCTAAGAATGGAGGGCTCTCCCAGACATACCAGAGAAGGAAGAGGACCTTCCTTTAATCTTCAAGATTTGGAGACATCAGGGCATTGGAGCATGAGCTTTGAAGTCAACCTCACTGGGACTCAACTCCTAATTCAGCCATTCACTGGCTCTAAGACCTTGAGCAACTTACTTAACTTCTTGAAATTGTTTCTTCGTCTTTAAAAAAAAAAAAAAAAAAAAATGGAAATAACACCTAGTCTGCAGAGCTATCACTAGGACTAAAATTATGTAGTGCCTAATAAAGTGCCTAACCCAGTGCCTGGCACATAATAAGTGAAGGTATTAGTTTTGTTGATATTATTTCTAAGCAAAACCTTTCCCCTCCTGGGAAACCCTGTTTCTGTCTATTGGACAGGTTCCCCCCACATCCACCCAGTCTGTGCAGACTTGCTGCCTACTATGTCATCGGGAACGCAAAGGCTGGGAAGAAGGCCCTTCCCAAAATGGACTGGTGTTGCAGGGTGAGAAGCTGCCCCCTGACTTCATGCCAAAGCTCGTCAAGAATCTCCTAGGCGAGATGCCTCTATGGGTCTGCCAGAGTTGCCGAAAGAGCATGGAGGAAGATGAAAGGCAGACAGGTCGAGAACATGCAGTGGCGGTACGTAACAGCTGAGGAGGGGTCCCTGAATGCAGGAGGGCTGCCTGCCCAGAGAGATCAGGCTGTTGAGCTGTTCCTTCCCTGTTCTCTCAGGTGCTCTCCAGCAGACCCTGCGCCCGAGCACTTAGGGGCTGCGGGTTGGGTTCACAATTGGGGCAAGAACAGAGAGGCTTCAGGGAGCCCCCTTGCCCCTGAGGAGGGTCTCTGCAGTGTGAGGGCCAGCTTGTAGGTACTGGTCGAGGGAGATCCTGCCCCTTCCATGTCACCGTGCTGCCTTCAGCTCTGTGGCAGCTTGAAAGCCAACCAGTATGATACAGAGAGCAAAGACTGGTTTGAGGATCTACCATGTGCCTCAGTTAGAAGGCCTCCAAGATGCCCAAGAGCCATCTAACTGGCATCTCCTGAATCACAGCAGTCAGACTTGCCTCATTTCTCATTCATTCCCCTCCAGCCCCTTTCTTTTCCCCAGGGTCATGTCCGTTTCAGGACTTTTGACTTAAAGTCCCTTCCTTTCCTTGGCAGCTATCAGGACTCCCCAAAGGCCCACAGTTGACAGGCAGTCTGTATCCCTACCAGAGTCTCTGTCACCAGTATCCACACACTTCACTTTATCGGGAGCACCTCGGCCTCTCCCAACAAAGGCCTGATCCACGTTGGCCCTTTCACCTGGGGTTGTGGGACTTGGGCTTTGACCATGGCACAGGACCTGGAGGAGGAGGTGCTCCTGGGTAAGCTAAGGCCACAGAGGGTCAGCTCTGATGTTTGCTGTTTTACCATGAGCTTTTTTCTTCCCCCTTCTCCAGATCTCCTTGTCACACACATCCTGCAAATCACAGTCTTGTGGGGGTGACTCTCATTCCTCTTCGTCCTCCTCTTCATCGTCCTCGTCCTCCTCCTCCTGCCATGGGAACTCAGGGGACTGGGATCCCAGCTCCTTCCTGTCAGCACATAAGCTCTCGGGCCTCTGGAACTCTCCGCACTCCAGTGGGGCCGTGCCGGGTAGCTCACTCGGGAGTCCTCCTACCATCCCTGGTGAGTCTCCGAGCTCGGGAGAGAGCCAGGCCACATAAATGTAGAGAGCTATTTTCCTGTCCACTTTATTAAACAAATCAGGAGGCCAGTTATTAAAAGAAGTAAAAGGAGCTATTCTAATGGAAGCAGGGGGTACCTAGCCCTTGACTGTCTCCGTGGCACCCCTTTCCCCACAACCCTGAAGTAGAAAAATAACTGTCGTTGGCTGCGATAGCTTTCCCATCAGATTCAGGAGGGGGCATGGTGAACACTGGCTGAACAGAAAGTGGAGTCTGGGAGTATCCTTAGGGAATTAGGACTACAGTCACCTAATACCTGAACCCTGCAGCAGCACAGAGGTCCTGAGTGCTTTTGTCTTCCCAGACCTCTTTTTCTCCACCTAAAGAACAGATATAAAAGCACTGCACTTCTATCAACAAGAAGTTGGTGCAAGCTGCCAGGATTATTAGCCAACTTCACAGATATATAAGCCTTCTTTAGATCCTGAGATAACCCTTAGAGACCCAAAGAAAAGGTCTTGGGTTATTGAGGTATGATATAAATACTAATTATTGTCTGCTACTAAATTGAGGGCCTGAAATTGGTGTAACACCATATGTTAATTATACTGGAATTAACATAAAAGATAATAATAACAAAATTAAGGGCCTGAGTTCTCTAGAGGGGTGCTGCTCCCGGAATTGTGAGAGATGAGTAGAATTCCACTTATTTTAATGCATAAGTGAAAGTGAATCCTCAAAGCCTTTTCCCACTTCTCTGAAATCTAGAGACACCTGAGAGTCTGGTACACCCTGGCTGCCTCAGTCCTCATGGCCCAGAGGCAGAGCTTTGGCCTGCTGCTCCACTGGCTTCTGTAGACCCTTCCCTGGGCCTGAGGAATACCTATGAACAAACAATCCTAGAGAGGCCCCGAGAGACAGAACACATATCCCCTGTTTGTGCCACAGCAGAGGTGCTAGGACCTTCTGTGGGGCGGGCATTCCTGGTGCCTTCTCTCTCAGGTCTGGGCTCCTTGAGCCTGTCTACCCAAGTTGCTGCCTGCAAGGAAAAACTCTCCAGTCCGAGGCACTGTTAGACTTTCCCAAAAGCTCACAGGGTCCACTGTGCTGAGAGGCTATCCCCAGACAGGTTCCCTCTGGTCATAGTAAGCAGGATGTTGTAGCAGTGAGCCCTTGGGCTTTCCTTCCCAGGGTCTTGGCTCTCACTCTGACCCCTTTCTTCCCCATCCGTCCACAGGTGAGGTTTTCTCTCTCTCGGAGCACCACCGGCACTCAGACCTCACTGCTCCACCTAACAGCCCCACTGGCCACCACCCCCAGCCCGCGTCGCCGATCCCATCTCACCCCGGGTCCTTTGGCTCACCACCCCATCCACACCTGCCACCTGCTACCCCAGCAGCGCCTTTCCCTGCCCAAGCTTCAGAATGCCCTGTTGCCGCTGCTGCCGCCCCACACACCCCAGGGGCATGCCAGACTCCCCACCTGCCCTCTACCAGCATGCCGCTCCTGAAGATGCCTCCACCATTCTCAGGGTGCAGCCACCCCTGTAGTGGGCACTGCGGCGGGCACTGCAGCGGGCCTCTCCTCCCACCTCCCAGCTCTCAGCAGCTCCCTAGCACTCACAGGTAAGTGAGTGGCACAAAGGGTATACTCCCTGCTACCTTCGACTTTGAGTTCTGAGAGACTTCACAGAGCATACTTTTGGGGTAGAAATTGAATGATAGATTCTATGTCTTTTGTATCATTTTTACAACCCTAAAAGAAGTAACTGTTGTCTTTTAAAAACTTGGAAAAGTTCAGGGTGTCTAACGAAGAAAAAATTTCCTCAAAACCTAAAGATAAACCTTTAACACTGGTATATTTTCTTCCTGATGTCTCTGTATATAAATTAGGTCTCTGTTTATATATTTTTGTGTAGTTATTTTTTTTAACATTATAGATCATTTCCCCAGTTAAAATTCTTCAGAAAAGTTTCCAGTGGTCTCAAAATGTCTTCTTGCATAGCAGTAGCATAATTCATAAATTATTTTATCATTCCCCTATTCCTGGACATTTGGGTATTTCTAGTTTTTAACCATTAAAAACAAGGCTGTAATAAACATTCTTGTACCCAAATCTGTGTTTGAGTCAGGAATTATGGCCTTAAGGATTCCCTAAAGTAATTCTAAGTACTGAAGAAGTTTATATTAACATGTATGTGAAAGATAAAATTCTTTGTGGAGGAGAAAGGTACGTATTTTTGTATTAGAAATCAGAGCTGTGTTTATTATGCATTTGAATTTTCTCATTCTAAAATCCCACCACCCCAATGCCACCACTTTTAGCAGTTTTCCCTACAGGTCTTACCCACACAGTGGTGGTGGTATCTATACAGTTCACAGTTTTTTGTTGTCCTCTTTCACATAGCATTCATTGTGTGGTTCCTATGTGGTCTTCTGGGTCTCAGCTGAAGGGTGGAGAATATTCTCCATAGTGCACTTCCCTGTTCTCTAGTTGCTAATGATTTAAATCATTCCAGTATTTTAACATTGTAAATAATGTCTCTAAAGATGTCTTTGCCTAAAGCTGTTTCCCTCTTTTGGGGTTTTCTCCTTGGAAAAGGTCCCTCAGAATGAAAAAAGTTCTCCGTTTAAAAGATGTCAGAAGGTCTTTTTTGAGAAGGGTTCCTAATACATATTGAAAAATTGCTTTCCAAAAGTCTCTCCAAATTTATGTAACCACCAATATTAGGGTGCTAGCTTCTTCATATTCTCAGGAGCATGGGTTATTTTAATTTTGCTAATGTAGGTGAAGAATGGTTATTTTGGATTAAGCTTCTCTGAGCACCACTGATAATGGTTCCTGCCCCTCTTCTACCCCTTGCACAACAGACTGCCCTGGGAGCCAAGCTTTCTCACTGCTCCTTGCCCTGCCCTTTCTCCTGGCTCCCACCATCCCAGCCTCACCCCATGTCCCCAGCCCTAGGGCATTCCAGCTTCTGATGGCCAGGCCAGGGCTCTTGTTCTTCTGGCTCCAGTTTTGGGACTTTGTGGGCCAGTGTCTTTTTCTTATCCTGGAAAAATAGTCTATGTTACGTGATGCCCCCAGTGCTTCCTGAAGTCCAGAGACAGAGCAGTACAGTGGGAGAGCATGAGCTTTGCACACAGGCAGGCACAGGCTGAGCCCTAGCCTCTCCTTGGGCAAAGCAGTTAAGCACTCTGACCCTTAGTTACCTCCACTGCAAGTTACCTCCACTGCAACATCTATTTTGCAGGACCTGGGAGATGCTTAGAATATGCTAAATATAGTACGTGTCCCAAACAGTACAGTAGCTCTTAGAGTCTTGGCCCACAAGGCACATTGACTTTCCCAGATTTAAGGCCCCACAGCTAAGACAGCTCCACCCACTGGTGCAGATTTGGTCTAAGGACCTAAAGGGTAAAAGGAAATTGACCCTGTTGACCTCCTTTGGATGCTGCAGGAGAGCCATCAGCTCACAGCCCACAGGGTGATGGCCCTGTTTTTGTGAGAGGCACTGATAACAATCTGACTGCTTCGGCCTTTGTGGGATGAGGCACATGAAGGGTAGTTGGGATGGCAATGGTGAGAATGCTTCCCCGGGCTCCTGCTGCAGCCTGCTCCTTCCATGCCCTCCCTCATCTGTGGGCTTATCTTTCTCCCCCATCAGCAGAGACCCTGGGTGTAAAGGGCACAAGTTTACACACAGTGGCCTGGCCTGCCAGCTTCCCCAGCCCTGCGAGGCAGATGAGGGCCTGGGTGAGGAAGAGGACAGCAGCTCAGAGCGCAGCTCCTGCACCTCATCCTCCACTCACCAGAGAGATGGAAAGTTCTGTGACTGCTGCTACTGTGAGTTCTTCGGCCACAATGCGGTGAGTGAGCCTGCCCAGGCCAGAGAGGGCTGAGGGCCAGTTAAGGTGAGCCAAAGGAGCACCCTACTCTCCCCAGAGTTCCCCTTGCTCAGGGGGATTATAACCACACTGGAACCTTCTGAGTTCTTGCAGCCTGTGTCCACTCACTTAACCCTTACAGCACATTTGTGAGGTAGGGATTTTTCAACACTTTGCTCCCTTTGCTCTTTTCCTGGTTTCTCCTTAAGATTGACTTTTTTTCCGTAGGCAAAAGGAAAGGAAATGGTAGAGAGAAAGCTATGTTTCTGATGAGTATGTATATGTGTGTAATCACAGAGAAGTGAACAACACTTGTACGTGATGAAGGCAGAGTGGAAGCAAAGGCTCTCAGTCCTCCAAGTGTGAGAGACTGCGAGGGATAGGCCATAAGCACAGGCGGCACCAGGAAGAAGGTTCAGGGCAGAGTATGTGCTATCTGTACAGAGAGCGAAAACAGTTCAGAAGTCTGAAAGTGCAGAGCAAAGGGCCGCCGGCTAGGGGAGAGCAGTTGAGGACAGAAGAAATGAAAGTAATCACATTGTTAGTCACTTTTGAGCTAGGGGTTATTATTCTCATTTCAAAGATGACAAAATCGAGGCACACAAAGACTAAGTGACCTGCCCAAGGTCATACAGCTTCCGAGTGACAAAGCCCGGGCTCAAACCTGCTTTCCTGGCTCCCAAGTCAGTGGGCTCACAATGCTGTTGCATACCTCCCACTCCCTCCGCCCACCGCTGCCTTAGCTCTGGGCCTGGCCGAGGCTGAAGCCACTTGGCCTTTGTGGCTGTGGTAGAAAGAACAGTTGTCTCGCTTCTCACCACATGTTCGGTGCCAGCGGGTGGGAGTGCTCCGGGCTTCCCGGGCCCAGGGTGTGTAACGTCAGCACCTCCCCCTCCCCCAGCCACCCGCTGCCCCGACGAGTCGGAATTATACAGAGATCCGAGAGAAGCTCCGCTCGAGGCTGACCAGGCGGAAAGAGGAGCTGCCCGTGAAGGGGGGCACCCTGGGCGGGATCCCTGGGGAGCCCGCCGTGGACCACCGAGATGTGGATGAGCTGCTGGAATTCATCAACAGCACGGAGCCCAAAGTCCCCAACAGCGCCAGGGCCGCCAAGCGGGCCCGGCACAAGCTGAAAAAGAAGGTGGGTGTGGGGGGGAGCCTAGCTGTACCACCTCTCCTCCCTAAGGAATCCCTTGCCCCAATCCCCCAAGACTTCAGGGGCACAAATAGTGCTGGCTGCCAGAAGCCTTAGCACAGCTCACTGCTATGGGAAGGTCTGTATGAGTTTGGGAGGCATAAGGGTCAGGGAGCCTGGGGCCAATGATTGGAGAAAAGACGAGTCCTGGCCTCAGAAACTGCTGGATTCCTCAAAGCACAAGAATTGCTTCAGTCAGTCAGTCATGTATTCATTCAGCAAACACTTCTACAAATACTGGGAGCCAAAGCATGACGCAGTTAAGTTCTCTCCCTGGAGAAGCTCGGTCCAGTGGAGAGACTGACACAAAATTGGACGAGCACATTAGCAAGTGTCAAGCACTGGGATAAGGGAACCCCCTCCCCCCATCTTGCCTGGGCACGCTGGAAATGGCTTACCAAGAGGCTGACTTGAAAGCTGAGTTGTAGGGAGTGAGTTCAGATTCCTTAGGAGAGTTCTGGCAGCAGGCATAGCACATCCACAGCAGTTTGGTGTAACCAGAGCTCAAATAGAGCAGAGGCAGGACAGCTAGTAGAGGTGAGAAAGGGCCTCATAGGCCCTGCTAAAGAGCTTTGACTTGATCCTATAGCTGAGGGGAGTCCCTGCAGGACTTTTATCAAAGGATGCGCTAGGTCAGATCTTTATTCCACTCTGACTGTGTGGCAATATGGAAGGTAGCCTGGAGGGTTGACACTCCAGGAAGGAATATCAAGGGCCAGGGGAGAGCTGAATGATGCTGGGGCTAGAGCAAGGGAAGCAGACATGACCAGCTTTGGTAATCTGATTGTAGAACAGAGATGAAGGAGTCAGGATTTCTCCCGGGTGTTTGCTTGGATGACTGACAGGATGGTGTGCCCTCCATTCACTGAACGAGGATGAGATTGGCAGAAGACAGGAAATTCAGTTGGGGCACGTTGACTTGGAGATTCTCAGGAGAATCACCACCTCCAAGTGGAGATGGAGGTGTGGGACTGGGAGTTTCCAGCTTGGAGGTGTAATTGAAGCCATGGGAAGGACCCAGCCATGGTCTGGGTGAGCTCCTCAGAGGGCTGAGGAGAGAACCC
This sequence comes from Lynx canadensis, assembly GCF_007474595.2. Taxonomy (NCBI): domain Eukaryota; kingdom Metazoa; phylum Chordata; class Mammalia; order Carnivora; family Felidae; genus Lynx; species Lynx canadensis. The sequence goes on from NC_044303.2 coordinate 173,350,458, forward strand.
AGTGAGCTATTTCTGGGCAGCCCTGCTCCCAGGCGAGCCCCAGGGCTTGACGGCCCGTCCCCTGCTGCCTCATTACCTCTTCACCTGCCCACCCCCAGCTGTGTCTGCACAGTGCCACACTCGGGAGCCCAGCAGCCGAAGAGTTGGGTTTGACAACCAGCTTGCTCCAGGTCCTGGGTGGTCAAACGGCCCTGGTGCTCTGGAAAGCAGCAGTTCTACATCTTTTTCCAGCCCAAAGGACAAACCAGGACCCTTTCCCTGCAGCCTGAAGTAGTGAGCCAAGAGGTTCCACCGCTGCCTTCAGAAAATGGTCAGCACTTTCTTTCTCCCATCCAGTGTTGCCTGGCCAGAAGTGTCTAGTGGGCAACAGCAGTCTCTTTAGCCTTCCCTAGCCGCTTAAGGCAGTGGTTTCCAGTTAGGTCCCAGCGAGCACACCTTGAAGTTCATAGGCCTGCGTGCTTTCCGTAAATCTGTGCTCATACATCCCTACCCCTTTGCTGGTAACGCCAGTAACAGTCTCTTTTCTCCCCTCCTTTTCCTTCCAACAACTTCCTTCCAAGCTCAGACTTCAGGTAACTCCTGCTACTGTACTACCACTCTACCTTGCATGTCTCCCTTAGCTGCCATTTATCACCCTCTATTCACTCATTCAGAAACTTGCTGCACAGCTACTGTCTGCCCAGCCCAGTCTAGAGGCCAGAATACAACATAGCACCAGGCAGTTGCAAGGTCATGTGATAGGGAGTCATGGTCATTATCTGTTTATACATCAGCCTCCTCTCCAGTGTCCTTCCTCTCCCTCAGACTTAACCACAGTCTGGCTGTCCATCACAAACACAGCTTCCCCTGGGAGCCGTCCAGTGGAGACTGCTCATTCTCTCCCACCTCAGGAGACCAATAAAGCTAAGTGTCTTTCTGCTCCCTTATATCATTTGCAGACCCATGACTGTCTGTCCCTCATGTACTAACCCCTACTCCTTTGAAACTGACCCTGGCTCTGTCATCTGCAACCTTTCAGCCACTCCTATTCGTCCATTAAAGGCTGTCACCTGCCCCTTCCTCCACTACCCAGGCCATAGAGATCCCCTGACCATCATTGACTCACTGTCTTACCAATACTCTCAATTCCTTGCCCTGTTGCCCTTACATTACACCCACTCAGAAAAATTGCAGCCCTGGGTTTGACCCCTACCTGCCTCTCCCCTTTTGTAATTCAAGGAAAGCTCTAGATCAGATCTGTCTGTGACACCAGAGCCCCTTGGTCTCCTGCTTGCTTGAGCCCTCACATTGCCCAACAGGCATAGCTCCCTGATCTACGCTCTTCATCATTTCTGTCTACCACAGCTTCTTTGTCAGACCTCCAGATTCTTCTCAAACCTCCAGGCTTTCCCCACCTAGCCTTTCTTTTTTGTTAGATGACCTCACTTCCTGTTTCAGCAAGGGAAAAAAGCCAGCAGACAGGCACTCTCTCAGCATCTTACACTCCACCTGCAGACTTGTTGTCATGAGGGAAGAGTTTACCCCTTCTCCTGCCTAAGGCCTTACAGTCCTTTCCTGCCTCCTCAGTCTAACCTCAGCTTCCTGCTCTGGCTTTGGTCTCTCCTCTGGGCTGTCTCCCAGTGTTTCACTATGCCCAGTACTCTCTCTTTTGAAAGCAAATTGTGCCTTGAGGGTACAGCCTCCCTCCCTCCCCCCCCCCCCCCCCCCCCCGTCTCTGTCTCTGTGTCTCTCTCTCTCTCTCTCTCTCTCTCTCTCTCTCTCTCTCTCTTTCTCTCTCACCCACTTCACCTCTTTCTCTTTCCTGGCAAATTTCTTGAAAAATGTTATCTGCATTCACTGTCTTTGCACTGTCTTCACAAACTATCCCCCACCACCCCCCCAAGCCACCAGTGACAACTTTGTTGCCAAATCACACTCTCCTGGCCCACCTTCTTTGTCAGCTAGGCAGCATCTCACATTTTGTATTGGTTGTCCTTTTCAAATACTGCTTTCTTCGGCCCTGTCTTCAGCCAGGCGGGGACAGGGAAAGGACAATGGGAATGTCGTGTTCTCCAGATTTCTCACCTTCTCTGATCTCTCTTCTGTCTCCTTTGTGGACTCCTCTTCCTCTCTCTGACCCTCCCCCTAAAGGATATCTTTCTGAGAAAGAGAAGCCATCTAGATAGTGTCGTTCCTGGTTCGTTATGTCCACCTGTTTCCTCCCTGCCCTTCACACTGATATCTGCTGCTACTGGGCACTTCCTCACAAATGTCATACCAGTACTCAAACTGAGCACATCCAAAACTGAGCTTGTTATCTTTCTCCAAAGAGGCCTGCTTTTACTTCTTCGTTGTCTGTCTAGTTAATGGCACCACCACCATCTACCCAGTTGCCTGAACCAGAACCCAGGATGCCATTCTGGGAGGAACGCATCATGGTGATTGAGAGCAGCGGGCCTTGGAATCGGACCTCAGTTTGGAACCTGGCTCTGCCACACTTGCTGGATGACCTTGGGCAAATCACTTCATCTCTAAGCCTCAGTTTCTTCATCCACAAAATGAGAATAACAGTAGAACCTAACTCAGATGGTTGCGAGAATGAAATGGAGTGACGCACAGAAAGGTTCGACAAAACGTGTGGTCAGGGAAGCTGCTGCAGCAGCACCAGTGGTTGTCAGTGTTGTTCTTGTAACTCCTCTCATTCTCTCCCCACCTGCCACCAAATCCCAGCCACACTGCCTCCCAAATAGCTCAGACCATCTACTTCTCTCTCCACTGTACTACTACTACTACTTAAAAAGCCTTCAGTGGCCGAACATTGCCCTTGGGATCAAACCCAGACTTGAGCATGGCCTGCAGGGCTCTTCAGGATCCAGTCCTTGCTTAGCTTGCCAGCTTTCTTTCTCAGTCTCTCCCCTCTGGCCTTCCTGCCCACCACTCCCTACCACTCTCCTAAAAGAAATTGGGGCTCCAGCTCTCCCTATGAATGTTTGCATTCCCTAAAGATTGTGTGTGCCCATTTCCCAGTCTTTGCACTTGCTCCTCCTCCTGCCTAGAAAGTGCTAGTCTCTGTCCAGGACGATCCCAGTCACCCTCCAGTGCCCAGGGAGATACTGCCTCCTCTGTGGGAAGCACCTCTGGTGGCCTGGTCTGGGTTCCCAGAGTATCGATAGTACTTTCTTCCCTGTTACTCAGCATTAAACAGCCTGTTTGCATGTCTGCCTCCCTCAGCAGAGTTCTCATGCATAGTTAAATTGCCCAGAGCCCAGCCCAGTGCCTCCTAGTTGATGGTCAAGAAGTGATTGTCAAACAGGATTGAAAGCCATAGGAACTGCAGATCACACCTGGATGTGCTGTCCCAACTCTGCCACTTTCTAGCTATGTAACCTTGGGCCAGTTCCTTATTCGTTCCAAAGTCACATGTCCTCGTCTGCAAATTGAGGATAATGTTTGCCAGGGACCATTGTGAGGGTGAAACGAGATGACATGCGGGAAGGGTCAGGCTCATGGCATGTAACAGAAAGTTAGTGTTCTGTGCTCTGTCCTCCTCTCACTACCAAGCCGTACGTGGTCCCACATCGCTCCCTCTAACTCGTTTTCAGATTTGAAATCCTCCATAGAACTTCCATTCCTAACAGAAAAAGTTGGCTGGTGCAGGGGAGGAGTGATTTGAAAGGCCTTCCATTCCTTTGTCCATCCTCATGGCCTTAAACTTCAGGGCACATGGCTGGAAACACTGCTCCAGACTGAGCTGCTTCCTCACATGAGCACCATGGTGCCAAGGCACAGCCTTGTCAGCACCCAGGGAAAGGGACACATGCCCCCTCAGATGTCCTCCTAGCAACACCATGAGGAATAGGTAGGTAGTTTTTCTACCGAATTTACAAAGGGGGACAATAAGATTCAGAGAGAGTAAGTGATTTGTCCAAGGTCCCACAGTTGTGGCGCTAGTCAGTTGCAGAGCCATATTTAAAACAGATGGATGCTTGCTGGGGCACAGAGTCACCCTCTTTAAGTTGACTCTGAAGTGGTCGCAAGCCCTCTTTTCTCTCCCCAGTTTCATTTTCCTGTTTCTCCCCTCCATTCCCACATCAGCTAGAAATACGTGAAATGTGGAAGTCATCTAGCCCCTGGCCCAGCACCACCATCACCTCCTTCCCGTGGGCTTTTGACATCTGTCTCCCATCTCCCTCTAAAGGCCTGTTGGCCTGCTGGTCACTTGAGGTTGAGCAAAGGAATGGGGTGACTCAGAGCCCAAAGACTCTCATTTTTACTCTCCAGAACGAGATCTGTTGACACTGACTAACAGTCCAGCCCCCAAGTTCTCACATAGGTAGAGGGGCTGCTTTTACATCTTGTTGTGGGGCCCCATGTGGCTGCCACTGTATGCCATCAGGCACATTTCAGGCATGGCCTTGATTACTGGAGGCAGCTGAGTGGTGAGTGGCCTTCGTATGGGAACTTCGCCCTCTTCCATAGTGCCCATACACACATTCCTGCCATCCAGAGCAGTCTGACCTACCATGGTGGCCATGGTGGTCTCACAGCCCATCTTCTTAAAGCCCTTCCCCCCCCATGATCCCACAGCTTTTTTCCCCTACCACCAGAATTGGAGAGAATGCTTCTGTAGCAGCCATCTGCCTCACATGCATCCCCAGTTTTGTCTTCACTCCAGAATTATTGTTCCCCCCTTTTGCAGATGAGTCCACGGAGACTCAGCAAGTGATTGAACTGCTTAAGCTCAAGCCTGGAAGGCAAGGTACAATTAGCTGCATTCCTATCCCTTTGAGTCCTAGTGTCCGTAGGCCCTACGACACCAGGGCTCTGGATGAACAAGCTATAAAAACCCTATCCTTTGTGGGTCTGTCTCCATCCCCAGGACATGCACCTGTCTGATTGCATTTCATCCTCACTCCCACAGGGTGGGTGAGCAGGCCAGGATGGCAACACCCTGCCTCTAGCCAGTTAGCCGCAAAGGCGGGCCCCAGGCTGATGTGTCAGGTGTCACACTGTGCCTGGTAGCTGCCTGGCCTCCGCTGAAATTGCGTCTTATGTTGGCAGGAAAAGGAGAAGGCCCACTTGGCAGCAGAAGCTCTAAAGCAGGTGAATCGTAGTGTTTCTGGAAGCCGGGAGCCAAGGCCTGCGAGGGAGAGGCTCTTGGAGTGGCCTGACCAGGAGCTGGATCGAGTAAATAGCTTCCTGAGCAGCCGTCTGCAAGAGATCAAGAACACTGTCAAGGACTCTATCCGTGCCAGCTTCAGTGTATGTGAGCTCAACATGGACAGCAATGGATTCTCTAAGGAGGGTGCTGCTGAGCCAGAGCCCCAGAGCCTATCCCCCTCAAACCTCAATGGTTCCTCAGAGCAACGGCCTGACATTAATCTTGACCTGTCCCCTTTGACTTTGGGCTCCTCTCAGAACCACACGTTACGAGTTCCAGGTGAGCCAGCCCCACCATGGACAGAAATGAGAGGCTCCCACCCACCATGGACAGAGGTGAGGGGGCCCCCTCCTGGTATCATCCCTGAGAATGGGCTAGTGAGGAGACTCAACGCCGTGCCCAACTTGTCCCGGGTGATCTGGGTCAAGACACCCAAGCCAGGCAACCCTAGCCCTGAGGAGCCAGGCCCAAAGGAGGTTCCCAGTTGCAAGCAGGAGCTGCCCGAGCCTGTGGTCTCAGCTGGGAAGCCGCGGAAGGGCAAGAGACAGGGCAGTCAGGCCAAGAAGATCGAGGCAAGCCCAGCCCCACGGTCCCCTGCCAGCCTCGAGGTTCCCAATGCCAAGGGCCACATCCCCAGCACCAAGCAGCCAGGCAAGGCCACAGAGCCTCCCAAAGTGGGCAGCTGTGCTGAGGCTGGAGAAGGGAGCCGGGGGAGTCAGCCAGGACCAGGCTGGGCTGCCGGCCCCAAAGCTGACGAGAAGGGCAGCTCCTGGCGAAACTGGCCAGGTGAGGCCAAAGCACGGCCTCTGGAGCAGGAGTCTGTGCAGCCCCCAGGCCCAGCAAGGCCACAGAGCTTGCCACAGGGCAAGGGTCGCAGCCGCCGGAGCCGCAACAAGCAGGAGAAGACAGCCGCCTCCTTGGGTGAGTGCACCAGGAATTGAGTGGCTGACCCCCCACCCCCACCCCAGCCAGGCCAGAGGGTGGAGGGTAATCCTTGCGTGTGGGCAGTGCTGCCCTAAGAGCATGACCCCAGAGGCCTGGCCGTGGGCACTAAGCCCTCCTGGCTGTGTCTTCCTAGACGATGTGTTCCTGCCCAAGGACATGGATGGGGTGGAGATGGATGAGACTGACCGGGAGGTGGAGTACTTCAAGAGGTAGGTGTGGGGATGCCTTCTCGCCCACCCACACTCAGGCTCTCCCTCAGCCCAACTCCCTCAGAGGCAGAGCCTCTCCAAGCTCTCTCCCACCAGTATATCTCCTGGAACCCAGGTAGCCACATGGCAGGACAGGGCATCTGGAAAAGTATAAGGGACAGGGAGAAGGAGGCATGTCAGGCCCCAAGAACCAGGGCTTTCTCCAGCTTTATTCACTTTGTTTATTCATTTGCACTTTCTCTGCTCTGCCTGGGCTGAGCTCTAGGGTAGAGGCAAATCAAACACAGCTTAGGTGGGGAGAGAGAGCCATAAACAATGTTGAGTGCTGTTGGAAGAGTAAGGGTATGGGGCTGTGGGGGAGGCAGCTAGAAGTGGGGCGACAGGCGAAGCTGAAACGTAGGCGAGGCCAGGGCAGCCTTCCTAGTAGAAGTGGCAACCAAGCTGAGACCTGAGAAATAAGAAGAAGTGGGCAAGGTAAAACAGGGCCTTCGTGACAGTGGAGCTAGTAGGTATAGACGTATGAAGCTGAAAGCAACATGCAGTACCTAGGGGAACAGAAGGCAACCCAGTGTAGCTGCAGTAAAAATACAGTGTGAGGAGCAACGCTGTATCCTGAGGCAGTGTTGGTCTCTTAACACATTGTTCCCTTGGCTTGTGGGCACTCTGTCCAGAAAGCCAGCAGAGTTCACATATCCTGCTGGATCCCAATACCCTGGAACCAAAGGACTTGTACAGAGCTGACTTGGTTCCTTTATTGACCAGGACACACAGGTCTAGAAAGGGGGTCTAGCAGTGAGAACCTCTAATTGTGCTTTTTTGGTGTCTCTCAAAACCAATAGGTTCTGTTTGGATTCTGCAAAGCAAACTCGTCAGAAAGTTGCTGTGAACTGGACCAACTTCAGCCTCAAGAAAACCACTCCCAGCACAGTTCAGTGAGGTATGGAGACCCCTAAGTGTTGCACGTACTCCCTCTCCCCAAGTTCTGTCACTTCTGTGCCCCCGCCAGACCATTTCATGCTCTGGGGCACATGGAGTTAGCCTAGCAGCTTGCCAGCCCTGGCCCCTGTACCTCCACAGCAACAGCACCACAAGTTACACTCTCTGAAGATATCCTGGGCCAGACCCTCCTGTGTTCCCTCTTGCCTGTGCTCCTGAAGGGTCCTTCCTGCACTGCCATCCTTGGACTATCTCTGCCAGGCCCCTGCTTCCCTTACCATCTGCCTCTCAGGCAGCCTTAGTCCCCAGAGGACTGCCCCCACCGCTGACATTATTAGCCTCAGGGTTGAATCTCATTTGCCTGGCCTGGTAGGCTACCAGGATGCTTCCCAGCTAAAACCATACAAGAAGGGGCCAGCCCCAAAGGACCAGTGAGAAGGCAGATGAGGTAGACCAAGACCTTGGAGAGGTCATTTAGGCATGGAGGAGTTGGTGAGCACTCTCCACAAATATGACAAGCTCCATGAAGAAATGATAGCTGGACTGCCTCCTGAAGAAGACATCTGGCCCTGAGCTGGGCTCTGGCCTCCTCTCCGAGCCACCTACACTGATCCTTTGTCTGAAATACTGACATATATATTTTTTTAATGTTTTATTTATTTTTGAGAGAAAGAGAGTGAGGAAGGGCAGAGGGAGGAAGATAGAGGATCTGAAGCAGGCTCTGCACTGACAGCAGCAAGCCTGATAGGGGCTTGAACTCACGAACTACAAGATCATGACCTGAACTGAAGTCGAATGCTCAACCGACTAAGCCACCCAGGTGCCCCTGCAATACTAACATATCAGATGATGTTCTGGACTGCAAACAGAAGACCAAGAAGGGCTGAGAACCATAGTGTAGGAGAGAAGGCTGGCTAGCAGACAGGCCTTGGTGCTGGGTTTGCAGCCTAATGGCTGTGCAGTGCCCTGTCTTAACTCCATGCTCTGTCCCTGGGATCGGGCCTTTTCTGGCTGGCAATCACACAACTTGCCCTTAAGGCAACAGGAAACTGAGGCAGGTAGGCTGAACTCAGGGACCCCTGGGAGGGTGTCCTCACCTGTACTTCTCTTTTCAGTGCCAGGAACACGCCTCTCTGGGCCAGGGCAGCAGACTTCCTGGACCCTCAGCCAAGTCCCTTTGTCATTTTTGGGGTCAGGATTCCCCACCCTTGATGCTGGCCTCAGCTCCCCAGAACAGCCCAGAGAGCCTGAAGCTAGGGCAGTCTTTGGGGCTCGGCTCCCTATGGCACCTCAGGCTGCCCGGAGTCAGGACTGTCTTTAGACTCACCTTAGCCCCTCTCTCTGAAAGGGCTAGGTTCCCTGGTCTTTGGCCAAACTGAAATGTCCACACCCTCAGGAGCTTCTGCCAGGACCAGGGTGCCCTCCTGCCTCTTTTTTCTACCTCCACAGGATCCAGGAGTGACAGGGACCCCAGGCACTTTCATCTTTTGCCTCTTCTGAGAGTAAAAGGGGCACATCTTCTCCCACAGCCCAATGCCCTTGTCAGCCAGGAAACCTCATCCGGCCGTCTTCTCTCAAGGACTCCCTCTTTGGTTGATTTCTTTCCCAAGACTGGAGATGTTCCCTTCCTGTCCCACTCCCACCATAAGGGCTCTCCACTGCTTTTTCCACCCTCCTCAGAGTGGGAGCCCTGAGAGTGCATGAGAAAGCAGTGCTGGCACAGATTCAGGACCTAGCCTGGGCTGTGTACCCAGAGCCTGAGGCAGGAGTCAGGATGCATATGCCGCCTCTCCCCTTCCTGTCAGTAGGAGAGCAAAGACCAGAGGCTGGGCTCTTACCCTACCCTGACTTGGAAACAGGTGTGACAGGGGAGCTGTCCCCTGGCAGGGTCTTAACTTTCATCCTCTGCTGGAGGTAATCAAGGAAGTCTATTCAATATTTTCAGCCCAGGGAGTAAAAATAGCAGGCAGTTGTTCCTACCCATGGGGACCCATGGAAACCCAGAGCCAACATGGGGAGGCTAAGTCAAAGGTCTCACTCACGGTGCAGCCATGCTCTCCTGTTTTCTCAGCCCCTGCCGGGTCAAGCTTCTTCAGGGTGTCCTGAGATCCCAACTGCCAGCTGAAGGTCTACAGTTTCTTCCTCCACATCCCTATCCACCTGCCCAAGATCCTCCCTGCTCCTCGCCATCCTGGACCAACCAAAAGTTGAATGGACGCTGTGCCGTGCTGGGGCCCCTCAGGACCTCCGCAGAGCCGCTTCCTGGTGCTACGCAGCCTCCTCACTCAGAGCCCGGGGGCTGGACTGGCTTGTGGGCTGGGGGCTGATGGTACTGCTGGCCCAACACTGCTCTCTTTGTGTTTGGTTTTGTTTTTGTTCTTGTTTTTCAATTCTTTACTTTTGATACTGTGAAGATCTTTCCTGCCGAAAGATAAAGCAACATTTGGACACAGAGTCGGTGTGTTGGTGCTTTACTGGTCTGGGATGAGGGTGAGGTGAGGAATGTACTCAGAAGCATGGGCTCTGCCTTAGTCATTAACCTCATTGAGCACATACTATGTGTCAGCAGTTCAGTAATTTCCTCTTAATTCTTACAGCAGTTCTAAATGGGACTGTTATCCCAATTTATAGATGAGGAAACTAAAGCTAAGACAGGCAAGTGACTTCAGTGCACTCAGTCTGGCTGACTTGGATTAGAGCATAGGCCTGTATAACAGCAGCATCTGTGCTCTTTCCTCCTGTTGGGAGGACTCTGGTATGTAAACTTGAGCAGCTGTTTCCCCATACTGTGTTTGTTTCCCCCTCTGCAAAACCAGTGAGTTGGAGGAGTGAGACTCGATCTCTTTGCAACTGATGTGAGATGGAGTCTGGGAAAGGCTTACGGCCTTTATGGACTGTACACCTGTAACCTGGGTGATTCACATTGTCAGGAGAAGTGGAGTAAATGAAGTTCCTCTAAATTGGATCTGACTTTCCAATGGGAATGAGACCTGTAACCTAAGTACTGGATTGTTGAGGATAATGAACCCTTCTGTAAAGTAAAGCAAACTACCTCATTCCTACCCCACTACCCCCCACAGTAAATCTGGTTCTTAAATTCAGATTTTAATATAATAGGTTTGTTAAACAATGCTTTCTCGTACACACTTGTGTTTCCAACTCCTTGTCCCCAATGTCATTTTCTCTCTAAAACTGACACTTAACTTGAGCTTGTGTGGGAAGCAGTGGAGGCTGTGGCCACTCAGTCACTAAGAGCCCTTTATGGAGAGGTGGGAGCAGGATCAGAAACTGTTCCCTCCCCCTTCTATTCCTCCCAGGTTGAATCCCACCACGGGCTGTCAGTGCCAGCTTCCTCTTCTAAAGATCTTAAAAACCATCACTCACAGGCTCACAATTCCTGGTCCCTGGACTTTCCTAATCTCCAAGAAAGTATGCAAACTCCCCTGTGAAACCTGTCTGTATATGTATTACCTTTGTTCTTCTTTCCTTTCAACTCTTGCACCAGGCTCCCGTGCTGCAACTGAACTGGCATAATTATCTGAAATTCTGCTTCATCATTCAAAAATTGCAGGTCTGATCAAGGAGCTGCTTTACCTACAGAGAAAAACCTGTGGGTGGCATTCAGAGGCTTCCACAACCAGCCCCCACCTCCCAGCACTTCACTCCAGCAATACCAGATGACCTCAGTCTTCATCTAGGCCTGGCACTCTCAGGTCTCCCAACTTTTGCTCACACATTTCCTTTTTCCTAGATTACCTTTCCTTTATCATTTCCTGCTTATCCTTCACATTCCAGCTGAAAGGCCATTTTACAATGAGAATCAATTTGCCCTGCCTTGTGATGCTTCCAGAAAGTACTACCTTATCTGTCTTAAGATATTTCTCCTGAATATCAAGATCCATTATATTTCTGTCTCAACTAATCCATAAACTCACAAGTCAGGTTTGTGTCTTCATCTTTCATTTGCTTCAGCACTGTGCACAATACCCAGCACGTGCTCATGTTAAATACATGAATGGAGGAAAGAATAGTACTGACCCATCACTCCTCTTCAAAAGTCACCAGTGGGCTTGCCTGGGTGGCTCAGTTGGTTGAGCCTTGACTCTTGATTTTGGCCCAGGCGATGTTCTCCCAGTTGGTGGGATGGAGCCCGGAGCTCAGGCTTGGCAATGACACCGCAGAGCCTGCTTGGAATTTTCTCTCCCTCTCTCTGCACCTTTCCTGCCCTCACGCTCATTCTTTCTCAAATAAAAGTCCCCAGTGAAGTTGAAGTTACTTTTGACAGGGCCCTGCATGCCCTGGTCCCTGTCTACCTATCCAGCTTTAGCTCTGACCACTCCTATCCCTACAGCAGCCGGCCACGTGACCCGTCTGTTCCTTGAGGAATCTGTGTGCTTGCACAAGGCCAGACCTTCACTCCTGCAGGGCCCTCCATCAGAAGGCTTCTCTCCCTTTCCTCCCCTCCCTGTTCTGAGATTCTACACTTCTCTGGAAGCTCAGATCTAGGTCTCCTCGAAGCCTCTGGTTCCCCAGGCAGTGAGTTACTCTAAGCTCTATCACAGCATTTACAATAATAATAACTTCGTACATAAGTACAGACCCTCAGCGAAAACACTGTCATCAGTATTTTATTTATCCCTCACCACTCTGAACATACGTGTTGTCACATAGATAAGGACGCCAGTCAGAGCTGCGGTGCAAGTTGATTCGTTACCCGCGCCCCGTGCCCGGGATGGAGTCCCCGGTGGGGTCCCAGCTGGCCCAGTCCCGGAACGTGCCAGATGACGTCAGGCTATGGGCGAAGCTAGGCCTCCGGTAGGCGGGTCTCTTCTGTATCTCCACTCGTGGGACCTTCCACCAGGCTTCGTTTGAGCTTTTAGCGCATGCTCCAAGTCCTCCAGCGTCCCATAATGCATTGTATGACGCTTCGCCCTCGCCCCTGGCAACAAATGCGCAGCCGCCCCAGGGTACTTTGACGCTGCACTGCCTGACAGGGTCTCGGGAAAGTTTGTCCCTCTGCGCGATCCGGCACTCAGAGGTCGTTGCTAGGTGCCGACCTTCCGCTTCTTCACATCTGATTGGATCTCACGCAAAAATTGAGGCGGGGTTTTACCGTAGCGCGCCTGCGTACAGCAAAGGATGGAGGACTCGGAACCTGAACGGAAGGTGGGAGCGAGGTAGGGGTCGGTGCGGGTGGCGAGCAGCTGTGAAAGCGGGGGCCTGGGCCTAATTCATGTGTATCTGTAGCGTGTTCGCACAGATGAAGCGACTGCCACAGGAAGCCGCTCCGAGGCGGAGGATGAGGACGACGAAGACTACGTGCCTTACGTGCCTTTGCGACAGCGGCGGCAACTGTTGGTGAGGGCCTCGGGTCGGAAGAGAAATGAGGGTGTGGGAGGGAGGGTGGCATCCAGTGGAGTGAGCTGTCAGTAGTTGGGACCGTGGCCCCTAGGCAAACCAGGGACTGCCAGTCTGATCTGAGGGGTAGGGCACCTCCATGTCGCGTGGCACAGGACCCTCTCCCAAAAACCAAGATCCTGACGCAAGCCCCCTGGGCCCGATACTCCGCTTTGTCTTGGGCTTGGCTCTGAGGGGCGCTGGTGGAACCTCAGCTCCAGAAGCTATTGCAGCGAAGGCGCAAAGGAGCTGCGGAGGAGGAGCTGCAGGACAGCGGCAGCGAGCCCCGGGGAGATGAGGACGACATCCCTCTGGGCCCACAGTCCAACGTCAGCCTCCTGGATCAGCACCAGCACCTTAAAGAGAAGGCTGAAGGTGTGCTGGGAAGCAGCGGGGAGGCTCAATTTGGTGCACTGCTTTGGCATGTCTCTGACATCTGCTTCTTTTCTCAGCTCGCAAGGAGTCTGCCAAGGAGAAGCAGCTGAAAGAAGAGGAAAAGATCCTGGAGAGTGTGGCAGAGGGCCGAGGTATGGTTGTAGTCAGGCAAGGGGAGAGGTGGACTAAGCCTCCTCCCTAGCCCCAGGCATGTTATATCTGAAGGTCCTGGCCTCTGGGAAGCAAGAGCCATCCCTGAGCCAGATCTGTCTCCTCAGCTTTGATGTCGGTGAAGGAAATGGCCAAGGGAATCACATATGACGATCCAATCAAAACCAGGTATGTCTTTCTAGACTGTGGAAAAGCAGTCATCTTTACTTGGAATGGTATGTAGCTGAGCCTGGCAGGGACACCCCAGAGCCAGCTGTGCCTGGGACCTCTCTTGACCCCCACCACCCACTCACAGTTGGACACCTCCCCGTTATGTCCTGAGCATGTCTGAAGAGCGGCATGAGCGCGTGAGGAAGAAGTATCACATCCTGGTGGAAGGAGATGGTATCCCACCACCCATAAAGAGCTTCAAGGAAATGAAATTTCCTGCAGGTACTGGGAATTTGATGGTCAAACAACTGTGAGCCTGTGTCCCAGCCTCCCCTGAGCTTAGCATCTGCAGCGATGAGTCAGGTAGTGAGAATGGAGGGATTTGAGGAGGGGTTTCTTTAGGTTTGAATTACATTTGCCCCAGTTGTCCCTATTTACTGTCCTCTGCCATTAGGGAGCTTCAGTGGGCAAGTGACATTAGCCTTAAATGGACCTGGGTGCAAATCCTGCCTCCACTCAGCCTAGAAGTCTTGGACAAGTCTATTTTTCTCTCTCTCTTTCTCTGGGCCTCATTTGTAACTCAAAGAGGGTAGTGCTAATTTTACAGCTTTGGGGGCCTGATAAAGTATCCATGAGACACAAGGATAATGCTAAAGTTGTTTTCCATAGCCATCCTGAGAGGCCTGAAGAAGAAAGGCATCCACCACCCAACACCCATTCAGATCCAGGGCATCCCCACCATGTGAGTATGGGGGGCCCTGAAGAGGGTGGTGATGGGAAGGAGTAGTCACTAGGTATCCATCTGGAGACCCATTCCCTGCATTCTACTGAACCTGATCATCGGGCCTGTTCTCTCCCAATAGCCTGTCTGGCCGTGACATGATAGGTATTGCCTTCACGGGTTCAGGCAAGACATTGGTGTTCACATTGCCTGTCATCATGTTCTGCCTGGAACAAGAAAAGAGGTTACCTTTCTCCAAGCGTGAAGGGCCCTATGGACTCATCATCTGTCCCTCAGTAAGTAAGCCAGGCTGGAGGGCAGGGCAGAGACAGGCCTGCCTTCTGGTGCTAACCTCTGCCCCTGTGCCTGCAGCGGGAGCTGGCCCGGCAGACCCACGGCATTCTGGAGTATTATTGCCGCCTGCTACAGGAGGATAGCTCCCCACTCCTGCGCTGCGCTCTCTGCATTGGGGGCATGTCTGTCAAAGAGCAGATGGAAACCATCCGACAGTGAGCATAAGCACCCCCTGGGCCTCCCCAGAGCCCGTAGATAAACCAAAGGGCCCTTTGCTTTAACTACCCCCACATACCCTTACAGAAACCTTCTGTGGACCTAGTCCTCAAGAAGCTTTTTGTCTGATGGTGAGATCAGTTGGGTTGGGACAGAGGGATGTGGTAAGGTACTGTGGGAGCACAACAGATGGAATGGGGACATTTGGGAGGTCAGGGGGTCAGGGCATTCTGGGCAGAAGGCACAGAGGTGAAGGACCCAGGGTTTCCAGGAAGGTCAGAGCCATCCAGTGTGGTCCATCATGGAAGCTGAGGCACTAGGGCAGGGCTGGATCCATGGCCTTTCCACACAGCGCAGTCCCTAGGAGACAATGCCAGATGCCCTGGACCAGGCTCTGGGGTCACAGACCGGCCAGACCTAGACCCTTCTTTCCAAGGCATTCCCAGTCTCAAGGAAGATTCAGATACAGAAAAGATTAATTCCGCATACCAGGAAAGTGAGCCTGTCAACACCTACAAAGGGAGTTACAGGAGCACAGACTAAGGCCTATTTGGAGATTCAGATAAACCCTCCTGGGGGCTAGGGGAGTGAGTGATCTAGAAGGGGGAAGGATATGCAAGCAGAGGTGACTCATGGCTGGGTAGGAGCTCTGGAGCAGAGCAGTGGTCAAGAAAGCTGTAGCCCCTTCCAGGAGAGATGTGTTTTGCAAGTAGGGCAGGGTGGCGGAAGTGATGAGGGGACAGATGAGGAGAGACAGGAAAGAGGCCAGAGGGCAGAATGAGCAGAGTGGCAGCCCTTAGGTGCAGGGATGGGCAGGTAGCCCTGACCTCAGGGTCTCTTCTTGATCCCCAGTGGTGTGCATATGATGGTGGCCACCCCTGGGCGCCTCATGGATCTGCTGCAGAAGAAGATGGTCAGCCTAGACATCTGTCGCTACCTGGCTCTGGACGAGGCTGACCGCATGATTGACATGGGTTTCGAGGGCGACATCCGCACCATCTTCTCCTACTTCAAGGTGCCCATGCCTGCCTGGCCAGGGCTTCTGGCCACCCTCCCCAGGACGCCACATTCAACTGTGGCAGGCCCTGAGGCCCTGCACTGCACACCCACTGGCCCTGATTCAGGGGGCTACATCCCAGCTCCTTGGTCTTCCCAGGCCTCCCATTCCCTCATTCCCACCCTACTCTTTTTCAGGGCCAGCGGCAGACCCTACTTTTCAGTGCCACCATGCCTAAGAAGATTCAGAACTTTGCCAAGAGTGCCCTGGTAAAGCCTGTCACGATCAACGTGGGACGTGCCGGAGCCGCCAGCCTGGATGTCATCCAGGTAGGCAGGCACTCCTGATGAGGACACCTTCTAGGGTCTCTTTTGTGAGGGTTGGATCTGGCTAGGCTCCATCAAAGCTGTTGGAGTAGGGTTGAGGGACCACCTTGTGGTCACTGGGGGTTTCATCTAAGCCTCAGCCCTTAGCAGCAGACATTCTTAGGGTGACCAGTCCTTGATGACAATAGGCTTCTGGTCCCCTCCCAGCCAGGATTGGGGGCCCAGGCTCTGTGGCAGGGTCATGGCTGGTGAGCCCATTTGCAGGCCCACCTGACCTGGCCCCTGTGGTGGCAGGAGGTGGAATATGTGAAGGAAGAGGCCAAGATGGTATACCTGCTCGAGTGCCTACAGAAAACACCCCCACCCGTGAGTGCAGCCAGCCAGGCTGACCCTGGACCTCTGGGATGAAGGGGAGAGGGCAGTGAGGGGTAGTATGCTGGAGAAGGTTGGGCATGCCCAGTTGGAGTCAACCCTCATGACTGGAGTTGGTCCTCTGGACAGGTGCTCATCTTTGCGGAGAAGAAGGCAGATGTGGATGCCATCCACGAGTACTTGCTGCTCAAGGGGGTCGAAGCGGTGGCCATCCATGGGGGCAAAGGTCAGAGTAGTGCATGCATAGGCATGGATTCTGCTGCCATTGCAGCCCCTCACCTAAACCCTTTCCCTGCCTGGTGAGCCTAGCACTACTTCCCAGACTCCTGCTGTCACTCTGATGGCTCCTGCCTAACCTTCCCCAGACCAGGAGGAACGGACCAAGGCCATCGAGGCATTCCGGGAAGGCAAGAAGGATGTCCTGGTGGCCACAGACGTAGCCTCCAAGGGCTTGGATTTCCCTGCCATCCAGCATGTCATAAATTATGACATGCCTGAGGAGATCGAGAACTACGGTGGGGAGCTTGGGGGTCAGCGGTGTGGGCTAGACCCCAACCCATGGGCAGTGGGCCAGAGGATTTGTTCCCTCTCTCTGCAGTGCACCGTATCGGCCGTACCGGGCGCTCAGGAAACACAGGTATCGCCACGACCTTCATCAACAAGGCCTGTGGTAAGTCTGCCACCAGGGCCACCTCAGCTGTCCCCTGGGTCATCTGCCTGTGGCTACACGGGTCTTGGCTACAGGGCCCAGGGTTGGTCCTGATGGTTCCATCCTTACCTCCACAGATGAGTCGGTGCTGATGGACCTCAAAGCCCTGCTGCTAGAGGCTAAGCAGAAGGTACCACCCGTGCTGCAAGTGCTACACTGTGGAGATGAGTCCATGCTGGACATTGGAGGTGACTGGAGCAGGAGTGGGGGTCCAGTGGGGGGTGGGGGGAGACATGACAGGAACACCAGAAAACAAGTCTGTGCTGCACATCAGAGGGCAGGGGCAGGAGGTCCTGGGGGAGCCAAGGTCTGGGATATGGAGCCTGGCCTTGCAATCATGCTGACTCTCACCCCCGTGCCCCCAGGAGAGCGTGGCTGTGCCTTCTGTGGTGGCCTGGGCCATCGAATCACGGACTGCCCCAAACTGGAGGCTATGCAGACCAAGCAGGTCAGCAACATTGGCCGCAAGGATTACCTGGCTCACAGCTCCATGGACTTCTAAGCCATCTATCATACCTTGTCTCCAAGAGGCCTCAGTCTCCAGCCACCTCCCACATACACACCAGCCCCTTGGACAAAAAGCCAGCATCCTCGGCCCAGCTGGCCTGGGCTGGGCCAGGCTGGGCCTGGCTGCCTGCTCCCTGTGTCCCCCAGGATTCTATTTTTGTTCCCCTTTACCCCAGTTGTCATTAAAGCACAAGCCTCTCTGGTCTCAGCCCAGCCCCGCCTCTGTGTTCGTCTTACCTGACCCCTGCTTCCTGGGTAGGCCTCACCCTCTGACTTCCATAGCCCCTCTGAGGCAGGGAACTGGCATCTCCTACTGCTACCGCCAACACTCAGGCTGCTGGGTCTTAGTTGTGGAAGCAGCCATGTAGCTGGGGTCCCCTTCTGGGGGCTCTGGCTATCTCCTCTGGGCTAGCTGGATTGGTGACTCGAGAGACCGCATTGGTGGGCCAAGGGGAAATGGTTGGGTTTTCTGGTCTCTGGTTGGCTCTTTATAATCTCCAGCCTTGCCCCAGCCTCCCTCTTCCTGTCAGCTGAATGAAGCTCTTGGGGCCCCTTGGGAGGCGACTTCCTGCCTCAGGCCCCCTGCCCACTTGCCGGCCCACACAGGCTCCCAGTAGGAACCCTCTGTTCCCCTCACCAAGGGGGTAAGCAGATGCCACAGGACTGCTGCTCAAGCCACTAGTGCTCACTTACCTCACTCCGTGCCCAGCTCTCTGTTGGGCTCAGGATCCAGGCAATCCAGATAGACGTCTGCTGAGAAGCTCCTAGGTAAGTGGCAGAGGCAGATGAGAAATGAATAACGGGGTGGCAGTCAGGAGACCGCTGGCAAATGGAACAGGATTTCAGCATCTGGCAAGGGGTAGGCAGAGGAAGAGCACTGGCAACGATTTCTCTGTGCCCGGCACTTCATGTGCAAGACCACATGCTTATCCCAGCAGGACAGCAGTTGCTCAAGCCATGTTTGTCACTTGGTGTTTGGTTTGGGGCAAGTTACCTAATGTTTCTGAGCCTCAATTTCCTCATCATTGAAATGGCAATGAGCATGCAAAGGACATGGTGTCAAGCTACTGGAGCTCGGGGCTGCCCGGACTGCACTGGATACAAAGCCAGGTGGAGAGACCCTTGGAAAGATTTCCTGCCCGCACCCCATATGTGACCCCAAACGGTATTGCTTAGCCTGGTTACACATTCCTTTCTAAACGTGGCATTGAATGAGTGACATGAGTCTGTCCCCAGAATTCAGACACACACTCAGAGCCCCGATGTTAGCCTCTGGCAAGGTGAGGCAAAAAAAAAAAAAAAAAAAGGTGCCCAGCAAGAAGCAAAGTTTAAAAAAGAACATGTGAACTCTCTAGGGGCCTACTGGGGGCACACCACCCACACTCACATGACCAGGCCTTGCCATGAGGACTGAGCTTCACTGATGGGGCCCTGGTGCTCAGACAGCGTGGGGTGGTCAAGGGGACCTCCCAGGGGAAGAGGCAGCCTGGCACTGGAATGGCACAGTGATAGGGGGTTCCCTGGAGGCATTGGGCTGAAGGGAGGTAGAGGCCAGAACACAGCATCTTGAGTGATGCACTGAGGAGCCCAGGCTAGACCCAAGGGCAGTGGGAAACCAGGAAAGGCTTGGGAAGGGGAGAGACTGGTTGGTTTGGGGCTGATAGAAAGGACCATGGTGGGCCCTGTGGGACAGTGGTTCAAAGGGGAGATGTGAGGCTGGCAATGGACAGGGGCAAATGAATATTAGAAATAATTCCAAGATAAAGACAAGCAGAGTAGGACTGAGAGGGTACCAATCAGGGCTCAAGAGTGGGAAAGCAGGGAATTGGCCAGTCTGGCTAGAGGGGGGGTCCTGGGGCAGGGCTGTGGGAATGTCAGGTGCTGGGGTGTACAACCACCCTGCACAGAGGAGAGGTTGGAGCTTATGACTCACAGCCAGCTGACCCAGGTGCAGACATAGGTCATTTGCCATCCAGCGGTCTGAGGCCCCTGCCAGGGCCAGGCACATGTGGGCACCTTGGGCCAACTGAACCCCAAGGGAGAAATATGTGATGCCCCTACCCATTCCTAGCTCCTTTACTGAAGACAGGCTCCCCTCCCCCTCCCCAGCCCTGCAGCTGCCTCTCTGGACAGAGGGAGGGGGAAGTGGCCAGAAGGGGAAGTGTGAGGAGTTCCCCTCTGGCCTGTCACCAGTCTCCTCGGGCCGTCGGAGTGGCAGCCCTGGGGCCTGGCTGCGGCCATGGAGCCTCTGGAGACTCCCATCAAGGACGGTATCCTCTACCAGCAGCACGTCAAGTTTGGAAAGGTGAGGACCCTGGCTGGCAGGCAGCTGCCCAGGACAGTAGGCTTCTGCCCCAGCCTCAGCCTACCAGGACCTAGGAGAATGGGGAAGGGAGTCAGGGTGGGGGACCCAAGCAAGGTGTTGGGGAGTAGAACAGAACCCCGTTCTCAGCTTGAGTGGGTTGGGCTGAGTGGGCCTTTTTGAGACTCTGCCTTGCTTACGGATGGGGAAGCCAAGTGTGGGGAGGATCTAAGACTCCAAACCTTGGGGCAGAGCAGAGCTGCAAGGGTAGCTAACCCAACAGCCTTCCGCCCTGTGTAGTAGAGGCACCTAGGCCCCTTGAGAGAAGGCGGGGGGCTGAGCTGGAGGAGCCCCACCCTGCAGAAGAGGGCTCAGCTCCTCCCAGCTCTGTTAAGGAACATAGGGGAGTTTACCTTTCTCACCAGGCGGTAGGCCCTACACCCTCACAGCTCAGCTGCAGCTGCTGCCTGGTCAGATAAACACTCTGTTTCCTTTGCTTTACGCTATTTGCATGTTTCCTTCCTTGCCATCATGAGACTGAGGCCTTCCTCCTGCCCCAGGCCTTGTCCCTCTGGCCCAAGTGATCTTTTCTTTGGGTGTTAGGGGGTACCAACATAATGGTAGTGTCAGGTGATCTGCTTAGCTGCTAGATACTTCGGAGACATGATCCAGTAGAAGCCTCAACCTTGTGTTCTCATAACTTTTTGAGATATGAGGGCACTAGTGCCCGGGGGCGGGGGGGGGGGGTCACAGGCAATTTGTGGAGTGGATTTGAACCCACAAATGACTGGCCCCAAGCACAGACTTCCCCCCTGCTGGGCTGGCCCTGGCAAGGCCTCCTCCTCTGGGGCAAGCAGAGGCCAGCCTGGGTGGTCAGGAGCATTTGCCAAGCAGGTTGTGCAGAGCTGAGCTATGGGGAGAACTGCTACCCAAGGGTCTTATCCCTCATCCTCATCTCCCACAGAAGTCCTGGCGAAAAGTATGGGGTCTGCTGTATGCAGGAGGCCCATCAGGTGTGGCACGGCTGGAAAGCTGGGAGGTCCGGGATGGTGGCCTGGGGCCAGCAGGTGACAGGTCTGCGGGACCTGGCCGGCGTGGGGAACGGCGGGTCATCCGCCTGGCTGACTGCGTGTCTGTGCTGCCTGCTGATGGTGAGAACTGCCCCAGAGACACTGGTGCCTTCCTGCTCACCACCACAGAGCGCAGTCATCTACTGGCCGCACAGCATCGCCAGGAGTGGATGGGCCCCATCTGTCAGCTGGCCTTCCAGGTGAGCATAAGGCTGGTGGGCAGAGCATCCAGGGGCCAGAGGTGGACCACCTGACTCCCCCACCTTGTTCATCTCCATGCTCATTCACATCCTATCACTCAGCAAGTACCTGCCAAGCACCTATAAGCCTAGGGAAATAGCCCAGAAGCCCACAGAATGAATCTCCAGTGGCCATACATGCTATGGAGAACATGAAAGCCCGAGTAGGACCAGGGGTGAATGGCAGGACATTAGATGGGAAGGCCTCTCAGGAAGGGACAGTGAGACTGAGTCCTCAAAGACAAATAAGGACCCACCAGGCAAAGATCTGAGGGAAGAGTGATGCAGACACTAAGGTCTGAGAAGCGTCCTGAACAGAGGGAGCAGAGTGGGCAAAGGCCCTGAGGCAGGGAAAAGTTTGGTATGTTAAAAGGGCAGAAAGGCCAGCGTGGCTGGAGGGTAAGGAATGGGTAGGAACCCAGGAGGGAGCAAAACTGGAGAATATGGTGGGACCAGCTGAAACTACTTTAGGACACATGCAGAGTTTGGAATTTTATTCTGAGTGAGAGAAGCCTTTGGCGGGGGTGGGGGGTCTTTGGGGAGCCAGGGACTGAGAGCTTTAAAGCTTCACAGGGTCTGTGATAGACCAAAAGGAAATGAGGCTGGAGGTTCCTCAAAAAGTTAAACATAGAGTTGCCATATGACCCAGCAATTCCACTAGTAGGTGTATACCCAAGAGAATTGAAACAGGTGTTCAAATAGCACTTGTATGAGAACACTCAGAGCAGCGTTATTCACAATAGCTCAAAGGTGCAGACAACCCCAATGTCCATTACCAATGAATGGATAAACCAAATGTAGTCCATCCATACAACAGAATGTTACATGGCCATATAAAAAAGAATGAGGTACTGATATATGCTAATACCATAAATGAACCTGGAGACCATCATGCTAAGTAAAAGGAGCCAGACACAAAAGACCACATATTAGTATGATTCTATTCATGTGAAACACCAAGAATAGGCAAATCCATAGGGACAGACAGCATATTTGTTGTTGCCAGGGGGTGGGGGAAGGGGGACCGGGGAGTGACTGCTTATGGGTACAGGGTTTCCATTTGGAACAATGAACAAATTCTGGAATTAGATAAAGGTGATCGTTGCACAATCTTGTGACTATACCAAAATCACTGAATTATACACTTTAAAATGGTGAAATGGTAACTTTTATGTTGTGTATTTCAACACAATATTTTAAATTAAAAACAAACAAATGAAGAAAATGAACAGGAGCAAGAAAACCAGTGAGGAAGCTGTTGCATGTGACCCTGGCCATACTACTATGGGCCAAGGTGGTTGTGGAGGAGGTGCTGATAGAGCTCCGAGGAATTGAGGGGGTGAGGAGTTGGAAGGGGGAGTTGGCGAAAGAGGGCTTGGGGAAGATCTAGTAGCCAGTTCACTCATGTGTCCCATCCCTGAAGCTCCTGCCCCTTTGTCACTCCAAGCTGTTAGGGACACATACAGGCAGGCCCAGTCCCTGGCCAAGTGCAGGTGCAATGGGGACATCCTCTTGTGTGTCACTACTTTACAGCTCTCGGCACTCTCAAGGGGGAAGGTGGGGGTTGCAGGTGGGAAAATAGAGGGGTGCCCAAGGTCATGCAGTGGGTCAGGGGCAAAGCTGGAAGTGGAACTCAAGTCCCTAGGTGCTCCTGCTTGTCCTGGAGTCCTGGTTTACTGGCCCAGGGAAAGGATGTGGGAAGAGGAGTGGGGGTGAGGGCTCTAACTTCTGGCCTTTTTTCATTCCTTAGGGCACAGGAGAGTATCCCTCAGGATCAGGGGAGGTGGAGGCTCCCAAGAGGGGCCTGGTCCCCATGGAGGAGAATTCCATCTACTCCTCCTGGAAGGAAGGTGAGTCAGGGAGGTGCAGGTGCAGACTCAGCCATCCTATACTTGGGGCTGGGGCCTTTGGAGGACCCATATGGGCTGTACCTGATGCCTCACCACCATCCTGCCTGCAGAGGGCGAGTTTCCAGTAGTGGTACAGAGGACGGAGGCTGCCACCCGCTGCCAGCTGAAGGGGCCCTACCTCCTGGTGCTAGGCCAAGATGCCATCCAGCTAAGGGAGCCCTCCAGCCCCCAGGCCCTCTACACCTGGCCCTACCGCTTCCTGCGCAAGTTCGGCTCTGACAAGGTGAGGTGCTGGGCAGCTACCCCACCCCACTGGCCCTGCTGGGAAGGGTGGCAAGTGGAGGGGTGCCCCGGGTCCCTCCACCTCTAATCCGCCCAAACCACCCCCCACCCCCATGTCCAGGGCGTGTTCTCCTTTGAAGCCGGCCGCCGCTGTGACTCTGGCGAGGGCCTCTTCGCCTTCAGCAGCCCCCAAGCCCTCGACCTGTGCAGGGCTGTGGCTGCTGCCATTGGCCGCCAGCGGGAGCGGCTGCCAGAGCTGGCTGGGCCCCGGCCCTGTCCCCTGCCTCGGGCCACCTCCCTGCCTTCACTGGACCCACCAGGAGAGCTACGGGAGGTGCCCCCGGGGCCCGAGCCACCCAGCGCCCGGAGGGCATGCCTGGTTGAGCCCGGGCCCCAGAGCCTACCCCTACTGCTGAGCCCAGCACCCCATGATGAGTCGGCACCTGGGCTCTATGCCTCAGTGTGCAAGCGAGCCAGCGTGCCCCCAGGCAAGGCCGAGCACCTCTATGAGAACCTGTGCATGCTGGAGGCAGGTCCCGTGCTGCCCAGGGATAGGGACCCAGAGCAGGAGGGTCCCAGCCGCCGCAGCCCCCTGGCCAGCCCCATCTACCATAACAGCGAGGACTTGGGTTGGCCTAGCCCTGCCCACGACAGCAGCCTGGAGGCCCAGTACCGGAGGCTGCTGGAACTGGAGCTGGATGACAGTGATGAGGTGGGGGGCTCTGGCCGCCCCAGTGCTCACTCAGGCTTCAAGGCCAAGCTAGTGACGCTGCTGAGCCGTGAGCGGAGGAAGGGCCCAGCCCCCTGCGACCGGCCCTGAAAGCCTTGTATGGATCTCTGCGACAGGAGAGAAAGGCGCTCTGCTCTCCCTGGGCCGGGAAGGCGGGCAAACAATGGACATCTGGGACACACACCTGCATCCACTCTAGCCTACGGATATAAGGCAGGCAGCTTGGGGAGGACCCCTCATGTGCCCTGTGGGCCCCCCAATGTATAGTGTACAGATTTGCTGGTAATAAAACCTCCCAACTCTGCTCTTGGTCCCACCTTATAGCCCACACTGTGCACCTCCAATCTTCAGCTCCTGGCAATGGCACTCACTGATCCACATGGACACACAGCCCCTCACTCACGTGTACTGCACCTAACACCAGTGCCCTGTACTAGGTTCTGGGGGACACACATAAGCCAGACTTAAACTTTGCGACCCGTGGGCTCAAGTCCACTAGAGCAGATGTATGGGGTGCAGACAATTATGGCCCGTATAGTCCTGGGCAATAAAAATGGCTGGGACAGTAGGACAGGAGGAGAAATTGGGCTTGCTGATGAGTGAGGTGCCCTCTGAATTAAGTGTGAAGGGTAGGCAGGGCATTACCAGATGGGCAGCTAGCCCCAGGGCTTTCCAGGCTGAGTGTAGGTATGCACTGGCCCTGAGATGAAGGGAAAAGCATGGTCACAGAGGGCTCCAAGAGGCTGATAGGGAATTGGTGGCCGAGCATGAGAGGCCTGACCATCCTGCAATGAGCTTGGTCTCATCTTCAGCAGAGAGACACAGCCAGATAAAGAAAGGAGAAGCATGGAAAACAAATTTGAGGGAGTCTAACTGGAGGCCAGGAAGCCTGAGCTGGGGAGGAAATAAGAGGGGGGGGGAGCGGGGGGGGTGTCAAAGGGACTTCAAAGATCTGCACAACCAAAATGCCTGCTTCACTGAGACTTAAAAATGTGCAGACACTTCTAGGGAAACTTGGGCCTCAGTCTCCTCAACTGTCAAGGACAAAATTCAAATTACCTACCGGGCATGCATTCATTCCTTAGAGTTTTACTTACCTGCCTGTTCTATGCCAGGCACTGGGGACATAGCCATGTTCAAGACAATGAGGTCCTGTTCTCAAGAAGCCCACGTTCCAGAAGAAGATAAGCAAACCTCTTGAAGACTATAGTGCCCTCATGCTACTCTGGTCACTAACCCTGGGGCTTCCATGCACAAAAGCATCATGCCCCCCAAGAACCTGCCCGCCCCCAGCCCCTTGACCTCAACTGCACCTCAACTGTCCATGCCCTTGGCACATCCTGAACCTCTTCTTCATGACATTGATGCTTCCTCGGCACAGTCTTGTTTCCAAGCATCCACCTCTGGCCACCTCCTTTTCTCCTTCCAGCCCTCTTCCTCAAGCATGGCCCATAAAGCTCCTCTTCAGCCTCACTGACTTACAAGACCCTTTCCTCACCATCTGTGCAGTCACTGTCTGCATCCTTGTCCAACTTAGATTCTGTGCTCCACCAATGGAGTGACCCCCTTGTGCTCCTCTCTCCTTCCATCTTAGTTGTCTGGCAAAGCGCCCAGCTTCAGATGAACCCAATTCCCCTCTGTGCCTGCACCCTGGCAGCTGCCCATGGCCACGGAAATTACATAACCAGGCTGACCACATTCTCTCATGTTGTGATCTCGAAGCTCAGATAGACAGACTCTCAGGAGAGATGCTTTCCTCCTCCCAAGACCTTCCTACCTTCTCCTCTCCATCCCTACCCATTCTCATCTCAAAGATATCCTGGAGAAATAGCAGCTGACAGAAGTGAACGCCTTTGTCCTTCCACCACTTCATCAACAAGGGCCCCAGCAGCTGCACCATGTCCCTCCACCCCTGCAATGGAAGAAATGTCTGTTCCCCAGCCCGCACTCCAACCCCAGCTCCTTACTGCACAGCTCAGCACACTGAGCTGTCCCCTCTCCTCAGCCCAATGAATTCTACCACCATCATCATCATTTCCAGCCACATGTAAACATGCTCCATAATTTAACATCTTTGAAGGAAACCCTTGGGGGCACCTAGGGGGCTCAGGCGGTTGAGCAATTGATTCTTGATTTCAGCTCAGGTCATGATCTCACGGTTCGTGAGGGTCTGTGCTGACAGTGCAGAGCCTGCTTGCGATTCTCTCTCTCTCTCTCTCTCTCTCTCTCTCTCTCTCTCTCTCTCTCTCCCTCTCTCTCTGTTCCTCCCCTGCTTGTGCACGCTTGCTCTCTCTCTTTCTCTCTCAAAATAAATAAACTTTAAAAAATAAATAAAAATAAAGGAAACCTTTGACCTCACATTCTTTTTTTTTTTTAATGTTTGCATTTACTTATCTTTGAGAGAGCGCATGCACAAACAGGGGAGGGGCAGAGACAGAGGGAGACAGAATCTGAAGCAGGCTCCAGGTTCTGAGCTGTCAGCACAGAGCCTGACACAGGCGCGAACCCAAAAACTGTGAGATTATGACTTGAGCCAAAATCATGTGCTCAACCGACTGAGCCACCCAGGCACCCCTTGACCTTGCATTCTGCTTCAGACCCCTCCCCATTCCCTTTTCCTCTTCACAGCGAAACTCCTCAAAAGAGTTGTTGATTACTTTCATTTCCACTTTCTCCTATTCGCCCTTTTGCCAATTCAAGTCTCCCCGTGGTCCCCCCTGCTCCATTACATCGCTCTTATCAGGGTCACCAACTTCCTTGCTCCCCAAAACAAAAGCAACCTGGCCTCCCTGACTCCTCAGCAGCATTTGACACTCCACTTGGTTTTCTTCCATCCTCACAAATCTCTCCTTCCCAGCCTCTTCTGGCTCCTCCTCTGCCAGACTTCTGCCTGGGGCTCTGGCCTCAGACACTGTGTAGCTCAACTCTGGCTGCACACAGAATAACCTGGAGCCTTTTTATTTTTTATTTTTTTCAATATTTAATTACTTATTTTTGAGAAAGAGTGGTAGGAGAGAGCGTGCATGAGCAGAGGAGGGTCAGAGTGAGAGGGAAAGAGAGAATCCCAAGTAGGCTCCATATTGTCAGCACAGAGCCTGATGCAGGGCTCATGAAATCATGAACCATGAGATCATGACCTGAGCTGAAATCAAGGGTCAGATGCTTAACCGACTGAGCCACACAAGCACCCACCTGGAGCCTTTTTAAAAATGCCCATGCCTGGGTCTACACACAGGGCCTGAGATTCCATCAGTCTGGGTGGGGCCTGGGCACCAGTGTGCTTTTTCAATTTCCCGCGTGATTTCAGTGTGAGTCCAAGGTGGAAAACCACTGCCCTAAGTGAGCCAAACCCGTCTCCCAGTTTCAAAGACCATCTAAATGCTCATGATTACAAAAGATATATCTTCAGCACAGACCAGTCCCCCTGAGCAACAGATTTAAGAATCCAATTGCACACTAGACTTCTGGATGTCTGAAAAGTATCTCCAAACGCAATGTGTGAAAAGAGGTTGTGGGCAGGGGGGTTGTTTGCAGTGCTGGCCACAGACAGAAAAGTCTGAAAGGATGTTGAAATCATGGGGAGATAGATTTCCTTCCCACTTATGGAAGCTCCTCCTAAGACTTTACCCATGACAGGGAAAGTCTTCCCATGATCGCTCAGGTTGCCGGCCATAGGGCAAGCTAAGGCCAGGGGGATCCCCAGTCACTCTGGCTACAGCAGAGACCCCTTCACCCCATGGTGACAAGCCAGCCCTTGGCAGCTCAGCAAATCCCAGGACACACTGGAGGTTACTCAAAGTATTAGGGTGATGGCCAGAACTGGAACCCAGAACTCTGGATCTCTGTTCTGGCATGCTTTTCATTACAAATCCAAGCCTGTTTGCTTTATGGCAAAAAAGTTTTTGTGAGGTCCCAAATGGTCTATGAAAGAGAATGTCTTTGCAGATCTCCAGGATTCTAGGGCCTCACCCCGGAAATGCAGGGGTCCCAGACACTAGGGGGCACTGTGTCCTAGCCTGAGGCCTGTTCCTTCCCTTGGGCTGCCTATGCAGGGAACACTGGTGGCATCATCCAGGTCTGAGCCTTGCACAATCTAAGGAATAGGACCCTGGAGTCCTCTGCTAGAGGGCTGCCAGGACCCCCAGGCTGCCACTTGTTCCTTTACTCATTTGCTGTTTCACTTTCTCAATCCTTCTTTCATCTGTTCATTCACATCTACTGTGTACAGACACTGGGGCAATGGTGGACAGGACAGACAAGTCCCTGCTCTAATGGGACTGACATTCTAATGGGGACAAAGGGCAATGAAGAAACAAGCACCTAATATAATGTGAGATGGTGGTAAGTACTATGGGGAAAAATAAAGCAGGGTAAGGGACTAAGTGCCTGATGCGAGTGAGGCATTAGGAGGCTATTGTTTTAGATAGGGTGATCAGGGAAGGCCCTTTGGAGGTGGCAGCAGCTGAGCAGAGACCTGAACAAAGTGAGAGAGCTGGTCGTTTAGATATCAGGGGAAACTGTTCCAAGCAGAAGGAGCTACAAGTGCAAAATCCCTGAGGCAGGAATATGCTTGATGTGTTGGAGGAACAGTAAGGAGGCCAGCATGCTTGGAGCAGAGTGAGCAAGGAGGAGAGTGGTGAGAGGCAGATTGAGCTTCTTAATGCGATGTACATATTAAGGGCCTTAGTGTTATTTCAAGTGCAACAAGAACCTAATGGAATGCTAAAAGCTGAGGATGATGTGATGTGATTTCTGCTTAAAATATCACCTTGGCTGCTGCACAGAGACTCTGGAGTAGGTAAGGATGGAAGCGGGAAGATCTGTTAGACTGTTAAGATGTCCAGGCACAAGACAGTGCCTAGGCTAGGACAACACTGGCAGCAGTGACCAGATATGGAACATATTCTGAAGGTGGAATTTGCAGAGTCTGTGGTATAACAGAAAGGAAGGATAATGCCATATTTTTACTGGATCAGGTGGATGAACTGTGATGCCATTTACTAAGGTGAGGAAAAAGTTAGGCAGAAAATCACAAGTTCAAATTGGGATATGATGAGTTGAGATATCTAGTAAACCTCCAAACAGAGATTGAGCATGGTGTTGGATATTAGAGCCTGGAGTTCTTGGGGTGATGTCAGGGCTGGACATATAACTTGGGAGTCCTTGGCATATAGGTGTTATTGATAGTCACAGGATAAGATGGGGTCCCAGAGAATGAATGTAGCCAGAAAACATATTATGGCCATGTTGGGAGGCAGATAAGAAGCCACCAAAGGAAGTGGAGAAGGAACAGCCAGTGGGGCAGGAGGAGGCACAAAGCCAGGGGAAAGAGGGAAGGCACCTGGACCAGTGCTGCTCCCTGGCAGGGTAAGAGGAAGGCTGAGAAATCACCATTGACATGATGACGTGGAGGTCATTGGAGACCCTGAGAAGAGGGAATCAGTTTAGAGGACTGGCGGAAACAATGGCCTGACTGAAGTGAGTTCAAGAAAGAGCAGGAGGTGGCTCAGTCAGTTAAGCGTCTGACTCTTGGTTTCAGCTCAGGTCACGGTCTTGCAGTTTGTAAGTTTGAGCCCCACATCAGGTTCTGCGCTGACAGATTGGAGTCAGCTTAGGATTCTCTGTTTCCCTCTATCTGCCCCTCCCCCACTTGCTCTCTCTCTCTTTCTCAAAGTAAATAAATAAACATTTAAAAAAGAAAGAGCAGAAGGAAAGCAGGAACAGGAGGAAAGCAAGTGCAGACAAGGCTATAGATAACTCCTGTGAGAAATTCTATTCCCAAGGGGAATAGAACAAAAGAGCAATAGTTGGAGGGGAGATGGGGTCAAAAGAGGATTTCTTTAAAGATAACTCTTACAGTAGTTTGTTCAGTGAGGGGAATGATGCAGAAGAGGGAAATGTGATGATGGCAGAGGGGGAGAACAGCAGCAGCCATGCCCTAGAATGAGCTAAGGGGTGGACGCCTATTCACTTACCCACACACTCTGGCTCTCAATTTCCCCTGCCACCTGCGCTGGCTGCCTGGGATGACCCATGGGGACAAAGTGGGGACTCTGCCACCCCCGCTAGAGTCACCCTGTTACACCCCCACCACAGGCGCTGACCGCTCTGGAGTGGGGTACCAGGCAACAGCCCATTTCATCAGTGTGGGGTTGTCCCAGGGCAGAGGGCTGTTGACTGCCTGGGGTCAGGGAATGGAAAGGCCCACAGGTCAGGCTGAGAGCCAAGCCAGGGGCTCCCTTCAACTCTGTCCGCTCCTGCCATTATCTTCAGCCTTCTGTAGAGGGTTCTACAAACCTAGCTTCAAGATTCCCTGTCCCCATATCATCTGAACCCACCTCCATGTGCTCCACACCCGCAAGTCCTTCCGGTTTAGAAATTCTGGAGCCGCTGATGGCTTGCACCTTCCGCGGAACAACGCCTATCCTCACGATGGGCCTGCAAGGCGAGTATTATTGTTCCATTTTTCTGAGTAGGAAACTGAGATTCAGGATGTCTAGGTCTGTTTGGTACCGAAGGCCGCTTTCTTTCGGCTCGGCCAGAGGGAGGCGCATGGGGCTGCTCGAGCTGCCAGCTGGTCCCTGGACTAGGCGACCTGCAGACCAGACCCCGCCCAGGCCCCGCCCAGGCTCTGCCCAGACTCCGCCCCATCAAGGGATCGCGGGCAGCCACAGGCCTTCCAGCTCAAAGTAAAACGGGACTTCGCGATTGGGCGGGGCGGAAGGATTGGGTGGGGCTTCCCAGTTGTAGAGAGGCCGCTCGCAGGCGTGGCTTTGACGGGGCGTGACCTGTGGCTCCGCCCCCTTCCGCGAGCTCAAAGCGGACTGCGGCCGTGGGGGCGGGGTCAGAACACGGGTGGCCGATCGCAACGCGGTTCTGTGGGGCCAGCCACCGAGCAGCGCCTCGGCGGGGCCGAGCAGGTACTGGCGACGGCGCGGGCGTCTCGGGCTGGGCCAAGCTGAGGGCAGGAGCCTGCTGGGGACCACGGAGGGCGCTGGGGTCGGGGCCAGTGTTGCGCTTCCTCTTGCGGGCCTGGGCCCCTGCCTCCGCCCCCGCCCCCGCCTTCCTGCGGCGAAGCCGGCTGCGGCAGGGCGGATTGGCGCCTGCGCTGCTTCCTGCGCCCGAGACTCTGCCAATGCTTTGGGCCCGGGTGGGGGACAGGGGAAACTGAGTCATGTCGGGATGGTAGTAGGCCTGTGCGGGAGGCACCACCCCCATTGGACTCCAGGATGAGCCCCCTACCTGGCCACGCTTTGGGGTCCTAGCCTTCTCTGATTTCCGTAGGGGCCACGGCCCCTCTGTGCCGCCCCCAGCGCCTGGGAGTCCTCATCAGCCTCGACCCGTCTGGGAATGGCCAGGACCCGCTCCAGCAGCCTCCTTCCCCACCCCTCCCCCTCGCGTCCTGAGCCCCCGTGTGCTCCCTCCGCTGGCTCCGCACAGTGTCAGCTTACACGCCTTATATAGTCCGAGCAGGCTTCTGCGAGGCCTGCCTGTCGGGACCTGGGGGCGGGGGAGAGGAGCGCCGGCCCCTGACTCACCCTTCGGTCCGAGGGTTAAGGCTGGCTTGGGGGGAGTCCATGTCAAATTAGCTCTGCGGCCCACTCCTGAATGAAAAGAACCTCAAGACTGAGTGAAGGGACCCCCTCATCATCCAGTCCCTGGGGGGGGGGGGGCGGGGATTGCCCCTGCCTCTGCAAAGTGAGGTCTGCCAGCCACACCTGACAAGATGTATGCCTGCTGGTGCCCTGGGTGTGTTCAGAGGCTGCTCGTGCCTTCCTGGCACCAGTCCAAGGTTGGTATCCAGAGCTGGGCCTGCCTGTACACCCACCATGCTGTCCACTCACCTTTTCTTTCCTCCCAGGAGCAGGCACCATGGATTCCTTCAAGGTGGTGCTGGAGGGGCCTGCACCTTGGGGCTTTCGGCTGCAGGGGGGCAAGGACTTCAATGTGCCCCTCTCCATCTCCCGGGTGAGCCAAGGTTGTGGGAGGTGCTATTCCCAGGGGTCTTTGGGTGTCAAGTCTGTGGTGGGTGATGGGAAGAATCTGAGCAGGAGTGAGCCAGGTCCAGTAGGGCAGGAGGTATCTAGGTCCAGAGATGTGGTGGGCACCCACCACAAAGGCTCTCAACCAGGTGGGTACTGGGAGAGGAGCACCCACAGTTCCCCAGCACTGTCTTGTACTTGATGCCATTCCACAAAGCTACTGGGGCCAAATCTGAGGCCCCTGGGGGATGCCCATTCTGCAGCAGGGGAGCCTGAGGTCTCCAGGAAGTATCTAACCTGCTTGAGGGAGCAGTGCTTGGAGCCAGGCTTCAGGAAGAGCACTCTTGACTGCAGGATCTCACTTCAACCTCATTGCCACCTGGGAAATAGCAATTGTCACCCTGTTTTTCCAAATGATGGAACTCAGGGCTCAGAGAGGTGGAGGGGCCCTTTTAGTGATTCCTTGGCAAGCAAGGATTTGAATTCAGGCACTGGGATGGTCTGCAGTTTGGTGGGGAGGAGGACACTCTCCAGCCTCTGTGAGGTTCTCTATCTTCATCCCCTGGTGCTATTTAGGATGCAGTGGCCTCTGACCCGAAGCAAGGGTGTGGAATGGGGCTCTAGGGTTCTAACTTCAGCTCCTGAGGGCCTTCCCTGTGAGGGGCGGAGCTGAGGGGCTGGCTCCTCCCTGTGGCAGGGGTATTGCCTTATAAGCCCAAGAATGCAGCCCCACTCTGGGATGGCCAGCTGGTGGCTGGAGTCTGCAGAGGTGAAAAAGGCTGGCTGAGGCCTGAACCCCTAAATGCCATTGGTGGACCCCTCAGTGGGTGACCATGAGGCCATGGCTCCAACTGTAGGGTTAGTTGTGGGACACAAAGAGGGTGCCCAGAGAGAATGAGGCCAGCCTTTGGGCTGGTGTCTGTGGCCTGAGGGTCAGGAGGGGGTAGGGACTTCCTGCCCCCACATCGCCTGTCCAGAGAGGCCCACCCATGAGCCCAGTGGGCAGGCAACTGTTGGCAGGAAGCCCAAGGCAAGCATAGCCTGGTGGGGGCCAGAAGGTTGTCTAGGCACTGCACAGCCTGAGAAGGGCCCCAAGATCAAGTTTGTCTATGGGAGTTGGCTTGGTGGCCAGGGCAGGCAGGCGGTCACTGTTCTTTCCAGGGACCTTTCCATGGGGATCCTCTGGAAACTGCCCTGCCCCTGGGTAGCTTACGGCAGTGGTCCCCCAACTACACAAACCCACCTCTACGCGATCTTCAACTCTTGCCAGCCCTGAGAACGTATTCTACATCTCCCTTTCCGGGAAAGTGCTGACCACTGTGGCTGGGGAGCCATAGGCTGGACTCTGAGACTCAGTTTCTTCATTGGTGGAGATGGGCAACATAGTAGCCTGAGGGATGGACTTTAAGATGTGGCCTGTTGGGGGCACTCTGGGCCTGAGGTTCCTTGTCAGCAGCCCCAGCTGTGGGTGGGGCCACAAGCTGAGCCCAGCCCTGGAGTTGGACCTGGGCCCTGATGGGTGGTGGGGTAGGGTGGTCTTTTCTGAGCTAGGCCAGCCCCTCCCTCCCCCCTGACCCCAGGGAGGAGGGAGGGGCTAGGGCTGGCTGTGGGCCCAGGCCTGGGAGATGAGGTAATGTCTGAGACTTGGGGGTTGGGCCGCTCATTGGAGCCCTCAGGCTGACTCACCCCCACCCCTTGCAGTGTCCAGCCCTCTGGCTTTTCCCCTCCTTGAATCCTCAGGCCTCCCTGCTTCTCTAGCCACCCCACCCCACCCCACTCCCAGGGTTTTCTCCTGCTTCTCTCTCCACCTCTCTGATCACTGCTCTATCCCTCTTGTGCTTCCTATCCTCCTCAATCAGGAAAGGAAATTCCCACCCCTCAATTCCCCACCCCTCCCTGAGCACCAACTGCTCCTGCCCACCCCCAAGACCTCTATCTACCTCAGGCTCAGCCCACACCTCCCAGGAGTCAGCATGTGTGGGTAGGGAGTGGCTGGACCAGGTTTCCCTTCTATTGACTCACCATGACCTTGAGTAAGTCACTTCCTTTCAAGGGTGTCCCTTTTCTATGCTTATTATAAGGGGTTGTTGGATTGAACTGAAAGCAAGAGAGATCTAGGCCCCAGACCCAGCCAGAGAGTAGCAAGTTGTTCTAGGTGGGCTGACCTCTGAGTTGGGTCCCAACACCCAGCAGAGGTAGCCTACTAGTGGAGCCTTAAGGTCAGCGTCAGACCTGGCCCTGCCTCTTGACTAACTGAGCAGCTTGAGGCAAGTTACATAACCTGTCTTTTTTCTCATGTGTAAAATGCATATAATCTGAGACTCCACTCCACAGGTTGTTGGAAGATTCACTGTTAGTATGTGACAGTACTAGGTGCTCAATAAATGTAAGCTGCTTTTGTTACCATGTAGCAGATGAAGAAGGAGGCACCCAGCTATCTTGCCCTTGTAACCTCCCAAGCATGCAATAGAGCCAGCTCTCTCTTCTTGCCCTAGTCAGTCTTGCTGTCAGTCTCTGCATCTGGTCTCTCTGCCTTCTGGAGATCTCTCTGGAACCTCCTACCTCCCCTCTCCCTGCCTCAACTCAGTCTGTGCTTCAGCCCACTAAGGAGCCTCCTGGGGCCACAGATAGCCAGTACCTCGCAGTTCTACCCGCCCGCCCCAACCTATGAAGTGTGAATTTGCCTTCCAGCACTTCCCCCATAAAAGTCTACTTAATGCCAGGCTTCTTGCCAGAAACCTGGGCAGCCCTGTGGGCTTAAACCCATGAACAGCTGTCCCACCCCTTTCTGGGTCGCTGCCTCCGGGCTAGAGGGCCAGTAGGGTCCAGTGGGATTTGTCAGGGTTACCTCTATCAGGGGTCTGGGAAATACCCCACTGGAGCTTTCAAACTGCTGATGGCCCCTCCTAACCTCAAGGCCAAGTCCTGGTTCCTTCCCCGCCCCAGCACTCAAGGCCATCATTAAGTAGACTCTCTCACCCCCTGGGCAACACATCCCGTTGTCCTTTCATCAAGGCCCACCACTTCCCAGAAGTCCTTCCTGGCAGGCTCAGTTCATGCTAGTGGTGACCATTACTGCCAGCCACTATTACTTTATTTGCCACAGGAACCAGAGATTCCCAAGGCAGAGCCCAAAGGATTAGGGAAGAGGGTGATGTGGCAATTGAAGGCTTGGGGGTGACACTCTTTTACAGCCCTAGCTGACACCTTGGGCCCCTTTCAAGCACTTCATGGGGTACCTGAAGATGATGGGGTCCTGTTCCTGGCTCTCAAAGGGTCCTGGCAGATCCCTGCAGATGGCTGCAGGACAGGGTGCTGGGATTGTAAGAGGTCAGTGAGAGCACCTCTCAGCGTCACAGAGGAGCTCACCATATGCACAAGCCAGAGGGTGGGCGAAATAGCCCAGGCAGGAGGCCAGCAAGGGGTTCAAGGGCTGTGGTTGAAGTTGAGAAGCTTGGGGTTTAAACTGAAGGTGGCTGCTTGTTGACATCATAGCAGTTTCTGGGCTGCGGGGAGGAGGGTCATGGAGGTGAACAAACAACTAAATAGTGATTGGGGTGATTGTGAGGTTCAGGTGAACTCCACCCCTCCCAGATTCTTTTAGTATTCAGCAGCTGCCCAGAAATGTGTTGAATGAAAAGGCCTCCAGGTTCTAGAAGTGGGGCAGCTTAAGCAGAGTTGACTAATGTTGGCTTCAGTTTGGTCTGCAGAGGCTTGGGCCTCCATGACCTTCCATCTGTCTGCAGCTGACTCCTGGAGGCAAAGCTTCACAGGCAGGCGTGGCTGTGGGTGACTGGGTGCTGAGCATCGATGGTGAGAATGCGGGG
Source organism: Lynx canadensis (assembly GCF_007474595.2). NCBI lineage: Eukaryota > Metazoa > Chordata > Mammalia > Carnivora > Felidae > Lynx > Lynx canadensis. Next base: position 173,386,205 of record NC_044303.2, read on the forward strand.
GGCCTCACACACATTGAAGCCCAGAACAAGATTCGTGCCTGTGGGGAGCGCCTCAGCCTGGGTCTCAGCAGGTACAAGGGCCCTGGCCTGTCTGGTGGATGGGGGCACCCTCAGGCCTGGCCTCCTATCACCCCTTCCCCTTCTCCTCCAGGGCCCAGCCGGCTCAGAGCAAACCGCAGAAGGTAGGCAACGGACGTGGGACATGTGAGCGAGACATCTGGGTGGTTGGAGGGGTAGGATTGGACTATTGGGCTGACCTGCCCTCCCCGGCAACTAGGAGCCTTGATACTTCCATCCCTGGCCTGGAGTAGAGGATGGGGCCAGAGCTGGGAGAGTCTGGGAGACTGGGAGTTGGTCCGGGGGCTGCCGCACGGTCTGGGCACCATGCATGACTGCCTATCTGTCCGCTGCCTTCCGCTGGCCTGTGCTACAAGCCGTACTCGTCTGCCCTTTGGCCCGCGTGGGCTGAGATCATTCCTCCCAAATGGGCCCCTTGAAACCTGAGCACCCCCCCACCTCCCCTAGGCCTCTGTCCAGATGTGTGGGGGTGGGGCTGGAGCACCGCTGTCCTCTCCACGACACGCCAGGGGGGCATTCACCTCCGGCTGAGCGTTCCCCCTGCCCAGCGTCCTCCCTGCCCGCCCTGCCCGGCTCTGTCTCCGCCCAGGCCCTGGCCCCTGCCGCGGACCCCCCGCGGTACACCTTTGCACCCAGCGCCTCCCTCAACAAGACGGCCCGGCCCTTTGGGGCGCCCCCGCCCGCTGACAGCGCCCTGCAGCAGAATGGGTACGTCGGTCCTGCCCACCAACCTCTCACGCCCACGCCATCTGTCCAAGGCCCCAAGCCCGCTGCCCGCGCTGCTGCTCAGTCTGCGTTGCGCCTCAGCCCGGCTGGAACCATGAGGCAGATCCGTGCGGCAGTGACCCCTGGCGGCCGGGGCGGGGGCTGTAGATACAGGGCCCCTCTGAGGGTGTGGCTCCTGCCCAGGGTCTGCCCTCCTGGAGGCTCTGAACTAGGCAGGGCCCCCCCACTGGTGGCCTGGGATTGGGGTGTGGTGTCGGGCCAACTGAGCCCCAGACAGTACAGCCTTGCCCCTGGCTACTCTGACCCCTTGCCATTTTTCTTCTTCCTTGTGTCTGTCCCTTTGTCCCTTTATCTGTCCATCTGTCTATTTCCTTCACAGGTGCAGACCCCTGACAAGTCAGTGAGCCCCCTCTGCCTGTTCCTTTCTTCCTTCCTTTTGGCATTCTGGGCGGTGGCCCCTCCCTACCCTAGCTGCCCTCCTGTCCTCTCACATAGCTACCCTCCCCACCCCTCACCTAGCAGGGCCCTGGCCTTGCCCTCCTCCACTCTCCTAAGCACCATAGCCCACATGCACCAATGCTGGGAGGGGCTGCCCCCACTACCCACCCCCAGCATGAAGTTCTGAGCCACGCCCTCCCCACAGACAGCCGCTCCGGCCGCTGGTTCCAGATGCCAGCAAGCAGCGGCTGATGGAGGACACAGAGGACTGGCGGCCTCGGCCCGGGACAGGCCAGTCCCGTTCCTTCCGCATCCTTGCCCACCTCACGGGCACCGAGTTCAGTAAGTGCCAGCCCAGGGCAGGGCGGACTCTCCTGCTGGCCCCTAGCCTGGGCCTGGGCTCAAATGGAGCCTGCTCTGGCGCCCTGTGACCTTCTGCCAGGGCTCAGGGCTGGGGTGGCCTTCTGTCTTCCCTTGGTCAATGCCTGCCTCTGCCCTCTCAGTGCAAGACCCGGATGAGGAACACCTGAAGAAATCAAGGTAAAAGGATGGGCAGTAGCCCGTCTTTCTTACCTCTTGTCTCTTCCATTCCAGCCACTGCCTATGTCTGCTTCTGAGGGTCCACAACCAGGGCTCTCCATTTTCCTTCCTTCCTTCCTTCCTTCCTTCCTTCCTTCCTTCCTTCCTGCCTTCCTGCCTCCCTGCCTCCCTGCCTCCCTGCCTCCCTGCCTCCCTGCCTCCCTCCCTCCCTCCTTCCTTCCTTCCTTCCTTCCTTCCTCCTTTCCATCCTCCCTCCCTGCCTCCCTTTCACCTCCTTCCTTCTACTTCCTCCTTCTTCTCTCTCTGCCCCCCCAGGGAAAAGTATGTCCTGGAGCTGCAGAGCCCACGCTACACCCGCCTCCGGGACTGGCACCACCAGCGCTCTGCCCACGTGCTCAACGTGCAGTCGTAGCTTGGCCCTCACCGGCCAGCTGCCCTCTCTGCCTCTCTCTTCTGTTCCTCCCACCGAGGGCGCCCCCCTTGGTTGCTGCAGCTTCTGCCTACCCACTCCTTTCCTGCCCCTGGACTGAGCCTCCTGCTGGCCTGGCAGAGAGCCTGGCTCTGTCTGACACTGCCTTCCCTCTTTGCCCTATGGTACTGCTATCTGCCAGGTCTGTGCTGGCTTAGGCATGGAAATAAACATTCTCAGCCCTGCTTTCTCCGCCTTTGTCTTCTATCTTTGTGGGCTTGTTTTGGGTGTGGGGGTGTTAGGTGTTCAAACCCAGTGTGGGCCATGCCAGTCTGGGTCTCAGTGCAGGGTAGTACCTGCCATCAGAGCTAGATCTCTGGAATGAGGAAGCCCCAAGAGCTGCCTCAGAAGGGAGAGCCCTTCTCCACCTCCCAGTCCCACACAACAGACCTGATGGCTAGAACCTGACTAGGAGAAGCTGCCCTACACATACCTATCCCAGTGGGACCTGGAGTCCAGCCCAGCAACTCTCATGTACCCAGTCATCTCCCATGGGGCCAGGAAGACCAAGGTTGGGGGGTGGGGCCATGCCAGGAGCTCCAGCCATACAGGGCCTTGAATGGCAGATCTTGCAGCCAGGTGCCCAGGACAGAAGCCCCAGCCCCAGCCTCAGCTACACCCCAGGAACCCTGGCCTGGTGAGAGAGAGTGGGCTTGGGCCTTGGGAAGGGTGGGTAGCCTCCAGGGGCATGCAGGGTGAGGGGGGAGGGGGGCTCCAAGTTGCCCCCTGGCTCGGCCCTCTGACACTTGGGGTCCCTGGGCAACCCCCTGGAGCCACTTTCCTTGGCCCTGGCAGGCCCTACCACCCCCAGCCCCACTAGCCGCCCACCCTGGGCTGTGGACCCTGCATTTGCTGAGCGCTACGCCCCGGACAAGACCAGCACGGTGTTGACCCGGCACAGCCAGCCAGCCACACCCACACCTCTGCAGAACCGCACCTCCATCGTGCAGGCAGCCACTGGAGGAGGCACAGGAGCAGGTGGTGGCAGCAATGGCAAGACTCCCGTGTGCCACCAGTGCCACAAGGTCATCCGGTGGGTGGCCCGGTTCCTTTCCTATCCTGGCCTTTCCTGTCCTAAAGCCTGGCCCTGGCATCTTTCCGACCTCTGCTCCCCCATCTGCCTCCCCACTCATCTCAGCTGTCACTGTGGGAGGATAAGGATTCAGTTCCCAGTTGCAGTGGGGGCAGGGACCTCGCCTAGGTCCTCAGATTCTGCATCCTGCATTACTTCCCCCACCCCACCCTGCATCAGCCTCTATCAGTGTTTGCCCTGCTGAAATGGAGGAAGTACCAACAATACATTGAAGCAGCACCCCTAGAAAGGCTGCTGTCTGGGCAGGGAAGGGCCTGCCCCTCCCAGCTCCTCTGCCTCTCCTTCCTGCTCACTTGGTCTCTGCCAGATCTCTGCTCTCAGAGTAGACAGGCCAGAGGCCTCTCTCTCCTTGCACTGTTCCCTGGGGCCCAGCAAGGTCACACAGCCCCCCAGAGTCAGTATGCTGGCTTCTAGAATCTTGGTAGTTCTCAGCCCTGGTCTTGCACTGCTCTCGACTCCTGTCAGCTCTCAGGCTCTGCAGAGAATCCCCTTCTTCAGACACCCTCATTTATTTTGGACCTGCAGGCCCTTCTCCAGGCCAGATGGACTAGGCAAGTGGGACAGGGTGGGCACCAGGGTCGGCTCAGGTACCTACTGGTTTTCGGAGCTGATGGGCACTCTGGGCCTCCCGTCCCCAGGGCACCAACTCCTCTGGTTTGTCTCATTAGGCCCAAGTCAGCCGCCCCCACCCAATGTAATCCTCCTTATTCCAATGCTGCCTCTGTCCCCATCTCTTGTCATCAAAGCAGCACAGTTTCATCACTGTGTCATCACTTGGGTCACCTCCCAAGCCTGTTTCTCCTTTATTTGGAAAATTGGGAGAAAGGGTTTCCCTTCCAGGCTTCAGAACAGGTGTTCACTAAACCCACTTGGGCTCTGGCCAGGACCTCCCACCTCTTCTGCATACACTCCCACTTACTTCCCTCACCTCCCTCTTAGGGGCCGCTACCTGGTGGCACTGGGCCATGCATACCACCCTGAGGAATTTGTGTGCAGCCAGTGTGGGAAGGTCCTGGAAGAGGGCGGCTTCTTTGAGGAGAAGGGTGCCATCTTCTGCCCCCCCTGCTATGATGTGCGCTATGCACCCAGCTGTGCCAAGTGCAAGAAGAAGATCACAGGCGTGAGTAGGGCTGGCAGGTGGGTGGGAGGGTGAATCTGACCCTGTCAGCATTGAGGAGTACTATTGAGCAACTCTTAGGCCTAGAGGCTCTCCTGTCATGAGCCCTTTGGATCCTTAGCAGCTTCATAAACAGGCTGCTACATTGGCCTCATTTTGTGTTAACCAGGATCCTCTTAACAAATGACCAAAATCCTGCTCAGAGGGGCTCAAGCAAGAAAGAGTGTACAGGTTTCCCCGGTTCTCTGAAAGTAGAGTGTTCCTATGAAAACTTTCCCAAGCCAAAATGGCATAAAGTGAAGAAGCAAGTACTGTTCATTTATATGGAAAAAAAAACTTGAGCATTCCCAGACCCAAAAAATAACCTCTTGTAGGCTTTTCTGGTACCTTAGGACACATCTTGCTAACAGATGCACGAAGTAAATTGAGATAAAGCACAGATGCTCATGGCTGCTTGATGCTGAGATGCTGAGTGTGGTTTCCAGGGAAGGAGCTGGGCGGGGCCGCTTGCTGCTCAGGGTACAGGGTGTGTGCTGCCTCAGTAATGGCTCACTACAAAACAAAACGCTGAACGCTGTTTTCACTTTTCGCCTTTCTTCCTAAAAGCAAAATTCCTTATCGGATTCCTTTCAGTTGGCGGGTCTCTCATAAAAGTGAGGTGGTGTAACATTGACATTCGAAAAGCGAGGGATATGTGTATCAGCTCAAATAATCAGAATGCCCAAGGGGCACCAACTTCAGGCCCTGCTGACTGCAGGTCTCGGGGTCATCAGGACTTTTTCCACTACTTGCGTCTGTTTTTGTCTGCATTGGCCTTGTTGCCCGCGTACTTTTCCCAAGAAGGTGGCAAAGATGGTGCCACAGTGGTGCCAGGGTTACATCTCCCCAGCTTAGCACTGCAAAGAGAAGCTTGCACCTCCGTGCAAGCTGATGCGTCAAGGGGCCCGGTGCTGATGCTCACTGGAATAGCTTGTGTCACATGCCCATCTCTGGACCAATCCCTAGGACTCGGATTAGCCAAGCCCAGGTGACACCCACTGAAGCAGGGGTCAGGCAGCCCTACCTGAACCATAGACTGAGTGAGGGAGGATTGGTTCCCTGAAATAAAACAAGATGACATTACCCAAAGAAAGAAGGTAGGTGCTGATGAGGCCAAAATAAGAGATGCTGGCTGTGTTCGTGGGATTGCATTCAGCTGCAATAACTAAACCCTACTGCAGAGATTTAAACAGAAGCGGTTATTTACTTCAGCCATAAGAATTCCAGAGTTGGGGCGGCTGGGTGGCTCAGTTGGTTAAGCGTCCGACTTCGTCTCAGGTCATGATCTCACGGTTCATGAGTTCAAGCCCCATATCAGACTCTGCCATCAGCGTGGAGCCTGCTTGGGATTCTCGCTCTTTCCCTCTCTCTGCCTCTCCTCTGCTTTCAGTCTGTCTCTCAAAAATAAAAAAAAAAATTAACATTTAAAAAGAATTCCAGAGGGGCACCTGGGTAGCTCGGTCAGTTGAGCATCCGACTCTGGCTCAGGTCATGATCTTATGGGTCGTGGGTTCGAGCCCTGTATCAGGCTCCGTGCTGACAGCTCAGAGCCTGGAGCCTGCTTTGGATTCTGTGTCCCCCCTCTCTCTCTGCCCCTCCCCCATTCATGCTCTGTCTCTCAAAAGTGAATAAAGATTAAAGAATTTTAAAAATAAAAAAATAAAAATAAATAAAAAGAATTCCAGAGCTGAAACAGCAGCTTAAGGATGCCTATTAGTCTTTTCCTGCCTTTGGCTCGGAAATCCTTAGCATGTGGACCCTTGTCCCCAAGCCTATCATATCATGGTTACCAGATGACTACTCAAGCCCCAGGCCTGATAGTCTTGTATATTCAGGCAGGAAGGAGAGGGAAGGGCCAAATGGCATTATTTTTTTTTTTAATTTTTTTTTTTCAACGTTTTATTTATTTTTGGGACAGAGAGAGACAGAGCATGAACGGGGGAGGAGCAGAGAGAGAGGGAGACACAGAATCGGAAACAGGCTCCAGGCTCTGAGCCATCAGCCCAGAGCCTGACGCGGGGCTCGAACTCCCGGACCGCGAGATCGTGACCTGGCTGAAGTCGGACGCTTAACCGACTGCGCCACCCAGGCGCCCCCCAAATGGCATTATTTTAACAAGGTTTTGCTTTTTGACTCTGGAAGAAAAACCAGAAACTTGCATCTTCATCTCTGTGTTTGGAATTGTTATCCTATGAGCACCTGGGCTGTGGGGGATTTTGGCAAACTCAGTATTTTAGCCTTTGTCTACCATAAGAAAGGAAGGGGAAAAGGAAGAGGGTCATGACAGGCTTTGGGGAGGCCAATCCATAGTGTCTGCCATGTCAGTGCACGAGAGGACAGAACAGACAGGTAACTCAATGTGTCTGAAGGGCATAGAACTATGGAGTGACAAAGCCAGAAATGCAGACACACAAATTTGTGATTCAAAATCCTGTTCTTTCCGGGGCTCCGGGGTGGCTCAATCGGTTGAGCATCCAACTTCGGCTCAGGTCGTGATATTACAGTTCGTGAGTTCCAGCCCCACATTGGACTCACTGCTGTCAGCACAGAGCCCCGCCTCAGATCCTCTGTCTCCCTCTCTCTCTGTCCTTCCCTTGCTCATGCTCTCTCTCTCTCAAGAATAAATAAAAACATTTTAAAAAATAATAATAATCTTGGTTTAAAAAATCCTGGGGTGCCTGGGTGGCTCAGTGAATTAAGTGTCCAACTCTTGGTTTTGGCTCAGGCATGATCTCACGATTTATGGGTTTGCGCCCTGCGTCGGGCTCTGCACTGACAGTGTAGGGACTGCTTGGGATTCTCTCTGTCTCTCTCTCTTTCAAAGTTAATAAACACTAAAAAATCCTGTTCTTCCCACTGAAGCTAAGCACACAGTAGAGCCTGGCCATATTTTCTGCAGGGCAACCTAGCTGCCAACAGGAGCCAGGCTTGGGACTTTGGTCAGTGTGTGTCATGAGCAAAGAGTGATGGGCCATCTGCCTTCCCCCATTCATTCTCTTAAGTGTGGGCAGTGTGCCAGATAGTGTGACCCATGCTTGAGGACACGTTGTGAAGTAACAGGCCCTGCCCGCAGGAGCTCACACTAGGATGGGAAGACTCAGAGGATGTCAGGAGCCAAGGGTACAGTCAGAGGCAAAGGGGGCAGAACAGGCAGGGTGAAAGCTAAAGGGGTTCCTGTTGCATATGTATGGAAATTGACACCCAGAGAGGAGGAGAAACTGCCCAATGTTACAGAGCATGAGAGCTATGCTGGAGTGGCCCCAGGCACTGTTGACTCCCAGCTTGGGCTCTTCCTGACATTCATGCCTCTCCTTATTTCTGGATACAGAGGCAGAGGTACCAGATGTGGCCAGAGAGCTCTGTGGTGATGTTCATATTAGTAAGGATTACTTTGAGCATGAGCAGTAGAAAACTCAAAATAGTGGCAGCTTATTTCCCACTTAAGAAAGTCCAGAGGTGGGCAGTCCAGGACTAGTAGACAGATCTAGCCTTCTGTATCTTGATCCTTGGCCATTCTCAGCACAGGCTTACTAAACAGTCCAAGAAGACCCTTGAGCCTCAGCTAAAATCTCCACGTTTCAGCCAGCAGGAAGCTGGAAAGGGAAGAAGGAATGGAAGTCTTGTGGCAGCCATCTTTAGAAGATGCTGCCACCCAACCCTTGTGCTTCCATCCCATTGGCCAAATCCCAGTCACATGACCCTGCTGAGCTGTAAGAGAGGCTGGGAAATATAGTATCTTTGGGGCAGTCATATGCCCAGCAAAAAATGGAGGTTCCATCAGTAGACAGGAAGGGGGGATTGGATATGATCACAGTCTTTGTCACTGTAATGCCAATTTGTGTTGTGGTGCACTTAAAGTGTGTAGGCATCTGGCTTCACAATTGTACTATAGGAAGTCAGTTTGGTATTCCCGTCTTTTAGATGAGGGAATTTTGCCCAAGATCATAGTCATTTCCCAGCCAGCCTAGGCCACACCCCATTAGACTGTTTTAACAGAATGGGCTGGATCCCAGAACCTTTCCTGAGCTGGGCATCTACAAATCAAGGCCCTCCTGTTCAATGACTGCTCTGTCTGTGTTACACTGCACTCTTGTCCTACCTCACTCCCCCTTCCCGGGTGGGCAGAGTTATCACCCAGGCCACAGATGGGAAGCCAAGGCTAATAGGGCCTGGCTGGCTCCCAGGTCCTGGAGTAAGCCTTGGGTGGCAAACCCTCTCGTGCCCCAACTCAGGCTAATGTTCCACAGAAACTCAGGGGCCCTTAGCTTCCCCTCTTACAAGGACTCAGGGCCTGACAAACTCTAGGAAGCCCCCACCTCACCCTGGGGGGAAGGTGAAGGAAGCTTACCTCCACAACCTGCTGGGTGCTCCATGCCCTGTCTGCACCCAGAGCTCAGAACTGTGCCTGCCCTGGGAGATCAGCGTGGAGCACGAGGAGAGAAATACAGGACAAATTGTCTCAGTGGAGGTGGAGGGAAGCAGCACAGCATGAGTGACACATTAGATGGGGCCTACCCTGGTTTGGGGACCGCATCTGGAATCCTATACTCTTTTCTTTCATTCTTTCGTTCTTTCTCTTTCTTTCTTGAGAGAGAAAGAGCACGAACCAGAGAAAAGGCAGAGAGAAGGAGAGAGAGAATCTTAAACAGGCTCCACACTCAGCACGGAGCCTGATGCAGGGCTTGATTCCATGACCCTGGGATCATGACCTGAGCCAAAACCAGGAGTCAGACGCTCAACCAACTGAGTCACATAGGTGCCCTTGGAAACCTATACTCTTTAGGCTCACCTCTCATCACTAGCCCCTCTCCAGTGCTCCAGTCATGTGGGCCCTTTCATTTTGCCAGTGTGCTGTTTCCCTTACCACAGGGCCTTTGCACATTCTGTCCTCTCCACCAGGAATACTAGTTTAGCACCCTTTTTATCTTGTTCCTTCTCATCTTGGACTCATATCATTTCCTTAGGAACACCTCCCATGAGACATAATCCTTCTACCAGGCTAGGGCTCCCACAGTTTGCTCATTACTTCCCAGTCCTTTTTCCCCATCTTTTCCCCAGGTGTGAACTCCATGGGCTGGGACCAGGGCTGTTTTGCTCTTGCTTTAGATTGGGCTCTGTGTACAGGAGGTGGTCAGTAAATGGTTGAAGGAATGGATGGAAGTGGCCTCTAAGCTGAACTTTAAAAATAAGTAGGAATTAGCTTGAAGAAGGGTCAGGAAAGAGCACTCCAAGCAGAAGGAATAGCTTGTATCACAAGGTAACACCTGGGAAGGGTGTGAGATGAGGCAGAAGAGGTGAGCGGGGGCCGTGTTAGGAGATTGGAGCTGGGGCTGATGAGGTCAGCTGTGCTGCAGCAAGCTTCCTCTGGGAAGGGGGAAACAGAGCTAGGGAAGGGAACAGGCTGCTGGGGCCTGGGTCAGGGCAGTGGGGATGGGAGAGGCAGACAGATTTAGGAACTAGGGCGTAAGATAAACACTGGTAACTGACTTACAGGTTCTTCTGAATACCAGCAGAAATCTGCCTCCCTGCTCACACATCCACTGGACCCAGCTCTGGGCTGCCCATGCTCTTGCCCGAGCCCCCTGTCCTGCCAGCTTGCAGCCAAGTTCCTTCCCTTGGACCCTTGGTCCGCTCCTTGAAAAGAGGCAACACCAGACAGTGGGAAGAGCCAGCTTTGAAGCTAGCCAGACTTGGGCACAAAACCCATTTCTACCATCTCTTGACTATGTGACCTGGTGCAAGTCACTGTCTCTGGGCCTCACTAAAATGGTGGCAGTAACTTCCTGGCCAGGATGGTTGTGAGGTATATGTGAGATGTGACATAGATGCAGAGGGCACAGATAGGCCGTCTGAGAGCTAGGTGCCGCCCACATGTCTTGCTTGGTCTACATTGTCCTTTTAAATTAATGGGCAATAGGGGCTCCTGGGTAGCTTAATTGGTTGAGTGTCCAATTTTGGCTCAGGTCATGATCTTGCAGTTTGTGAGTTCAAGCCCTCCATTGGGCTCGCTGCTGTCAGCACAGAGCCCGTTTCAAATCCTCTGTCCACCCCCTCCCCCTGCTCCTCCCCTGCTCACACTCTCACACACACTCTCTCAAAAATAAACAACAACAAAAATAATAATAAATTAGTGGGCACCATTTGAAAATCAGATTTCACTTTAACACCTAGATTTCAACCTGACCCTTCCAGGCATTTCTGCACAAACTGGTCTTCACCATCCCTACAGGCAGAAATAGGTGCTCCCCCAATGACACCTTGGCAGGCACAGGGTCTGGGACCCCCAACATAAATGTAGGAGCATTCTTTTTTTTTTTTTTTTTAACGTTTATTTGTTTTTGAGACATAGAGAGACAGAGCATGAACGGGGGAGGGTCAGAGAGAGAGAGAGGGAGACACAGAATCTGAAACAGGCTCCAGGTTCTGAGCTGTCAGCACAGAGCCCGACGCGGGGCTTCAACTCACGAACCGTGAGATCATGACCTGAGCCGAAGTCGGACACTTAACTGACTGAGCCACCCAGGCGCCCCTGTAGGAGCATTCTTACAACAACCTGCAAGGCTGGGATTAGGTTCCCAGATCACAAGGGAAGGAACCAACTGTCAAGAGGAGGTAACTTGGTCAAGTTACCCAGCTAAGAAGCAAGGTCTGGTTGGAGCCACAGATCCGACCCCCTCAAAGCCCCACACTGCCCTCTGCCTGCTCTAGATCTGAATGCTGCTGACCCTGGTTGGCCCAAGGGTCCTCAGGATTGACAGCCGAGGCCAGTGAGAGCACAGACTCTCCCTGAGCCTCTGCTTCCTCCCACTCCAGTAGTGCAGGTTAACTCGCAAATATTTGCTGAGTGCAGAGACAGGCACTGTTACAGTATATCCACTAATAGAACAGTCACAACTCGCTCCCTCCTGGACTTTACATCTGAGCAGGAAGAAGGGAGGAAAGGCAGATAATAAGCCGTAGACACAATAAGTAAATTACTTGGTGGTGTGTTAGTAAAAGTGTTCAGGGATAAAGAGAACAGAGTTAAAAGTATTGGGAACATGGCATTGGAAAGGCAGATTGGGGGCACATGGGTGGCTTAAGTCGGTTAAGCATCTGACTTCAGCTCAGGTCATGATTTCATAGTTCGTGAGTTCAAGCCCAGCATCAGGCTCTGTGCTGACAGCTTGAAGCCTGGAGTCTGCTTCGGATTCTGTGTCTCCCTCTCTCTCTGCCCCTCTCTTGCTCGTGCTCGGTCTCTCTCTTTTTCAAAAGTAAATAAACATTTAAAAAAATTTTATTTAATTAAAAAAAAAAGGAAAGGCAGATTAGGAAGTATTAACTGGTGTTGTCAGAACGGGCCTCATGGAGAAAGGGATATTGAAGCAGAAACTTGAAGGCAGTGAGGGGTGAGACGTGGAGATACCTGGGGTAGAGCAGTCCAGGCAGAGGGGACAGCCAGCGTGAAGCCCCAAGACTGGCGGGCCCGGTGCATCAACCATAGGCAAGAGGCCATGTGGGGAGCTCAGAGGATACAGAGGCCAGAGGGAAAGGCAGGGAGGCATTCGAGCAGAGGGGAATGTGGTCTCACTCAGGTTGGTATCAGTCTGTAGGGGCAGAAGGAGGAGCTCAGAAGTCAGTGTTACTGTGCATCACCAAGGCCAGGGGTGCCTGAGGTTCACATCCCACGTCAGATAGGAAGTAAGAAGTGGGCAAGATCTGGATTCACCTTGAAGGCGGACCCAGCAGGAGTTCCTGGAAGATCCGATGTGGTGCATGAGAGAAAGCAGGGCATATGGCCTGAGCAGATGGAAGGATGGAGTTGCTGTCAACTGAGATAGGGACAGCTGTCGGGGAGGCAGGTTTGGGGTACAGAGGTTAGGAGCTGAGATTTGGACACGGCAAATCTCAGAAACATAGTGGACATCCGCGGGGAGACCTCAGGGCCCGAGGCAGAGTGAGAATGGTGTATGTGCAGATGTAACATTTACCACAGGAAGGAAGAGGGCCCAAGGCCAGCCTTCCTGTGTCCCCAGCTCTGGAGAGGAGGGGCCGAGCTGCCTGGTGACTGTAGCATCCTCCTAGGAGATCATGCATGCCCTAAAGATGACCTGGCATGTGCACTGCTTTACCTGCGCGGCCTGCAAGACACCCATTCGGAACAGGGCCTTTTACATGGAGGAAGGCGCACCCTACTGCGAGCGAGGTAGGGGGGTGGCGAAGGGGGGGCACGGGTAAGGGATGGGGGGGGGCAGGCCAGAACCCAGTGCCCCCTTCCTCTCTGCCTCCATCCTCAGACTATGAGAAGATGTTTGGCACGAAATGCCGGGGCTGTGACTTCAAGATCGATGCAGGGGACCGCTTCCTGGAGGCGCTGGGCTTCAGCTGGCATGACACTTGCTTCGTGTGTGCGGTGAGTGCCCCCCTCCCTGGACTTGGGTCTCACCCCTGTGCCATGTTCTTTACCAGCCTCCCTCCCACCCTCTGCCTCTGGAATTCCTGAGAGGTTGGGACGGGGACTCTCCTGCCACCCCCAACCTCATGTGACTTGACCTTGGCTGTCCTCAGATATGCCAGATCAACCTGGAAGGAAAGACTTTCTACTCCAAGAAGGACAAGCCCCTCTGCAAGAGCCACGCCTTTTCCCATGTGTGAGCCCCTCCCATCCACTGCTGCCTCATCCAGCCCAGCCAGAGGGATTGCCAGTTCTTGAGTCATCACCCCAGATTTCTGGATAGGGTTGGCAAAGGTCACCCCAACCCCAATTCCTGGCCTGAGCCTGGGATTCCCTGGGCCCTGCCCTACCCCCTCCATTTCCCCCCACTCCCTCCACCACCACCACACATCGGTGCTGGCCACACCAGTCCCTGTTCACAATCAGTGCCACAATAAACCTATATCCAGCTATGCCCCATGTGTGCTGCCTATGCATTAGGAAAGGTGTGGTTTGAGGCACAGCAGGGTGGAGATTAAGATGGTTTTCCCAGGGCTAGCCATCCTGGTTATCCTTGTGATGGGGACTTGGACAGCTCATGGTCTGCAGGAGGAGGTAAATGGGGATCGCATGTGTGGGCCCCAGCACCTACAGAAGTGGGGGGTGCCTAATCTGGACTGGCTTGGAGGTCAGAAAGGAGGAGTTGGAGGTACATCTGCAGAGATGGGGTATGGAAAACAGTGACAGCCAGAGTGAAGGCCCAGAGGTGTCAGCCCTGTGCTGCAACAGAGGGTAAGGCTGGAGAGTGCAGCCCTCAGGTCCTGGGAAGCCACAAGTGCCAGGCCAAGGAGCTGGGACTTCATCTTGAGGGTGGGGTAGGGGTGTCAGGGCACAGAAGAGTGTGAAATAGGAAGCAACCAGTTCAGATTTGTATGTTAAAAGAGCTCCGAGAACTGTGAGCAAGGTGGACAGAAGGAGAGGGATGAGGAGGAGGGGCAGGAGCCACAGGAAGGGAGGAGCAGAGAGTGATTTGGCAGAGATGGGACCCGATGACAGACCCCATGGAGCCTAGAGTGGGGGCCTGAAGGATGAGAGGTCAGGAGAGGCAAGAAGGCAATTCTGATATGCATCTGGAATATACCAGCCACTGCTTACACTGTCCCGTGCCATCCTCCCAGCCACCCTGTGAGGTATTTACTCTCATTGTAGACATGAGAGATTAGGAGACCTGACCAAGGTTTCATAGCTCCTGAGCCCTGAGCCACACTAGACACCAGGCCTGAAGCTGGGCACACAGTCCCAGGATGGGCTGGCACTAAGCACCTTCACCAGCGAGTGTCCCTTAAAAGTTCCCTTCTGCCTGCTATTTCAAAACCTGGAGGCTCTGGTGGTGGCCCCATGTTTCTCTGGGGCCCCTTGCTTACCACTGATGCCCTCCACCACCCTGGGAGGACTGTCCTCTCTCCTATCTCACCTGCACTAGAGAGGGACCAAGGAGAGGAGCCCAAACTAGGGCTAGGATAACTCAGCCTGCCCATGGCCACCTGTCCTTCAGGGCTCCTTGGCATGAGGACCTTTAGCACATCTGAAGTTGCTGACATTCTCAACAGGTCCTTGGGCCCATCCTTTTTAAGAGAAGAAATGGCCACTCTGTTGTGTTCTCTTGAGGACCCCTGGAGCATAAGTGCAGCGCTTCCTGTGTTATTTTCAGAGCCTAGAACAGTGCCTGGCACATAGTGGATGCCCAATGAATGTTAAATGACTGGATGACATGCCTGTGGGACATTTAGGTGACAAATTCAGAAAGCAGATGAAGAGTCAAGTCCGTATTCACCTCAGATTCAATTCAGGAATGAGTTTGGGACAGGGATGGGGAGGTCACAGATGCTTGTAATTGATGGCCAGAGAGAGGGCTGAGGAGCAGGGCCCAGGTAGGTCACAGCAGGAGTAAAGCAGGTGAGATGCGGTTTCCTTTGGAACTAAGACATCCCTAGCATATTAAACACAGTATCTTTCACTTACACAAAGAAATGCACTCTCTCCCACTTCTCTTGAACCATGAAGCCCTCTCAGTCCATCCTTGGTTTCCATGGATACAAGCGAGCAAGAACACAGGGAAGGATGCTGAGTGCTGCTGGGAGCAGTCTGGGGGGGAGCTTCTGGGGGCAGCCACTCTCAGCCTGAAGCAAGGGCCGCCATGTGTGAACGCTGAGCTGTGGCCACATCTGACAGTTTACCAAGGGCACCCAGAGATTCAGACTTTAATATGAAATCTGGTTTTTGGATGTTGGCAACTAAGTTAGATTCTTTTTTAACCTGTTTAAAAAAATAATAATAAACATGGAACAAATCCAGCATGAGGACAGCCACGGAAGAAATGAGAGGGCAGGAAGCGGCAACATCACAGCGCTGGGCAGAGAAAGCAGAAGGAGCCTCCAGAGACAGAGGACAGATGACAGCCTCTGGAGAGCTAAGGGCAGGGAGGCGAGGGCAGGGCAGGAGTGTTTCCAGAAGTTGCCAACAGTGTCATCCAGGCAGATAAGGCCAAGGAGTCCCCATCGCATTTTGCAACAAAGTGATGATGTTTGCCAGATCAGTTTAGCAGAGAGCTGGGGCAGCAGCCAGGGTTAGAGGAACTAGGCGGGGGAGGGCCGGTGAGATGTAGAATGAGAGTAGATGAGAGAGTGTAGACAACTCTCTTAAGAGGCTTGGCTGTGGTCGGCCAGGAGGAAGTCTGACCACTAGGAGCTACAGTCAGCTGGGCAGCCAAGATGGGTGGAGGGAGGAAGATCGGCGGTATCTGCCCAGGGAAGGTGGTAGAAGAAAGGGAAGTTGGGGTAGGAGTGGGGTGGGGGCTGAGGCAGGGTTGGGGGAACAGTGGGGACAGAAGGGTGAAGAACAGAGAGTTGGAGACTGAATCTCAGGAAAGAGGAGCTAGCCTAGATGGAAATAAACACAAGCATGGAGCACCTGCTCTGAACATTGCCTCTCTCTACCTGGAACCACGGGGCAATAGCTTATATATAATTTAATCCTAGAAAATCACTTAAGAGAGATGTCACTAAAGGCATGTTTCATATGAGGGAACTGAGGCTCAGAGAGTGAAAATGACCTGTCCAAAGCCACTCAGCCAGAACATCTTGGGTATGTTCCTCCAAAGATCAAAAGCTGAGGTGCTCCCCACTGCACCTCCCAACTGTCCCCTCCAAACCTTAGAGCTGCAAGGATCACAGTGTTCCAAAGCTGGGGTGTGAGGCTGTGCGGGTGGAGGCCATGGGAACTGGGAAATGTCCTTGTGCCAGGCAGGGGAGGCCATTAGCGCCCTTGGAGAGTGCAATCTCCAACTGAGGGGGCAGAGCCCACAGCGGGGGCATGAGTGGGCAACCAGAGAGGCAGCAGGCAGAGGAGGGGCTTTTGCCTGCTCTGAGCAGTTTGAGCTCATTTGAAGTCAGCAGGAAGAGAGGCAGTGCAGGGTGAGGGACTGGAGTACAGAGGACAGAGAACTGATGATTCTGGTCCTGCCTCCTCAGTGCCGGCTCCGATGTAGTCTTGGAACATGCACAGTCCCGTGGACCCCTCCAAGCAGTCCTACTAGGGGAACGCAGCTGAGACCATGGGGGAAAGGGCAGGGCCCCTCGGTGCACGGATTCCAACAACCCTGTGAGTGGAGGAAGGGCCCCTCCTCAATGGAGCCTAAAGGGGGGAGGAGGACTAGGGCTCCAGGGGCCGTAGTGGAGCAAGAAGCTTGCTGGGAGTCTGGGAAGAACTCACGGGGCCAGGCCAGCCCTGGGAGATTGTGTGGTGAGGTCACTGCGAATGGCCAGGGAAGGCCCCAGGACAGGACTGGGTCCTTCCACTCAGGGCTGGGGCGGGGTGGGGCACTAAAAGGCCAACTCAGCTTTCACCCATTTCCCTGTCACTGACAAAAGTGACTACTACTTGGGTAGATTAGGAGGGACTCCTGCCACTCAAACGAGTTTAAGCTAAAGCAGGAATAATTTGGCTCATTTAACTAGAAAAGTTAATGGCAGTGGGAGTCTCTCTGAGCTTGCTTTCTTGCTTACTTTCCATGTCTCAGCTCTGTTTTCCTCACGCTGGCTGTATTGTCAGGTGGCTCTCCCCATTATTGGCAAAGATGCCCCTCAACCAGCCCCAGGCCCACATCCTGCCAGCTCAGTAGCCCAGGTGGAAGCTTTCTTAACGGTTCCAGCAATAGGCTCAGAGCTAACACCCATTGGACCGACTTGGGAAACATGTCCATCCCTGAAGCAGTCCCTGCAGCTGACCACCAGCATGGACTCCATGCTCCCCTCTGGAGCCTGTAGTGGAAAAGCAGCCAGAAAACAGGGATAGGGATGGCACTGGGCACAGTTCCTCCCCTCCACACCCAGAACCCCTGCCCCCTGACTCTGACCCTAGTCTCCACAGCTATAGCCTCAAGAACTACTTCTGACCGAATTCTAGCCAGGCCACACCCCTGGAAATGGGGGTGACAGGAGGGGAAGCAGGGAGAGCATATGGTTGTGAAGTGACATGGGATAGACCTGGGTTCCCATCCAGGCTTTGTTCCTCACTAGCTGCATGCCTCTGGGCAAGTCACTGCCCCTCACTGAGCCTCAGTTTTCCCATCTGTAAAACAGTAATAACAGCTGACACATCAATAGCACCTACTGTATGCAGTTGTCATTTTAAGCACTTTCTAGATACTTTTTTATCTTTATTTTTTTTAAAGAACTTTATTACTTTTTTTATTTGAGAGACAGAATGCACACAAGCAGGGGGGAGGGGCAGAGAGAGAGGGAGAGAGAGAGAATCTTGAGCAGGCTCCACGCTCAGCACTCAACTCGGAGTCTGATGCAGGGCTCAATCCCATGATCCTGGGATCATGACCTGAGCTGAAATCAAGAGTTGGATGCTCAATCAACTGAGCCACCCAGGCAACCCTCTAGAAATGTTTTAAAAATCTTCAAACAGACCCTGTGAGTAGGTACCATCATGATCATCCCCATTTTATAGGTGAAGATGAATGAGACAAGAAATGTCCAGCAATGAGTCTAAGGACACATGGTTAGCAAAGTCTGTGCGGTGACAGCAATGGACTTATCAGGAGCAGAGCTAATGTGGTGAAGTGGCTGAGCACTCCCACCCCCTAGGGGCAGATGCCTGGGAAATGCTGTAAGCACTGTAATGATGACAGGCACTCTTGAAGTTTTGCTTGGTTGGAACCTGGCAGAGGCAGGATAAGGACAGAGAAGGCTCTACCAGCTGATGCTGAAAAAGTCCTAAGGCCAACATATCAGCCTTAAAACCTTCCCTGAGAGATGCTGAGAAGCACAGAACCCCGGGGCGCCTGGGTGGCTCAGGCAGTTAAGTGTCCGACTTTGGCTCAGGTCATGATCTCACAGTTTGTGGGTTCAAGCCCCGCATCTGGCTCCATGCTGACAGCCTGGAGCCTGCTCCGGATTCTGTCTCCATCTCTCTCTGCCCCTCCCCCACTCATGCTCTGTCTCTGTCTCTCAATAATAAATAAACATGCAAAAAATTTTTTAAAAAAAAGAGAGGGAGAGAGAGAGAGAGAGAAGCACAGAACAGAAAGATGGGCATGGGGAACAGCCAAGCTTCAAGGAGAAAGGAAGGGGTTTCCCACCTTCAAGTCTCCATCTAGTCACATTTTATCCTTACACCTCATCAAAGAGGAAACTCAGAGAGGGGAAGCCTTTTAGCCAAGGTCACACAGCACGCGGCCAGCTTCTGGATCTGAATCCTTCCTCTTTTTTGTTTTTTCTACTCTGGGGACCCAGAAGCCACTGGACCAGCCTACCAGTGTGGAGGGGAGCTTGTGCTTTGAGGATGGGAGAGACCTGATATGTTAGTGATCTGAAGGGTGATCAGTGCTGGGAGTGGTAGACAGGAAAGCCTGGTGGCAGGACCTCCAAGGAGGCACTCAGCACCCACCCAGCCACCAGGTGGGCTTCTGGGTTCATTTCAGGGGCAGCAGGTGGCTGAAGGAAGGCGGATGCACAGAGGAGAGAGTGATCAGTGTGACCTTCCTCTCACTGGTCAAGAAAACTGAAGATGACAATGGTGCCACTGAATTTGGGCAACTTAAGGGTCACTAGTGACCTTGGCTGGAATGATACCAGGGACAACAGGAGCAGGAGGAGACAGATTGCAGATATACAAATTATACGATGATGATGATGATGCAGAGGGATGAAGGGTGAGAAGATCAGAAAGAGTGGGCTCCAGGGCATGTAAGCAGGGAACCCTCTTTCTCTCCTGAAAATAGAGAAAACGGGGCATGGGACATGTGAGGACTCTGTACTATCTTTGTAATTTCTCTGTAAATTTAAAACTGTTCTAAAATTAAAAGTTTATTTAAAAATAAGGATGGCAAAGAGGTGAGAATGGGGTGGCTGGAGAGAGTTTGTAGGTGGCTGGGGGGAGGCAGGAATTTGAGGAAGGGAGAGCATGCTCATTGGACTTCTGTTTTTTGCATGTGAAACTGACTGAGCAGGAGGCTGGTGACGAGGACGTGGTGGGGAGTCCTGGGCTAGGACATGTCAAAGGAAGCAGGAGGGGCATGAGGCCTGAGATCCCTCTACCTACCCTTCCCAGGCATCCTTCAGCCCTGCTGTGGTCTCCTCCCTAGAGGAATCCCAGGGACTCCCTAGAATCCCAGGGACTCTGCCTGGGCCTTGTTCCAAGTGGGGGCTATGGAGAAACTGCCAGGGCCAGGGGTCCATGGGCATAGTAGGTGCAGAGTTCCCCAGGCAGGTGTCTGTGAAATGTTTGGGGTTTTATTCCTACTCCAAAGTACCAGGATTCACTGCTGATCCACTCAAACTGTTCTCCTTCTCAGAATAACTGATTGCCCAACTCAGAACTCAGAGGCCCAGCTGGGGACCACCTCTCTACTTCCTGGACTGGACCAAGTAGAGTTGGCTTGTTTCTGTCACCTTCCCGCAGAAGATGGGGGTGGGAGGCTTTGTAGGAGATGGAAAAGGCTTCTTAGAGCCGAGGAGGGTTTCAGGGTCTCACCTCAGCAAGGAGTGGAGATGTTCCAGGAGGCCCTGGCAATGGTGCTCACCCCCACACAGGGGACTTCTGTGCTCAGAGCTCTGGGAAACAAAGGTGCCAGGGGGACTGGCCCTGGAGTGTCCTTGGAGGAGCCCTGCCCTGGGAGTCTGGGGTTAGACGCTGCTTCCCTGCTTCCGGAACTCTATTTGGGATTCCTCTGAGAGGCCTGAGGCTTGGGAGAGAAGGCAAAGGAATTCCTAGGCTGGCCCTATTTGGAGGCAGCAAGTAAGGGAGGGGTGCTCAGAATAGAGGTGGAGCAGGGATGGGGAAGAAGTTCAGAATGCTGGGGTAGTGAGCTGGGTTGGGGCTGGGCATGGTCAAGGAAGCAGGGATGGAGGGGTGTGGTTAGGAACTGAGATCCCAACGGGAATAGGGTAGGCTGGACTGAGTAAGGTGCTGCTAGCGATGGCTGACTGTGAATGTTTGGAGGTGTGGGCTGAGTATGGGGTGGGAGTAGGCAGGGAAAGAAATTGGATTTGGGGTGGAGACACAAGTGACAGTGGATAGTGATGGGGATGGACTAGGAATGGGCCCTTCGGAGGTGGGGATGAGCTGCAGATGGACCAGGGTGGCTGGTCCAATTGGGTTGGGTTAGGGGGTTGGGACAGAAATGGGTTTAAACTGGTTTGGGATGACGGTGAGGCCCGGACGAAGAGAAATGAAGCACGGAGTGGGGCTGAGTGGGGCTGGGCCCGAATGGAATGAAGTGGGTTTGGAACTGGGACAAGGAGCTGGAAAGAAGAGGGGTGAAGCTGGGCCTGGGTAGTGGTTGCATACGGTAAGTGTGGTGAGGTAGGGTCTCGGCTGGGTAAAGGGCTGGAGAAGTGGGTGAGCGCCTACGTTGGGAACACTGTAGGCGAGGTTTTAGGACGTGGGTGGGACGCGCCTTGAGAGCTGAAGGGCAGACCCGCTCCCGGGCGAAGAGTGCAGGGGCTGTGGGTGAGGGGCGTGGGGGCGCCCCGGGGCAGGCCGGGAAGGGGGGGGCGGGCCTCCCCCTGCGCCGGGCCAGGGCGGCGCTAGGACCGAGCGCGCGGAGGGAGCGAGCCGGGCGGAGCCTGCGCCCCCCGCCCCCCGCCGACCGGCTCCCCTCCCCCCGGCCGCTGGCTCGCTCGGCTCGCAACGCTGCAGAGGCTCCGAGGCGGCAGCGGCGGCGACTCCTTCTTTCCTTCCCTGCTCCTCTGGCCGTCCGTCCGTCTGTGCGTCTGTCCGTTCGGTCTCGGTCCGGCCAGCAGCATGGCTGGCGTCAGCTTCAGCGGCCACCGCCTGGAGCTGCTGGCGGCGTACGAGGAGGTGATTCGGGAGGAGAGCGCGGCCGACTGGTGAGCCCCCCGCCCCCGCCCCCCCGGCCCCTTTGTCCCCGCGCCGCCGCCGCCGCGCCTTTGTTTCCACCCGGCTCCGCCGCCCTGCAGCCGGGAAGGGAGGGGGAGACCCCGAAATGGTGCAGCGGCCCGGGAGGGCCAGGGAGGGGCTGCCTTTGTGCGTGCCGGAGGAGGGGCCGGGCCGGGCCAGGCGGGGCACTGCCGGGCCCGAGCTTCCACAGGCGGCCCCAGTCTCGCGGTGGGAGCGGTGGCCCGACGCAGGTCAGGGAGAGGCAGGGTCCCAGATGTGTGGTCCGGGGCCGCATGGCCCTGCGGTAGCCCATCCCCCGCCCTCTGCCCTTCCGCCCCGGGCCCGGGGGACAGGTGTGCACGGGCGGCCAAGGGCACCTTCGCCACCTTCGAGCGGGCGAAGACCGGGCGGGGACGAGGCGGGGACCGAGCTAGCGGAGCCAGCGCAGCCTGCCTTGCCCAGCCCGGCCCGGCCACAGCACAAAGGAAAGCTAGGGCGGGGGAGGAGCAGGGCGGGCTGGGGGCCGGGGCGCCCCGCCCACCGGGGGGCCTCTCGGAGTTGGGGTGTGATGGAAAGACGTACTTTGCCACATAGCAATCACCCAGTGACGCCTGTTCCCCTCAGGGGTCGTGGAGGAGGCAGAGATGAGTCCTCTTCTCTCCGACCCGACCCAGAGGGGATTGTGGGGACTAGGCATCAGGGCTGGGAGATGCAACGGAGACTGAACTGCCTGGCTAGGTGGCCATCTGGGGTTCCTGGGAGGAAGCCCTCAGGCGCACAAGTGTGGAGGGAACCCCCAAAGAGGGATAAGAGGGTGAGTAGATCCACTGAGCCCCTAAGCCTCATGGCCCAGTGGCCAGGGACTCTCAGCTCCCTGGTGGGGGAAAGCTGAACTACCCTCTCCCGCTTCCCCAGCTGTTGTCTTCCCCTGAGCTGTATGAGGGGATGGGCCACCTGCTCTCCCTTTGGAGTCCCCTGGGTGGCAGGAAAGCAAACTGCCCCATTCAGGAATCATCTTGCCCCAAAATACTCTCTCCTGGGACAGGTACCCATTCTGTTCTCTAGGCCTGTTCTTCTCCTGACAGGCAGGAAACTGAGGCACAGAGAGAGGATAGGCGTGAGGGACCTCACCTGGGCTGGCTTCACCCTCACCTTAGGAGGGCAGTTGGGTAGGGACACTGACCTGGGGGCTGGAGGAGGGGCAAGATGGCCAGGCGCCCATGCCATGGTACTGCAGCACTGGCTGGCGGCCAGGCCTGGAGGGATGGACGCGGGAGACAAGCTCTCATGTCCTGCAGGTCAGTCACAGGAGAGGCCAGCACAGGCTAAGTGGGCAGGCGGCCCACCTATTGTCCCAGCCCTGCCCCAAGGGGGCTGAGATCATGGGAGGAGTTCAGGGCAAGTGGCCGGCTTGGCCTGGTGGAGGAGTTAGCCTTGGGATATGGGCCCTGTCTGCAGAGAGGCACAGCCCACCCTAAGATGTCCCCCTCACCCTCCGGTCTGGTGGTTAGTGTCTGCCATCACCCCATTTCCCCCCTAACCTCCCAGAAATTGGACTCTGGCGGCCTAGTACAGGGCCACACAACCACTGCTGGCCCACATCCTGCTTAGCAGAGGCCTGGGCTCCCAACGCCCAGCAGCATCCGTGTGGCCAAAGCAAGTTATTCATCACTGGCATGCGTCACCCCCCCATCTGGGTTGTGTGTGGGACACACACACACACACACACACACACACACAGACACGCACCCTCGCACATGCACACATTTGCTCACTCCCAAGGGCCCAGATAGCATTTTGTAAAAAGAGTGTGAGAATCATATCCTGTGGAGTGGGCCATGAATTCCCCCCAGGCCCAATACAGAGCCAGGGGTACAGTGGGGTCTCAAGACTCATGGGCAGACCCTGCACTAGGAGGCCAGAGGAGGGCATCTTAGGTACAGTTGCTGTCTTGGTCAAGGGGCTTGGCACTGCCTTCACTTCCCTTGCCTCTGAGTGGGAGGGAAGGGGATGGGGGAGCTCACTCCTAGGTGGCAGAGCCTCTGAAATGGACCACTGCCCTGGCACTGGGCCCAGGAAGTCAGGTTATGTAGTGGGAAGAGCAAGTGTTGTCCTGGGTGTGACACTACTCACTGTGTGACCACACACAAAGTGTCTGCTCCCCTCTGGTCTTTTTGAAAAGATGAAGAGGCGACAGGACTCCACCATATCTGGGACCCCCAAGGCCCTTCCAGCTGCAACATCCTGAGAGTGGGATTGTCCTGAAGAGTCCACCTGCCTTTGGTCCCCCACCTCAGCTGAACTCAGGATCTCCCTGGAGTGGCTACACTCCAGTCCCCACCCCACCCTAGTCCAGTGTCTCTGGCCTAGGTGGTTTCTCAGAGTTTGTGTCAGTATCACAGGTACCTACTGTTGCTGCCCTATGCTGGTCTTGGAACCCAGGGAGTGATAAGTGTGGACTGACCAAATCAATGCTCAGCTTCACAAAGCTTACAGCTAGGGCATTGTCTGTCTTCAGGGGTTGGAGCTGGTAAGACAGGTAGATTCCTGGGCCTCCCTTCCTGATACCTTGTGGTGTCACCAGCTCCCACCCATGCAGGCCCAGGCTGCCTCTGATGTGTTGGAGCTCAGGTCTAGTGAAAGCTAGGATGGGTTCAGATGCCTCTTGCTGTCCCTGCTGGGGTGTGGTAAGTGCTCTGGGAAGGTGCAGCTTCGGGCAGGGCTTTCTTGGGAGCTGGCACTGGGGGCCCTGAAGGATTTCAGCCAAGGGTGGGCAGTGGGGGTAGAGAACTAAGTCTGGCCTTCCTGTGGAGGGAACCACATATGCAGAGGCTCCAGGGTGGGAAATATCCAGAATTGTGTTTGGGATAAGGGAGCCATCCAGCACACCCCAAGTGTTTGGTGTGGATATGGATGTCTGGCTGGAAAGACAGGTGGGGCGGAGCTCAGGGTTGAAGGCCTGCAACTTAGGCATGGTTTCTGCCAGGCAAGGGCTGTGGCCATAGCAGGAAAAGATGGCCAGAGGTGGGTAGGCAAGGGTTGGGGCGGAAGGGGTCCTTGGCAGGCAGGTGTTCTTGCGGGGAGCAAGGGCCCCCAGAGAGGCTGACAAGTTGTTCCAGCGAGATGTGATATCTAGAGCAGTGTCTGGCAGCTAGGGTCTTTGAGTTCTGCCTCCATTTCTGGTCTGCAGAATGGAGACAGACAGACTCTCCCTGCTTCTCTGAGGGCCCTTTGTTCCCAGTGGTGGGTTAGGGTAGCCAGACAGGTGGTGGGACAGCTGTGCTGGGAAGCAGCTGCCAGGGTTGGGGCCCAGGCAACAGTTGGACCAGGAGCTCCCAGCCCCACAGCCCACCTGTGTCCCTTTCTGGAGGGGGGGATCCCAAGAAGCAGGGGGCTAGGGATCTTGACTTGTGCTGACCCCTTGAGACTGGGCCAGGCCCTCCTTCCTTCCCTGGGCCCTCCTCCTTCCTTCCTCCCTCCCTCCCCCTTCTTCTCTCCCCCTCCTTCTCTCCCCCTCCTTCCTCTTCCCGCTCTCCCTCCCCCTTTCTTCCCTCGCTCCCTCTGTCTTTCGTTTTCTCTTCATCCCTTCACTTCCTTTCTTTTCTCTTTCTTCCTCCTTTCTTTCTGTTTCCCCCTCCCTTTCTCTTCTCCAGCACCTTGCCTCCCCTTCTAGCTCCTAGCCTCCTCCACTTGTTCTGGGAGTAGAGAAAGGAAAGCGTGGAGAAGGAGCTTGAGACCTGCTGAGCCTCCGGGACAAGGCTCTTCTTCCTCGCTCCAGTGGGTTCTCAGGAAACGTCTCTGCCTTCCCTTGCGCGAAATGGATGCTGTGCCACTGCTGCTTGGGGAGAAAAAGCCAGGGCAGAAAAAGCTAAGGAGGGGGAAGGAAGAAGGCTGCTACAGTCAGCTTTCTGGTGAAGCTAAGGCAGAAGGAAAGGCCAGCATTCCCGGGAGGCCAGGGCCTCAGCTCTGGCAGAGGCCTAGGGCCTGGAAGGCCAGGAGAACATGCCAGGGGTCTGAGTCTGGGCAAGAGTGACAAGAGTGGCCACGTTGACCTCATCCCCATTTCTGAGAGGCCAAGATTGAGGCCAAAGCCATGTCCCCAGGGTCCTTTGTGTTCAGGAGAATGTGGGTAGGGTGGGCCAGTCATGTGCCAATTGCCAGGTTGCCATGGTTACCCAGGGATGCCCATCGAAGAGAGCACCAGGTTCTCTCTCCTCCCCCTCCCTTGCCATGGGAGGAGGGGCTGTGGGTACTGAAGAACACGCCAGGTAGGTTCCTGGCGACAGCCAATGGAGGATGAGGATCATGGTAGCCAGGGAACGGTAACCAAGGAACCGTCGCCTTGGAATCTCCCATCTCACACCCGCTCACTGGGTTGTAGGCTGCCAGGGCCCAGGCTCTGAGCATGGGACACATAGGCTCCCTCAAAGCCAGCGACCAGGCAGCGAATACTGCCCCATTGCCTACTCCCCGGCTGACCCAGGCCTCCCTGTCCCAGGTCCCAGGCTGCCTCCCACTGGGCTTCAGCCAGAATTGGTGCCTAGCCCTGCTGTCGTGATGACATGGCAGTGCTGGGCCAGAATCCCTACTCTTGGCCTGCCCCCTCTGTGTTCCTCCTCCTCCCCAGAGCCATCCCCACCCAAAATTGGCAGCCTGGGCCCTGACAGTACTCTGAGCCACCCCTCCCTTTCCCCAGGGCTCTGTACACATATGAGGATGGCTCAGATGACCTCAAGCTTGCAGCATCAGGAGGTAAGAATTCCAGCCATTCCTTTGCCTTCCTCTCCGCCCCCTCCTCTGGTTGTTTTCTTCCCCACCCGTCTGGCTGCAAGCCATCTCCTTGCTTGCAGCCAGTCGACCCACACTTGTCTGCCTGTGTCCTTCCTCCAGCCATCCCTAAGATCCCCAGGGTGGGGAGGGAGGGAGCCTTGCTTGCTATTTGATTATAAGAAGAGTGAGCCTCAGAAAGGGAGAGTGACTGCCCAAAGTCACTCAGCTAGGAGAGAAGGGGCCTGGCAGGTATGGCCCAGATCACTTCCACTTTCTCGGGAACCCAGGGGTTTTAAATCTTACCTCAGCGGGCACTAGCACAGTGTAAGAGAGGGTGTGAGAACAGTGAGACAAGGGATGTGTGAAGAACAAACACTTCCTCAGTCCTACCCTAAGTCAGGCCCCAGGGGTTTCAGAGACAAAGCTCGCTCCTGCCTGCTGGCCCTGTCTCACACCAGCATGGAACTGCGGGGCCTCCAGATCTCTGGGTGTGCCTGCAGAGCCCACGAGAGGAGTCTTTCCTTCGGGCTCCAGGCCCTTTGCAGGGTAAGGGTTCAGGAGATGGAGAGTCCTGATACCCTCCTGATTCCCCCAGATGGGGGTTTGCAGGAGCTCTCCGGCCACTTTGAGAACCAGAAGGTGATGTACGGCTTCTGCAGCGTCAAGGACTCCCAGGCTGCTCTGCCAAAATATGTGCTCATCAACTGGGTATGCAGCTATGGGCTGGGAAGGGAGTAAAGGCCCCACTTCACCCACTGACACCACCAGAGAGCGCCCCACTAGCCCCCTGGAAAGAGAGCCCGGGGCCTCAGGCTGCTGACCCCTCTTGTCCTTTCCCGACCTCCTCTTCCCTGGGTACTTTGCAGGTTGGTGAAGATGTGCCTGATGCCCGCAAATGCGCTTGTGCCAGCCACGTGGCTAAGGTGGCTGAATTCTTCCAGGTGCGAGTGGGGTTGGGGCTTGTGGGAGCAGGGTCTCTGCACTGGCTGGTGGTAGTGATGGGACAGAGCCATGCTGCCTGAACACGACTTCTTGCTGCAGGGTGTCGATGTGATTGTGAACGCCAGCAGCGTGGAAGACATAGATGCGGGTGCCATCGGGCAGCGACTCTCCAATGGGCTAGCGCGGCTCTCCAGCCCCGTGCTGCACCGACTGCGGCTACGTGAGGATGAGAACGCCGAGCCGGTGGTCAGTGTGCCTGGGGCAGACTGGCCCTGCCAGGGCTGCACCTGCCCCACATCTCTCGGTCCTCACCCTTTGTGTATGGCAGCTCCCGGAGCACTCAGCCCATTCTCCCCACTCATGCCAAGCCATTTGACTTTGCAGGGCACCACCTATCAGAAAACTGATGCAGCTGTGGAAATGAAGCGGATTAACCGCGAGCAGTTCTGGGAGCAAGCCAAGGTGTGGACCTTGGCCCCAGCTTTCAGGCTGAGCTGCCCCTCCCTGACCCTACCCCAAGGCATAGCTCTGGCTTCTATTCCCCAGGTCCCTCCCTTAAACAATGTGTTCCATCTTGTTTGCTACCCCAGCTGAAAGAGGGAGCCCTTTTGGCTTTATGCCTATAGGGCATAAATCCCAGAACTGGTACCTCCCCAATCCTGGGTTGGGGATGGGCTGGAGGGGCAGAGGCGGGCCCCAGCTCAGGGCCTGCACTGCCTTGGCGTGGGGGGTTGCAGAAGGAGGAAGAGCTGAGGAAGGAGGAAGAGCGGAAGAAGGCTCTGGATGAGAGACTCCGGTTTGAGCAAGAGCGGATGGAGCAGGAGCGGCAGGAGCAGGAGGAACGGGAACGGCGCTACCGAGAGCGGGAACAGCAGATAGAGGAGCACAGGTCGGCCCTGCCCCACCCCAGGCCACATGCTCCAGGCCTTCGGTGGACCCACCCTCAGGTGTGCATGCTGGCTTATCGTTCCAGGAGGAAACAGCAGACGTTAGAAGCTGAGGAGGCCAAGCGGCGGTTGAAAGAGCAGTCTATCTTTGTAAGTTTTTAGCCAGGGCTCCCAGTCTCCTAGCGAAGGGAAGTGAGAATGGTCCTTGTGTTCCTGGGCTTCGCGGGAGGGGCGGGGGGATATCCGTGGCTTGGGGACAGTTCCAGGTGTTCAGGGTACCTTTGCATGGACATGGAGTATCACAGTGATACACAGAGTATCAGGCCTGCCATCTGATCATGTGGGCCTCTGTTCCTTGGCTGTGGAAAGAAACCTCCTTGGAAGAAGCTTCTTTTATAGAATAGAAGAGAAAATCTACCATGACCTTCACTGACCAGCCTCCCTCTACCCCTCCCAGTGGAGCCTAAAAGGCTTGGGGTGGATTGGGCACACTTCCTGCACTTTGGGGTCTGGCGGCGTGGTCCCCACCACAGTTGTGCTGCAGAGCCACATGAATGAGCCCAGGCCAGTGCTCTGAGCATCTGTAGTATCTCCTTTAGAGTAGCCCCTGTTCCGAGGGTGCCGTCTGACATCCAAACATTGGGATGGGCCGTGGGACCTGACCCTTTGAAAATCATAGTGGAGTTGAGTCTTCATGCTTTGAATTGAATTTTGTATTTCAGCAATAGCTAAAGTCGTTCAGGGCTGAACATGGTATAGTTCAGGATGGGAGGTGGGTACTACTCATCTGGATTGGGACTATGATGGCCATTTGTGCTGCGGGGACACAGGGTCATACTCACAGGAGGCTGGGAGGGAGGAGACCGGTCAGCCCTGCAGAGGCCCTGGCATGAAGTGGCTGTCATAGTTCACTCTAATCACAGTAGCCCCTCGGGGCGGAGATGATGTGTGGTTAGTAAGCTCCACCTGCAATCGTTCATTCAGCAAACGTTTGTCACCTGCCATGTGCCAGGTGTTCGAAACAGTGGAGAACAAGGTGGGCAAGATTTTTTTCAAAATTAATCGGTGAATCCGCTTATTTTGAATTGTGCCGAAACGTATGTAACATAAAATGTGCCACCTTAACCATTTTTTAAGCGTACAGCTTAGTGGCATTAAGATTGCCAATATGTTCGTATTGTACAACTGTCATCACTATTTATCCTCAAAAATTTCATCTTCCCATACTGAAACTCTGTCTGCATTAAACATTAAACTCCCCATTCTCTGTTTCCCCAGACCTCAGGCAACTGCCTTTCTACTTTGTATGAATCTGACGCCTCTGAAGTACCTCATTTGAATGGAATCATGTAATATTTTTTCCTTTTGTGACTAGGTTATTTCACTTCGCAGTGTTTTCAAGGTTCATCCATGTGTCAGAATGTCTTCCTTTTTAAGGCTGATAATACTCCATTGTATGTATACACCACATTTTGTTTACCCATTCAGAGCAAGGTCATTTTGAAAAAGTTGATTTTGACAGAAAATTTCACACACACGCACTCAGAAGTAGAAACAGTAGTAGAGTGAATCCCCTGATCACTCATCTTCACCAGTTGTCAGCATTTTAGTCAAAGTCTTAGAAGTCTTAACACCATTACCATTACATTAGAGTCTCGTCTGGCCCTTCAAGTGTGGCTCATGTGACAGTGACAGTGGATGCTCTAGCAGGTCAGTGTGGTGACCCTACAACTGCAGGACTTTAAAGACAGTCCCGTGTGTGAATTTTGGAATTTAGGACCATAAAATGCTTTCTCCTTGCTTAAGCTGTTCTGCTTTCTGTCCTCTGTTAAGAATTGCATTCCTTATACTGAGTTCCATTTTTGCCTGGGCTGCCAGGGAGCTCCCCATGTATCTGAAGCTGCTCAGGCACAGCAGTGCTTTTGACCCTATGATTAGTGTATTGATCTCACTTTCCTACCCAGAGCCCTAATTTGTTTCAGTGTTTTGCACGTTGTTGGTAGTTAAGGCTTTTGTGATGAGCTTGCCTCTAGTCCTTTTTTTGAATCTGGCAAAGGACTCTAGTGAGGTTACACTAGCCAGTGCTGGAACATCATCAAAGGCCGGTGGCATGTAATTTATAGGAAGGCAAGGACCCTGCCTGGAGCCGAGTGAGCTGAGGAGCAAGGGAAATATGAATGGAAATAGAGAGAGGTAGGTCAGGGGAGGACTTTAGATTTCATTCTGGAAGACACAAAGCTGTGGTTGGAGTGACATCCATCTTGAGGGGTACTTTGGAGGGCCATTTTCTTAATGTATCCTGAGGGGAAAATTTAAGTTTTAGATTATATGCTCAAAGCAGCTCTGTAACTTCACCACCTTACCTGCAGCTTATTCTCTCTGCACCAGTCCCCTCCCCCAACCTACCCCATTTGCCACAATAGTAGCAGGAGCAGCATTGATTAAAAATCTTTGATGTAGTGAGTTCAGTTGTGCAAATATGTGCCAACTGAACCATGTGCTGGCCGCTCACACACAGATCTGACTTCTCAGCCTGTGTCACCCACAGGGGGCAGGGGTGATGATCCCAGAAAAAGGAAATTATGATATAGTGTCATCTGTGGTGTATGCCTGGAACACCTCATGGAGACCCAAAAATGACCTGAATGGGCGAGGGTCCTTTTGTTCAGGAGGCAGTGCCAAGCTGAGGCTGAAAGCAGGAAGAGTTGAACCTGGGGTGGGAGTTGGGCATTTGGGGCAAGAGGGATTGACCTCCCGTGTGAAGGCATGGAGGTGGGAAATGGTGTGCGTGTTCCAGGAACTGTGACTACATTGTGCTGAGGACTTTGTGTTTCATCTTACAGGTAGTGTGGGTGAGTCACGGCGGGAAGAGGGTGTGAGAGAGGTGACGGGCTAGATCAGGCAAGCGAAAGGGAATGTAGGATAAACAAGGAGCCCCATCTGCCTTTACTCCTGGGGTTGCGGCCTCAAAACTGTCCAGTGCCGGTAGCTAGTGAAGTGCAGTAGGGGATGGTCTGCAGCAAGCTGGGGTGAGGGTTCCAGCAGTACAGCTCTGGCCAAGAGCACACGGGCCATTGTTGCCAGGGCTTCTGGCATTTCAGGAGAAACTAGAGATCCTGATTTCGGTCTGATACTCCTGATTTTTAAGTGGTAGCAACTAATGTTTTAAAAACATCATACTGGGGGTGCCTGGGTGACTCGGTTAAGTGTCCGACTCCTCTAACTTTAGCTCAGGTCGTGGATGGAGCCCCATATCGGGCTCTACACCGAGAGTGGAGCCTCCTTGGGATTCTCTCTCTCCCTCCCTCTCTGCCTCTACCCCATGTGTATACATGCACTTTCTCTCTCTCAAAATAAATGAATAAACATTAAAAAAAATAATAAAAACATCATACTGGCAAAACAAAAGCCGTCTGTGGGCCATACTCAGCTAGTACTCACTCCGGCTCATGAGAAGCTCCCCAAGGGATGTTAAGCTAGGAGAAATCATGGTCTGATTTTGGATTTTGGAAAAACTCTTTTTATGGGAAGAGAGCAAGGATATGGGACTAATGAGAAGCCTCCTGTCATAATGCCAAGATCCGGGCATCAGTGATGGGGGTGTGGTTGGCTAGGTACTGAGGTAGGAGGTCCAGGAAAAGTTAGCTACAAAGCAGGGAGCACTCCTGAATGACCCTGGATGCCTGTTGGATCTCAGGGTGATGGTGCAGGAGTCCCTGAGCTGGGTACCCAGGGCCTGTCTGAGCTGGAGATGAGGTGGCTGAGGGCCTTGTAGATAAAGGGACTATGTGACTGGGTAGTGAAGGGAGCAGGGGTGCCGCCCCCAAGCTGCTTCCTGCCAGGTTGTGGAGAAAACATGAGGCCTGTAAGAAGGCCAAGAGCTCCTGGGAGAGTGGGATGACCAGGACACTGTCTTTTTGGTTTCAGGGTGACCAGCGGGATGAAGAAGAAGAGACCCAGATGAAGAAGTCAGAATCGGAGGTAGAGGTGAGAGTTGGGGGAGCAGGACAAAGTGAGGTGGGCAGGGCTTGCCTTAGCTGGGCCTGGCTCTCACCCTTTCTTTGTGCCCCTAGGAGGCAGCAGCCATTATTGCCCAGCGGCCTGACAACCCACGGGAGTTCTTCAAGCAGCAGGAACGAGTTGCGTCGGCCTCTGCGGGCAGCTGCGATGCACCCTCACCCTTCAACCACCGACCAGGTAGTCCCAGGTCTAACCCCGCCCCCCACCTGACCCCCTCTCCTCAGGTTTTGGGCCTGAGCCTCTCTGCGACTCTTTCTTGGAAGGGAAGCCTTCCTTGCCCAAGGACCCCTTTGGAGAAGGCAAGGCCATCCATTCATCAAGTGTGCTTTCACCCACTGGCTCCCAGGTGGCAGGACTGAGAGGGGCTCAGGTGGGGGGGGTTGGTGTTGGCCTTGGCTGAGCAACAGGTAGTGCTAGAGGTCATCTGGGCAGCTCTGGCATGGGCTGAAACCACCCCTCCTGCCCCCTCCCCCCGCCCTTGAGTGTGGGGAGTGGCCCTCCTGGGGTTGAACTAGGTCTTGCCTGAAGGGCTGTGGGTGCATGTGCGGTGGACTCTTACTCTGGCCCTGAGTTTGAGCAGCCTGGAGCCTGTACCCAGCGCTCACCGTTGGGATTCTCCCTGTGCAGCTTCCACCTCCCTCCACAAAGCACCCTCCTGCTCTGTCTGCTGATCTGAGTGTTTGCCCCTGCTGTGTGCTTGGCCTTGTGCTGGGGTTCCAGGGGTGGGGCAGGCTGTCCCTGTACTGCTTTGAGTCTGGCTTTGTGTGGCAAGCTCATTGCTCTGCTTGTCTGGTGCTGGTGGGAATCATCTGATGGTTTGAGGCTGTGGCCTAGTATGGCTGATTGTGTGCCCTAGCGGAAGGCAGTTTGGACTTCTAGGGCCAGCCCTGGGGGCGGGTGAGGCCTCATGGGGGTGGGGGGGAGACTGACCCTCTCTTGTCCTCTGTCTCTCTCTGTCTGTCTCTCTCGGCAGGTCGTCCGTACTGCCCTTTCATAAAGGCATCGGACAGTGGGCCTTCCTCCTCCTCCTCTTCCTCCTCCTCCCCTCCACGGACTCCCTTTCCCTATATCACCTGTCACCGCACCCCAAACCTCTCTTCCTCCCTCCCATGTAGGTAGCAGCCCCAGGCCTCAGTGGGGTGGGGTAAGGAGGGCCCCGCTTCCCAGCAGTGCCCCTGCCCTCCCCCATCCTGACCGCTGATCTCTGGTGTTTGTCCCCAGAGCAGGTATTACCTGCCTCTTTCCCCTGGCCCTGAAGGGGCTCTTGTCCCAAGGGACCTGGCTTCTAGGGTCTGGAGCTGTGGTCTGGCCCCTGAAGGGCTGGGGGGCTCCTAGCCCCTACCCAGACTCCAGACAGGAGGTGATGGCCAGGCCCCCAAGGTGGACAATCCTGGTCCCACCTGGCTCCCTTGGCCCTTACTGACCAGCCTGGGGGTTTGTTCCATAGGCAGCCACCTGGACAGCCACCGGAGGATGGCACCCACCCCCATCCCCACCCGGAGCCCATCTGACTCCAGCACGGCTTCTACCCCTGTCGCTGAACAGATTGAGCGGGCTCTGGATGAGGTCACGTCCTCGCAGCCTCCACCACTGCCTCCGCCACCCCCTCAAGGTGAATGAGGGGTTGCACCCTAGCTGCACCAGGCCTCTCCCCAGTCCCCAGGCTGGGAACCCCATGTGGCCATAGTAACAACTCCTTAGGGATCTGGGCCACCCATCACTGGGCCTCCCAGTAGCTATGGCAGGGAGGAAGCTTGGTGTTGCAGTCAGACCTGCTATCTCTGAATCTCAGTATCTCTCACTGGAATGCGGATGGGGCCTTCCTCCCAGGGCTGCCGAGCAGTTTAAAGACACTAGGAGATAAAGGGGCAACAGGGCCCAGTGGGTGTTCTGGAAGGTGCTCTGTATGGAGCTCTTAGTGGAAGCCTTCTGTCCTGGAAGTCAGGGGGCAGGCAGAGTACAGTAGGGTGGCTGTCCCAGGCCTGCTTCTTTCCCTGAGGGAGCTGACCACATCTCTCTCCTGCATTTGTGCTATTGCAGAGACCCAGGAGCCCGAGCCTGGCCTGGATAGTGAAGAGACCAGCAAAGAGGCCAGAGCAACAGCCCCTCAGGCCTGGGCAGGCCCCATGGAGGAGCCCCCACAGGCACCAGAGCCTCCCCAGGGGCAAGGCAGCCCCACGGAGGACTTGATGTTCATGGCATCTCCAGAGCAGGCTGTCCTGGCTGCCCCTCTGGAGCCTGCCATGGCCAACACCACCACAGCTGACATCCCGGTAGCTGATGCCATTGAAACCGACACTGCCACTGCCGATACCGCTGTTGCCAACACCATTTCCCCTGCCGCTGCCAGCCTCATTGACCTATGGCCTGGCAACGGGGAAGAGGCCTCCACATCCCAGGCTGAGCCTAGGGTCCCTACACCACCTTCAGGTGCCGAGGTCACTCTGGCAGAGGTACCCCTGCTAGATGAGGTGGTTGAGGAGCCACTGCCACTGGCAGGCAAAGGCTGTGCCAACCTTCTCAATTTTGATGAGCTGCCTGAGCCGCCAGCTACCTTCTGTGACCCAGAAGAGGAAATAGAAGGGGAGCCTCTGGCCACCTCCCAGGTCCCAACTCTGCCCTCTGCTCTAGAGGAGCTGGATCAGGAGCCAGAGCTGGAGCCAGAGCCAGAGCCCCACCTGCTGACCAATGGCGAGACCACCCAGAAGGAGGGGACCCAGGTGGGGCAGGGACAGCCTGGTGGTAGGGGTGGTGGTCAGGGTTCTAGCAGGCAGTACCTCCATTCTCTGAGACCCATATTATTGGAAGGAGGCTCCATTTCATTCTCCCTCCTTGGGCCATCTCTGCTTTTGTGCCCAAGGCAGGCATATGTTTCCCTGGAAACCACTGATAGAATCACTGGTTGCTGGGGAAACGCTCAGGCCTGGTAGGTCAGCCCTAGCCCTCCTGGGTGGGGCCCAGTGACCTGGAGCTTTCCTCCTGCAGGCCAGTGAGGGGTACTTCAGCCAATCACAGGAGGAGGAGTTCGCCCAATCCGAAGAGCTGTGCGCAAAGGCCCCGCCTCCTGTGTTCTACAACAAACCTCCAGGTAGTGCTGGGGTGGGTGATAGGGAGGAGTTCCGGTAGGGGTGCTGGGTTCAAGTGTGAAGATGCGCGCGCGCGCGCGCACACACACACACACACACACACGATCACTTGGGGGTGTTGCGTTCAAGTGTGGATACAGCCACAGCTCCCAGGGGTTTGGGGAAACAGCCATGGATGTGCTGAGCCATCTCCTTATCTTCCCTCCTTTCCCAACACCATAGAAATCGACATCACCTGCTGGGATGCAGACCCAGTACCAGAAGAGGAGGAGGGCTTCGAGGGCGGTGATTAGCGGTGGCGCCCGCCCTCAGGCTGCCCTCGCCAAGGCCGCCCACCTGTGCCGGCCTCTGGCCAGACGGCCCGCCGTGCCTGCACTCGCAGCAGCTCCGCCTGGCACCCACTCCGGATTCCGGCCCTGGCCCGGGACTTGGCCGCTTCCCCACCCACAGGGCCTGACTTTTACAGCTTTTCTCTTTTTTTTAAAGTTGATAGGAGACTTGTACAGTTGACTGGTTTTCCTCCCGTTGGTAGTTGAGACGCTGTTGCAAATTCTACCCCCTCCCCGCCCGGACCAGATTGTAGCTCTTAGTCCTCCCTGCTCACTCAGCTGGACGGGGTGGAGGCCTCGCCCTTCGTGGGAGCCTGGCGTCGGGGGAGCTCTGGTGGGAAAATGCCCCACCTCTTTTCCTAGTTTTATGTTTCTTGGAAAAATATCACTTTGTATTCTCTGTCCAGGGCTTCAGATATTTTGCACGAATTTTAAAACATGGCAATAAATGGCTCGTGGGCTCTGGCTCCCTGGGACCCCCTCCCCGCCCTTCTCTTGACCCCTCCCCGCCTGGCCCAAAGGAAGTAGGCCCAGCTGGGGCCCCTCGGCTTCCAGGCCCTTTCCTGCCCCCCTCCTGCTGGGCAGGTCCCAAGCTGGAGGCCCTAGGCGCGGATCAGGTTAGGGCTATCGGTGGGGCCCGGGGCTTAAATGGCCCCTCCCTAACTCCTCCCTCTTTGCTTGGGTTCCTTTTTCACGTTCAGTAACTGTTTTTGGAAAGCACAAACTTCTGTAACGGGTCGTGCTCATGTCTGTTAATAAAGAAATCCAGATCCCTTCAGGCCTGCTGCTCCGGGCCTCCAGGGGCGGATCTGTGGTGTGCCGCCTCCCCTGACCCCCATTCCCAACTCTTCCCACCTCCAAGGCCACAGGGAGCACCCTCACCGTGATCTCACGGGCAGGGAAGGTAGGGTCTGGAGCTCCCAGGGGAATCAGCCTGTGAAGTTTAGTTCCTCAACCTCAGGTCAGTTTTTAGCCAGAAGACGCGTTCAGGTTCTGGGTCGCCAAGGCCCAGGCACGCCTGGCTACCAAAACCTTGGGCGCAAGCAGTGGGTGCCCCCTCCGCTTGTACCAAACCAGATCACACACCTTTATTATCCTCAAAATGTAACAAACGGGGTAAGAAATCCCTCCCTCCCCACCCCTCCCCGCAGTCCAAGGGAAGCGTTTAAAAAGCCCCGCAGTCAGGCCACGAGTTCGCGGGTGAGGCCCGGAACGCCGGACGCCCCTCTATACGGCTGTAGTCCTCCCGAACAAGGGGATGGAGACCGGCAGGCGCCAAGCTCCGTGCTCCAGCGGCTCGCGGCTGCTGAGTTCCGAGTCGGTCCAGCTGGGGAAGACCCGGCGGCCACGGTCCGCCTGCAGACAGAGCGCAGGGCAGGGGGCCGCTGGCCGCGGAGCGCTGGGCAGGTGCAGCGCTGACGTGTAGCCCCGGTCCAGGAAGAGCGGCTTGTAGCTGGGCGGCGGCTGCTCCTGTTTCTCCGAGCTGTCGCGGCGGCTCAGAAAGGGTGTGACGATCTTGCGGTAGAGGCCGCGCGTGTCCGTGAGCACCTCACTGTAGGGCGGCGGCGGCTCGGCCATCAGCACCGCCTCTTCATAGCACGGTGGCTTGGACATGTCCGATTCCGCTGCGGAGTGGGAAATGTTCCGAGGGTGAGGCCACCCGTCCCTGGCCTCCGGCCAGCTGCCAACCCCAGGCCCAGCCCGCTACCTCCTAGGTTCTCTGGGAGGCTGTCCCATGGAAGGCTCGCCTGTTAGTAGTGATCCCGCCCACCTCTCAGTGGCCCTCGTTGCCCACGGCAGAGGTCTGGGCTTACCTTGACGCGGATAACTCCAAGGCCGCGGCGGCACTGAGAGGTGCGGGGGCGGCGGATGAGGAAGCGCGTGGTGGTGTGCGTGCGGGTGTGCGTGCGGCTGCGCCGGCCCGTGGTGCAGCAGCGGGTGGACGTGCACGTGCTGATGCGCGTGCGCCGGCGCCTCGAGGCGGCCGCGCTGCGGTGGTGGTGGCGGCGCTAGGCCTGGGGGGCTTCCGGCCAGGCTGCCCTCGAGCTCGAGGGGCTCCAGCTCGAGGGCGCGGAGGTTCTGCTCACGTAGTCGTTCCTCCTGGCGCCGTTTGAGGCGGCGGCGCAGGAAGCTGCAGAAGCAGCAGAGTAGGACGATGAGACCCCAGATGAGCCAGAAACCGGCGAAGCACGTGAGGAACGTGTAGGTGCCCTGGGACATAACCATGGCGGCGGCGGGGCGGCGGGTCCTCGGCTGCTTCACTGGACACTGGGTTCCTCTACGTGGCCCCGGGCCCGCGCCACGCTCCCAGGCGCCGCCAGCGTCACTCGGGGACCTGCGGCCGGGGGCTGCTCGCGGCGGGGCTCAAGTCGTGCGCGCGCCGGCGGGGGGCAAGAGCAGCGGCGCCCGCTCCTTCCCATGGCGCCGGTGGGAGCGCGGGTGGGCCTCACCCGGGGCCGCGCGGGACCTGTAGAACAGACACAGGGCGCGGTGAAGGCGCGTTGCAGCCCCGACGACTTCCCTGCCTGCGCCCGTGCCCTGCGCAGTTCTGGGGAAGCCTCCTCTGCGGGAACCCCCGCACTCCCCCCGGGGCGGTGACGTCACCACGGGGATGACGTCATGCCTCGAGGTTTCCCCGGTAGGGCTTTCCCGGATCTGAGACCCGGCCGCCGCCGCAGCTGAGCCGAGGGGACTCCAGGCAGGCCAGCAGAGGGCGCGCGAAGGCCAGTCTCGGCCTCTGTACTCAAGGGAGGTTCGCTACCCCACGGGGTACCCCAGCTCGGAAAGGGTTTCAGAGGCCCGTGGACAGACCCTCAGGGCGCTGAAGAGGAGTTTCTGCGCGGTTGCTTTGCGGCGGGGAAAGGGTGGCCCACTTCCTATAGCCCCACAAGCAGCCCACCGACGCCAGCTTTAGCCCTAGGCATCCGCCGCTCTAGGCCTTGTACCCGCTCCTACCCATGGCCGCGCAAAGCATGGAACATCTAGGTCCGCATTGCGGGCCTCCTGGTCGTCGCCGCTCTTGTAGAAGAGGCTCAGGAGGGGTCGTTCCGGCTGTTACTGCGTGCCACTGGCCTGCTTTTGTCTGCACGTCCGGGCGTGGGCTGTTCCCTTTTTTCCTTTCCTCTAGGCGCCTCCGCCTGTCAGATCCCAGCCTGTTTCCCCAGCCTCCTACCAGTTCGCAGCCTCATTGGCCCTACCCTCCTAGCACCAGTAGGCCTTATCAATTCCTTTACGTTTCTGCAGAGGGTAGGAAAAGTAGCTCGTTTGCACGTGTATCACCTGGCCCATGGGCGCCTCTAGTTCTGCCTCCTCCTTCCTCTCTACAGCCAGGGTTTAGAGAGGAACCTCGCATCCTGAGGTATGTAGGATGGAGCCCTGACTGTGGAGTGACGGGTAGCAGGCGATTGTTCACCACCCCCGCAGAACAGAAGGGTGCCCTTGTTGAATGCCTTATACCCAGGGTTTTCACATATAACCCTTTAGGGTAACTGCAGTTATTCCTGTTTTGCAGACAGAGGGGATGGGGAGGTGGCAATTAGCTGTGTAGAGGGCAGATGGCAGTGCCTTAATTTGAACCCAAGCCTGGCCACAAAACCCTAGCCAGGGGTGGGAGAGTGCTGCTGCTTGAGCTACTTTGTGGGCCCCTCTTCCAGGAGCCCCATGGACAGTCCCCCATCCTCAACATATCCAAGGCACACACACACATTTAGCTCTGGGGGCCGTGGTGGGCCTGAGCTCCAAGCAGGAGGTCCACATCAAGCTGTCTCAGACTGTTCTGGCAGCAAGCTGGGGGGAAGCCAGGCCACGGGCCACCCCACACTTCTCCCAGATGGATCCTGTCTGATTCTCTGGCTGCCTTATGCCATGTGCCACTTGGTCCCCGTGCCAGTCCCTTTCTCCTGGGCCTGTGTTCCAGAACAGACAATGGCAAGAACAATAGCTCCACCCGCCCCCTCCACAACCCTGCCATGAGGCTGCCATGGCGACGCAGCCCAGATAAAAACACGATGCTGCCAGTCACTGGGAGTTAATTAAATCTGTTGTTCTCCTTTTCCTGAGCCCACAGGAATTTTCAGGAATGCTCTGAGGAAGCTGGCAATAACTAGGGGGCCCCTTGGCCTGCAGAGCAGGAATAGCTCCAGATCAGAAAAGGTACTTCTGGGACTGGAGGTGAAGGAGTTTAGCTGAATTAGAAATAGAAATACCTGCCAAGGACTGTCTACTGCATGCAAGCCTTGTTCTAGGCCCTTTCCATTTGGAATCTCACATATGTAATACCTCCTTCTCAGTGGGGGCCCATTTGATAGATGAGGAAACAGGGCCAGAGAAATGATTTGCCCCAGGTCACACAGCTGATAAGGGGAGGAGTAAGGATTTAGCTGAGTCTGAATCGAGAGTCAGTCAAAATACTTTCCATTACAAGACCACTGAGACATAAATGAAGAGCCCAGTGCACGTGAGCACTTGGCACATGAAGACTTGGCAGCCATGGGGATACTGAGCTGACTGGCCAGCTTGTAGCCAAAACATATCTTTCTGTTCCTTCGCACCAAAGCCCTGGGGCTTCTGGCCACCATGCCTCAGCTCAAGAGTAGGAAAACGCTATAGAGTGGAGAAATGGGATGGCAGCTCCAAGGTTAACAAGGAACAAATAACAGAGACTCTGCCCTGAGGGGCCCAGCTCAGCTGACTGGGCATTAAGGTGGACAGAGGCAGGCCACAACCAAGACTCTCTGGGTGCCAATGTGGCCCCTCAGCAAGGAGGCAGGAATCACCGCCATATTTTATGGATTAGGCCGCTCTCTGTCATGCTGGCGCCAGTGCCCAGTTTGAGTGGGCATGGGTTTGATGCTAAACACTCCCTCTTAGGCTACTACTTCACTCAGTGGTACTCTGGCAGGCCCAGAGGGCATGGGTCCTGCCAGAGGCCTCCCTCCGGCCTGTGTCTGGCCCACAGGGAGTTGCTTAGTACATTTCATCTAATCCACAGTAGGTGCTCAACACATAAATGTCAAGAGACCTTTCCAGATGCTCTTCCTGACAGACCAGGCTTCTCCAATCTTCCTCAAAGAGCTGTCCCTTTACCCCTTCGTACTTCTGTGCAGGCTCCTGCCTGTGTCTGGGGAGCCCTTCAGTGCAGATCCTGCCTGCCACCTCTTACTCACAGTCACGCACCCTCTCCATCCTCTCCATCCTCTCCAGAGCAAATACCGCATTTGTCCAACTCCAGCTGTGTGCTAGGGGTTGTGCCTACCCCCTTAAGTCTGCCATTTTATGATTTGTTTCTTCTTTCTCCTTTCTTACCTTCTTGCAGGTTATTTGAACATTTTTTTTTAGGACTCCATCTTGATTTATTTACAGTGTTTGTGAGTGTATTGTTTTGTATGTTTTCTTAGGCCACACACTCACTGGGGTACAGCAGGGGGACACAAACAAGACCCCAGGGGTGAATTTCTTAACCTCTGTAATGCCAGTTTCCCCATCAGTGACCATGGTGAAAACTGAGCTAGTCCATGCAAAGGGTTTGGAGATGCCCAGCACACATTAGTGCTGATGATGGCAGCTTCGGAGCTGGGAATGCAGAGATGTGCATGTCCTTTAGGTGCTCCCTGCCTGAGGGCTGGATGTCACAAATCATTCTCAGTCATCCTACAAACTAGGTTAGCATTCCTCCCATTTGACAGATGAGAGCACTTGGCTCAAAGAAATCAAACGATACCCAAGGTCACACAGATTTCTTATTCTGGTGCCTGGTGCACTGCTGTGGGCATCTACCACATTGCTCCTCTGCATGAAGAACCCCAGTAATCTTAGACCCTTAAAATGTACTAGATCTTTTATCTCAGTAAAGGGCCCACCATTTGCTCCAGCCACTAAATCCTGTTTTTACCCTCAGTGCACTGTGCCTTCATCTGTCTACTTACTTTGGTCCCCCTGCCACTACTTCGCCAGGCCCCCATCATCTCTCACCTGGGCCCCTGTCACCATGCTTGCCACCGCCCTCTGTACTTCCATGCTATGCTCCTGTTCAGCCTACCCACTTTCCACATTGTCGTTTCCCCCAGGCCCTTTCCTGCCTGAATCCTCTGGCAACTCCCACCCCTTCGGGAAGCAGCCTAGCTCTTTAAGACGGTGTAGATGTGTGCCTCTTAAACTTGAATCAGCGTCAGAGCTATGGGGAGGGCTTGTTAAAACAGAGTGCTGGGCTCTGCTCCCAGTGTTTGCTTCAGTAGGTCTGGGGTTGGACCCGAGAGTTTGCATTTCTAACAAATTCCCAGCAGATGCTGATGATGTGGTCCAGAGAGCACACTTGGAGAACTGACCTAGATCATGGCCTCTGGGATGAACTCCTGCCAAGGCATCTTCAGCCTCACCTCTCAGTGCCCTTCCCTCTGCAACCAGCCTGTGTTTCCATCCTGCACTGCTAAGTCGTCCTTTCTTTCCCCGAAGTTCTTGCCCCCACACTTACTACTCAGCTTCATGGCCTCACTGTCACTTTGCTGGACAAGTCAGCTCCAGGTGGCCTTACTCCCCAGGGTTGGAGAAATCCAGGGATGTCAAAGTGTGCTGCGGTTGCCTGTGTGCGACTCCAGAGGTTGCATCTGTCTTGTCATCTGGCACACAGATGGCAGCTCCAAAACCACTTGGTAGGAGTGACTGGAGATGCCTAGTTCCCTGTTTGGTCTTATAGCCACAGGACAGGAAACACTTCAAGAATGGATCTGGGGGCACCTGGATGACTCAGTCGGTTGAGTGTCTGACCCCCGATTTTGGTTGAGGTCATGACCTCACCATCATGAGATCAAGCCCCATGTCAGGCTCTACACTGGGCATGGAGCCTGCTCCAGCTCCTCTCTCTCCCTTTCCCTCTGTCCCCACCCCCCACCAAATAAATAAATAAATAAATAAAATCTTAAAAAAAAAGAGCTGGGTCTGCATCCAATTCACTCCTGGGAAATGTCAGCCATTCACCAAAAAGTCAGTGAGAGAGAAGCCATCACCCAGCTCTCGACCTTCGCAGGGTGGTTTACAAGTGAGATGAGGACCCATCATCCATGTGAATAAAAGAAAATGGAGGCATATGCGAGGGGCTCTGGAATGGACAGAGGGAATCCCAGATGGCAGGGTTTTTGGGTCATAAGGTACTCAGAGCCACCAGTCAAGCGAAGGGACAAAGACTCAGACCAGGGGACAGCAGTGGGAGAATGTGGTATGTAGAGTGAGGATGGCTAACCTGTCCTGCATATCCAGCACATGCCAGTCCCATTGCTGGCCTCTTCACATTCATTATCTCACACCCAGGAGGTGGCTGCTGCCATCCCCATTCTACAGACAAGGAGTTGGGCCAGCTCAGGCCCACATAGCCAGGGGGTTGTGAAGTCCAGGTGACTGCAAGGCCCACTGTCCTGGCAGGAAGGCAGGCACTGGTAACAATTTTACACTCCTCCCACACCAAGACAGACGAACTGAGGCCAGAGAGAGGATTGCCGCCATAGTCAGCCAGGCGTAGAGCTTACCAGAGCCTCATTTCCAGTTAGGCCAAGGTACTACAGGTACTAGAGGTGCTACAGGTAGCACCTCTGTGACCCAACCCTGGCACTGGGCCAGGAACCCAGGGCTTGGAAACTGTGAACAGGACAACAGACCGGGGTCACACAGAGCTGTGGGCAGAGGGGCCCTGCATGGCTCAGTGTCTACTGTACTCACATCTCTTCCTCCAAGGGAGTTGGCCACACCTCAGGGGCTGGGGTGGGGGGGAGGGGGAGACGAAGATGCCCTCTTCAGAGAGTCAGCCAGGCATAACACACAGAGCACTAAAGAGAGAGCTAGGGTTCAAATTAGGCTGTGTGGCTCCATCCCAGCTGTTCCCATGTCTGAGCTGGAGTTTCTTTGCCTGTAAGACAGGGATGATGAGACCTGCCTAGGATTGCCAACAGTGGAGCAAAACTGATGAGGGAAGTGAAAACACTTCAAGACTGGTGTACACAGCTGCATGTGACAAACCAAAAGCCAACACTTCGCAGCCTCAAGAGGCTCAAATATGGAAACCAGCCCATGGCACTATATCTACACAAACCTGGAAGTGGTCCAGCAGAAACTACCATCGCTTTACCATGGACCAGAAGTCATGGCCTCGTGACTCTCAGGCTGGACACAGTTCATGGGCATGTTTTGTTGGCCCACAATCAATTCTTAAAAATATCCTGATTAGTTGCCAAATTTAAAACCCAGGAGATTTTACATAAAAGTCTGGATTCTTGGTTCATCTTAAAAATTATCTGGTCATTCCAAGTCCACATTCTCACATGGTGACATAAACTGCAGCTGGGCAGCTCCCCGGCCCACCTCACTCATTCCATTGCTCCTTGGGCCCTAGAGGCCCAAGGGTTTCCACCAGCTGAACTATAAATGAGCACCCACAGTAGCCAGCAGTACATGGATGGGCCCATCTCTGCTGAATTCTACCACAGCTAGGGCTGCAAGCTGATCAGGCCACAGAGCCCAAAAACCAAGAATTTGGGCATTGGGGGGTTCTCAGGTAACTGAGGTAGCCCTCACTCCTTAGTTTCGCCCAGAGAGAGAATATGGAGGAAGGGAGCCAGCCCAGCAGCAGCACAGTCCTATAGAACATCTGGGTGAGCAAGAATCTGGCTGATTTTGGTGGAAGAAGGAAAAGTGTACTAAGGCTTGAAAGACGTAGGGAATTTCCTCACTGGAAGAATATGAAAGGAAGTTAAGAATGCTCCTCTAGAAGGCCCTACAGTTCTTTTCCGCAATAGATGGTGTATGGCAGGCAGAGAGCTGCTGTGCCAGGAGAGAAACCTTCACTGAAAACTGAGTTCCACCACTTACTGGTTGTGTGACCTTGGGGAGATCATGTTACCTCCCTGAACCTTGGAGTCTTCATCTTTAAAATGGGGATCATAAACTTACCTGCACAATTGTAAAGATTAGGAGATAATGAATGCAGAACACTCAACACACAGCAGGAACAGAATGAAAGGAGCCTGTGAATAATTCCAAGGGCACTCTTGCCTGCAG
Source organism: Lynx canadensis (assembly GCF_007474595.2). Taxonomy (NCBI): domain Eukaryota; kingdom Metazoa; phylum Chordata; class Mammalia; order Carnivora; family Felidae; genus Lynx; species Lynx canadensis. The sequence goes on from NC_044303.2 coordinate 173,430,603, forward strand.
CATCAAGACTCAGGACTGAGTTCGGGCACCACCCGTCTAAGGACATCTTATGCCAAGGCCTCAAATGTCTGGGGTAACGGTCACCTCTGGTGCCCCAGGACACTTCCCTGGATGGGAAAGGAAACCCAATGGTGGTTGTGGTCACTGGGCTGTTGAGTCCAAGGTCTGTGATTGGAGGCTGGCATCTGCTGAGTCAGGTCTGGGAGAGCTGGCAGGAGGACCATTTCTCTCCCCAGCACCCTGCCGCTGTCGGCTGGGGGAGGTTGGGAGAGGAGCCAGAGGTCATTTCCTCTGACTCAGAGGCCATTCTCCTCCCAGAGGAGCTCCCCTGGAGGACAGCGCATCTCCATGTGGCGCTGGCCTGCCTGCTGGCCAACCTGCATGCCACCCAGCACAGTCTGGGCTTTGTGCTCAGACAAGAAAGGGACACTTGTGATCCAGACAATGGGCTGGGGCGCTCCCATTTGGCCTGAGCTTCAGCTTCCCTGGGTCAGCAATGTCCTTTTCCTCTGCTTCTACCCACTCTGCTCCCACCACTCCCTGGAGAATGGTGGCTTGGAACGTGGAGCAGAAACCCATCACCGGCCCTAGCCGCGGTTTGGCATATGCCCTGGCCATGAGGAGGAGGGACGTAAGCTTCTTTCTTCTCCCCTGGTAAGGAACATCGCCTCTGTGGCACCCAACTCGGGTCAGACCATTTTGCTGGCGAGTGGTGGTAGTGGTGGTGGGGGTGTCGGAACACAGACGCCGGACGGACGCAGCCATCAAGCCTCCTCCTCCCGCGGCAGGCCCAGGGGCTGGGCCGCCCCCACATTTGCAGCCACCCCAAGAGCCCTGCTGCGACGACTGCAGCCACGTGGGAGCTAGCTCGTGCCCACGGGGCCGCTCACCCCCCCACCCCCATCTTCGAGGAGCTGTGGAGGCAGGCACACCCAGACGGGTGAAGTTATTACCCCCACCGCTCGAGGGCGAGTCCCTGCACCCCCACTCCCCCTGCGCCCCTGGGCTGCGGCCCCGCGTGGGGTGGGGGAGGGGCGGGAGGGGGCGTCGCCGCCCCGCAGCCGCGTTGCCTGGGAGCGCAACCCCGTTGCTGTGGCAACCGTTTCCAAGCGAACCGGTGGCGGCTCGCGCCCGGCTTTGGCTCCCTCGCTCACTGGCGCCCTCCCTCTCCCTCCCTCCCTTCCTCCCTCCGGAGTAGGCTGGGGGAGGGGCTGGCCGGGGCGGGGGTCCGAGGCCGCGACCCGGGGCCAAAGCTCGGAGCTGCCCGCGGGGAGGGGCTCAGCCCGGGACCATCTTCTGCCCGTGCTCCGGGCCCGCCCGGCCCGCCGCCGCCGCCGCGGTACTCACGGGCCCAGACATCCTCCTCGAGCTCGTCCTCCTGGCTCGGGGCGAGTGGTGCCGGCCCCGCGGACAGAGCCCCCGGCCTGGGGGAGGCGGCGACGGCGGCCCCGGGTAGCTGACTGTGGCAGCGAAGGCGGCTGCGAGCGCTGGGCTCGAGCCTCGGGGCGCGCACGGGCGCGTACACGGCGCGTACCAGCCCGGCGTGCGCGCGCGCGCGGCAGCCGGCAGGGGGCCCCCACCCCCAGCCTTTCGCCAGCGAGGAGGCTGTCCTGGGAGCCGAAGGCGGAGGACCTGGCACCCACCTGCCGCGCGGAGATTCAGGCGCGGAGACTCACACGCGGGGCGCTGGGTTCACCCTGCACAGGGAAAGCACGCGCCACTCCGCACCGCTCCTGGCAACAGGCTGTCCGGAACGGGAGCACGCAGGCAGACCGGGTGTACACAATCGGCCGAGCACACAGGATGCTCAGTCAAGCAGCTGACACACACATACAGCTCAACCCGGAAAGCACACACAAGTCCAGGCACCGGCCACATCCTGAAATGCACAGCACACATGTAGTGGGCAAGAGTTGGAGCAGGCAGGTTACCCCAATGTTGTTCCAGCTCACCAAGGCATGGCCCCTCCCAACTCATGGCCCCTCCCAGTGTGTCTTCAGTGAGCATACATCACCACTTCTACTAAGAAGTGGTACGGGGAGGAGACCCAGTGCTGGATCCATAGCCTTGGGCTTCATGGACCCTGCTCATACCCAGGGTACAGAGGTGAGCACTAGTGAGAGTAACCTCAGTGTCCGGCACCACACTGACAGCATAGAGCCTGCTTGGAATTCTCTCCCCTTCTCTCTGCCCCTCCCCTGCGCGCGGGCGCTCTCTCTCAAAAACAATTAAACTTAAAAAAAAAAAAAAACAAAACCCTCCACCACCATACCAGCTGGGACATTTTGGTTTGCAAGTGACAGAATCCCAAAACAAACAGGCTTGGACGCAGAAGTGTTTGACTCATGTAACTGAGAAATCCAGAGGTAGATTTTAGCTACGATCACAATTGGTTCCAGGTGTCCCAACAATGGTATCAGACATGTATCTATTCTCTCCACTCTTTCTTCCGTTTGCATCATTCTTGAAAATTCCCATGTGGTGGCAAGGATGACCTCCCTGCCCCAGCTCTAGGTTTATATCCTGCCACCCAACCCCAGAGAAGAGAACCTCAATTCTTTCCCAATAATTCTAGCCAGCCCCCCAAAAGACTCTTTTTGGATTCATTTTGGCTTAGTATCCTTCAGTGAACCAATCCAGTTGGAGGGATATGTGTTCAGCCACCCAGTATCCATCTCCTTTTCTTTGGTTACAAGGCACCCTATTTCATCGGCGCGGGGGGGACTCATTGCACCCCCTGGGTGCCATCATACTGGGCTTGTGAACCCAAGTGCCCTGCTCCCCCAGTGAACAGTGGGCAGATTTCCAGCTGGGCCATTTGGGCTCCTTGGGTTTGCAGTCAGGCTCAGTGATGCAGACACAAACATGGCTGTAGCCATCTTGCTTCTGGGGGTCATATCCTGATGAGAATGGGGACTGTGACTAAGACCCTGGAGGTGCCCCAGTTCTGGTTCTTCCTATCACATCCCTCCATAACCTTTTTAACACTCTAAGTTAGTTGGAGAACAGTTCTGTCGCTTGCAACCAAAGATCTCTAACAGCTGGGTCCCACACTCTAGGTGTATGTGTACACAGGGGGTGTAAACCCAGCCCCATCTAAACCACATGGACTGAGACAGGAGGCTCCCCAAAGTAAACATGGGGTGCCTTTGTACATGCTAAGCGGACACCCTGACAAAACCAGTTAAAATCTTTCAGGGATTCCCTTGCCTTCTAGATGAGGCATCTTTTACATGGCTTTCAAAGCCCAGTGTAGTGCTGACTTTGGCTCCAGTTGCTCCCCTCTTTCACTTATCACACACTCATCACTCACCCCACTGCACCCACCCCAAGCCATGCTAAACCACTAGAGGCCCTAGACCATCCATCTGGCTCCTCCACCTAGGTATATCTGGCTCTGAATCCTGGAGGGTACTAACTCTGACATTTTTGTGGCCATAGGGGCGTTGACCCCCACCTCCTCAGCAGTCCCAGCCCCACCAGGTCTAGAATCATCCCTGCCACAGTGCTGATCACACTAGGTCTTACCTGTTCCCATTTCTATCTCCCTACCAGAGAGAGCTCCAAACTGGCGGGGGCCTTGTCTACATCTGGGTCGCCAATTCCCACCATAGAGCTGGGTGGTTAGGTGACCTTAAGAAAGGCTTGTTGGGAAGTGAATTCTGGGAGTTTTCACTGCTAAGGAACTCACTGTGGCAAGAGCTTTGATGAGGTGAACTGTAGCCAACGAGTTCCCTGGGTGCGTACCAGGGAAGGGGGACTGTGGGAGGTCCCTGGTGGGAGGTTGTGACCTACCTACAGGCAGAGTGCTCCAGGGACCTACTGGTCCACCTGGCACCCACTCACCCTTGCACACCTGATCAGGGTGGGCTTTGTCTTCTGCACACTGAACTGCCCTCCCACCAAAACAGAGCAAATGTACCTTAGGCCCCAAACTTACACTTATGGGTAGGATCCAGCTTCATTTTCAGCTGGCTTCCTCACCATTCTGCAGCAGCCATTAACCAGCTGGAAGACCTTGGGCAAGGCCCTCTCCAGTTTCCCTCAAGAAGCAGCAGCACTCGTCCCACCTACTACCAAGAGCTGAGCCACCACCAGAGGCCCCTTCTGCTTAATCAGTGCTTAGAGCCTTCTGGCTGCCCTGGAGATAGCTATTAGCCTGGCACCCAGCACCCACTCTCCTAGGAGGCAAGAGTCCTGCCAGTGACCCAGGGGCTCAAAGAAGGGACTGGCCGCTTTTATGGATTCTCATAGCTGCCCTATGAGGTGATGGGTATCACACCCATCTTTCTAGACAAGAGAAGGGCCTATGCAAAGCTAGCTTGAAAAGCGGCCTGATGAGACTTGAACCCAGAACTGTCCAACTGCAAAGCTCATGTGGCCCCTGTGGCACTAGTACCTAGCCTAGAACAAACCCTTACTGTGGTTACAGAGCATCCTTGGGGGGCTGGGGGCATTGCGTATGGACTATGGTGCAGCAACAGGTTTATGAAGTCTGGGACAGACTTGTCAACAGACTCTCATCCCTGTCTTTGCATAGATGGGATGCTATGGAATGTTGCCCCAATCCCTATGTGCCCAGGTGAATGTCTCCTTTAAGGCCTGGCTCAAATATTTTCAGAGAACCCTCCCTGATGCCCTCATGGCTGATCCCTACTGACCTCTGCCACAGCCTAACTCCCAGCATCACCACTGTCTCACCTCTACCCAGCCACATTTCCTGCTCCCAGGGCAGAGAGATGGCTCTAACATACCAGCCCTAGGCCGAGCACACAACAGGTGTCCAGGTAAGACAGTGGGTAGATGTTTCTAACAGCAGCTTCCGCCTTGCTCCCCGGGCTGCTCCAAGCCCACAACTGGTGGCCAGACCACCTTGGCCTTGGAAGGGACCCTACCAGCTGAGCCTGCCTCTCTAGTACAGGTAGCGCCAGACTCACACCCTAGTGGGAACCCAAGGCTTCTTCCCTTAGGCTTCATCCCATCTAGGAAACTGAGAACCCACTGGGTATGCCCAAAGGCCACCAAGGCCTGGCTGCCTGGAGAGGCTACTCCAAGATCAGCTGGGGGTGGGGGGAGTGTGAGGGGGAGGGTTCAGGGCCTTGTTGGAAGGGCAGCCCCCACCAGGCCCACCTCTGATCCCTTCCCACTTCCAGCAGGGCAAGGGAAGCAGGAAGACCCCTGGAACACCAGGAGCAAGAAAGAGGCAGGCAGGGCAGCTGGCCAGGTTTGTGCTCGACTGTATTCACTCAGAGACACGTGGCAGCTTACATTGGACAAAATGAGTAATAAAAATTGGCTTTAAATACGGAAAAACCAGGGCCCTATAATCCCATGCTATCCTAACACTGGGACCAGGATGGCCATCACAATCTGGGAAGGACCAGAACTGGGGCCTGGGGTGCAGGTACACACCGCAGCCTACCCACTTCACACACACGCACACACTTGCACTCACACACACACCCCACACGCACACACAGGGAGGGATGGATTATTGCTGGGCACATGTGTCTATTGTTAAGAGGGGAAGTCTGGAATGTTTCAGAGTTGACTAAGGACAACCTCCCCCACTTCCCATGGCCTGGGCTGGGACATTTCTGCAAGAGGTGTCTTCAGGACAGGGCCCAGCATGAGGGACAAGGTGCCCTGGGAGCTGGAAGGCAGAGGCAGACCCATCTGGGATAGCCTGGGCAGTGGACTGATGGGTCCCAGGGTCAGCCCAGTCTCTGGTCACACTTTGGCACAGGCCTAGGGGATACAGAGGCCCCAGTCCAGCTTTGACAAGTGCTGATGCGGGACAGCATCGGACCCCAGAGGTGATAGCCCTGAGCCCGGGGCAGCAGAGGCAGGCATGAGTTTCACTCAGAGGTCAGCGGTGGCGAGCACAGTGCTGGGGGCTCAGGGGCCTTGCCTGACCCAGCCTCGGCCTGTCCGAGCTGGGCCCAAGGAGCCTTGAGTTTGGCAGTGGCCCTTCTGCCAGCTCCAGGGTAGGTCTTAAGAACACTCCGGTTGCTATATACATTCGTACAAATACATAAATACAGAAAGCCCCGAGCTCCACGGACAAGAGCTGAAGGGACGCACCTTTGTCCCAGGGACAGCCCAGGCCTTGCCAAACTCAGCCAGACCAGGGGCTGAGGGGCAGAGGACACTGGGGACAGCTCCGGCTGTGTTCCCCAGGCCACAACTTGAGTGGACAATAGGGAAGACCACTGTGCAAAACTGTAAACAGCGCTCGGAGTAGCTGCTACCGCCAACCACCGGTAGGGGCCTCAGGCTGGGGGCTAGAGGCGGGTTGGGAGCTCGAGGCGGGTGGGGAGCTCTTCCTCACTGTCGCTGCAGTTCCCACAGCAATCCTGGAGGGATGGGGAAGACACGGAGGGAGAGAGGCAGAGCGAGTGCCATTAGCCACCAGTGCCATCACCCAGGCCGGCCCTGCCAGGAACTGCCTGGAGCCATGCTCTGGGGTGGGAGAATCCCCATGAGGGGCCTGGAACAGCAGCTCAGGCCAGACATGTGTGGACATCAGTGCAGAGGCTGCTCATAGCAGGCTGAAGTAAGAGGGTCCAGGTGGATCTCAGGCTCTGCCAGAGCAAGACCCTGTCCAGACCCTCTCCCCTGGAGCTGGTGGAAGCAGGGCATGGGGAGACAGATGGCTAAGCAAGGCTAGCAGCTTGAAGGTGCCAGGGTGCAGGGAATGAAGTAGTGGGGGGGGGGGGAGCGGGCACCAGACTTCTTTCGCCCACATCTCGCCTCTGCCATGGAAGGGCTGCCCGTGGCTCCCCGAGGCTGGGCAGCAAGGCCAACCCACGGGGAGCCCACACTGCTCACCTCTGGAAAGAGAAAAGAGGCCGTGAGCCCAGCCAGGGATAGGGGACAGGCGGGAATAAGGCCAGAGACCCTGGGCACCCCTGGTATGGCTGGAGGATGCCCACTCCCAGCACATGCGGGCACTGGCTCTGCCTCCCACCCACCGTCCCCTGGAGTCAAGCTGGGGGCCAAGATAGGACACTTCTGGGAGTTACCTGGCGGCTGAAGAGTCTCTGCAGCAGTCCTTTCTTGGGGGGTGCAGGTGGCTGGCCCTTCCAGTCCAGGTCTGGGGGAACTGAGCCATCTAGCCCAAAGACATTCAGCTCCTGGAAGCACTCGGTCTCCACCATCTGCCAAAGAACAGGGAGCTGTGAGAGCTGCCTCCAGGGCTGCTCCTTGGGGCCTCATCCTACCAGCTAGGCAGGCCCTTACCTCATTCTGCCAGGGGATGGGCACGCTGCCCGTGGCAAACTTCTGGTAGAAGTCTTGGTCAGTGGGCTCCAGCTCCACACCCTTAACTGTGGAGAACTGTTCGATGTCCAGAACATCCTTGCAGTAAATGGCCTGGGGCTGGTGGGGACAGAAGTAGCAGTCAGGAACTGCTACACATGTACGCACACATGCACACCTGCCCACCTACATGCATATGGGCAGCTCAGCCCTGAAAATCACTCCAGCCCTGGCCTGGTTATGCCTGGACCCTTGCAGCCCTCTCTGGTTTGGAGTCAGAAACTAGATACTCCATGCCCTTCCGAAGTATGGCAGTCCCTTCTCTTTGAGGCCATTTCCCTCTATAAACTAGGAATCATTACTCCTCACTGCTTTCAACTGATAAGGCTGTGTAAAAGCCATGCCTTTTCCAGTTGATGGTAGCTGACCTGCTGCAGCCAACCAGCCCCCACAGTGCCTTGGGGAATCAGCGACAGGTACCCCCCCACCTGTCTGAGGGTACACCTGGTGACGTGTGTGCAGGCAGAATCTTAGCTGGTCCTTTCAGCTTAGCGTCCCCATGCAGGACCTGGAGCTATCGATAGGCCCTCTGTCCCACGATGTCCAATGGCCTGCTCCATCCCCTCAAGCTTCATGGCCAACCAGAGGATTAGAACAGTCTTCCCAACTCCCCACACCCCTGGGGCTCCTGCTGGGATCTCACCTCACTCCAGAAGGCCACTGTCTTTTTCATCTTTATATTATTTCTAAGTCCTATTATTAAGAATGTCAATTAAGGGGCGCCTGGGTGGCTCAGTTGGTTGAGTGTCAGACTTCGGCTCAGGTCATGATCTCACGGTTCGTGGGCTTGAGCCCCGTGTCGGGCTCTGTGCTGACAGCTCAGAGCCTGGAGCCTGCTTCGGATTCTGTGTCTCCCTCTCTCTCTGTCTCTCCCCTGCTCATGCTCTGTCTCTCTCTCTCTCAAAAATAAACATTCAAAAAAAAAAATTTTTTTTTTTAAAAGAATGTCAATTGAAACAACATAATGTGGGGCACCTGGGCAGCTCAGTTGGTTAAGCATCTGACTTCAGCTCAGGTCATGGTCTCACCGTTGGTGAGCTCGAGCCCCGCCTCAAACTCTGTGCTGATAGTGCGGAGCCTATGTGGGATTCTCTCTTTCCCCCTCTCTCTCTGCCCCTCACTCACTCACACCCTCTCTCTCTCAAAAATAAATAAATAGGGGCGCCTGGGTGGCGCAGTCGGTTAAGCGTCCGACTTCAGCCAGGTCACGATCTCGCGGTCCGTGAGTTCCAGCCCCGCGTCGGGCTCTGGGCTGATGGCTCAGAGCCTGGAGCCTGTTTCCGATTCTGTGTCTCCCTCTCTCTCTGCCCCTCCCCCGTTCATGCTCTGTCTCTCTCTGTCCCAAAAATAAATAAACGTTGAAAAAAAAAAATTAAAAAAAAAAAAATAAAATAAATAAATAAATAAATAAAAACAAACAAACAAACAAACAAAAAACCCAACAACATCATAATGTAAAATGGTGCAGCTGCTTTAGAAAACAATCTGGCAGTTCCCCAAAAGGTTAAATGTAATGTTATCATATTAGCCAGCGATTCCAATCCTAAGTATATATCAAAGAGAAATGAAAACAAACGTCCTCACCAAAACTTGCATGTGAATGTTCATAGCAAAATTATTCATAATAGCCCAAAGTGGAAATAACCCTAATGCCCATCAACTGATGAATAAACAAGATATGGCCTACTCATAGAATGGAATGTTATTCAGTGGTAAGAAAGGAACAAAACTACTGATATAGGCTACATCACCTGTATGAACCTTGAAAATATGCTAAGTGAAAGAAGTCAGTCACCAAGGACCACATATCATATAACACTATTTGCATGAAATTTCCACAACAGGTAAATATGTAGAGACAGAAAATAGATTAGTGGTTGCCAGGGCCACAGGGAGAGGAAAATGGGGAATGACTGCTAGTAGGCATGGGGTTTTTGTTGGGTGGGGGCGGGGGGGGGGGGAAGGGGTGATGAAAATGTTCTAAAATGGATTATGGTGATGGCTGCCCAACTCTCAATATGCTAACAGCCATTTAATTATATACTTTAAATGAACGAATTACAAGATATGTGAATCAAATCTCAATAAAGCTATTAGAAATGATATCATCATCAAACTTGCTCCTCATCTGTTGTTTCTAAAGAGCTGAATTTCAGGGCAATGATTTTCTAACTCTGAATAAAAGACCCAGGTGTGGTGGGATGACTTCCAGGTTAAATGAGATGATGTGCACCAGAAGCAGGAAGCAGGAGCAAACTCGAGTGGCGGGGCCAGACCTGAGGCAGGCTGCTCTCAGTTAAATCACTCACAGCAAGGCCCACACCCCAGGGTCTGTGAGGCCCACAAAACACAATCCTTCACAAGCCACAGCCCCCTAGTTGGACTCTGGCTTCTACTCACCCCCTCTAGGCCCACCCCCACACCTCACATGTCTGTTCAACATTCCCCAAAGGCCCCCCTGTCACACTTAGAATAAGACTGCACAGGAGCGCCTGGGTGGCTCAGTCGGTTAAGCGTCCGACTTTGGCCAGGTTATGATCTCATGGTTCATGAGTTCAAGCCCTGGGTCAGGCTCTGTGCCAACAGCTTAGAGCCTGGAGCCTGCTTCGGATTCTGTGTCTCCCTCTCTCTCTGACCCTCCCCAGCTCATGCTCACACTCTGTCTCTGTCAAAAATCAATAAACTTAAAAAAAAAAAAAAAAAAAAAAAGACTGCACGCCTCTCCCAGCCCATGCTCACTCCAGCCACACTGGCCTCATCACTGTTCTCTCTCTCGAGGCTGCTCCTTCTCCCTGAAATACTCATACTTCAAAACTTGGCACGGCTCTCTCCTTCACATATTTCAGGCTTCTGCTTAACCATCAGCACCTCAGAGACCACCCTGTCTAAAAATACTCCCACTCGTAATCATTCCTTATTGTCTTCTTAGCCTGATTTATTTTTTTTCTGTTGCACTTCACACTACCTGATATTCCTTTTCATTTACTGCTTTATTTTGACATGCTCCCCACTACAACATGAAGGCAGAACTGGGTCCTGTTGACCTCATGATCTCTGAGGTCTGGCACATATGGGCATTCAGAAATTTGGAATAAATGATCACCAGTGTGGCTGACAGTCATCGATCCGGCCTTCCCAATCACCTTCCTGACTCCCCAGTGTTCCTGGTGAACTGTCAGTCAGAGGACCCAGTCCTCTTACATAAGGGAGCAGGGCAAGTACATAACCTAATCTTGGCCAATCACAACCTTCCCTGTGACTTTATACAGAGAAGTCTGAATTCAGCAGGAAGAGGATCAACAGGTTGAAGCACAGCCAAGAGATGAAGTCTTGGCAATACTGCATGAAGCCCTGATGTTGGCCCTACTCTGGGGCTCTCTAGCCAAATGAACCAATAAGCTCCTTGTTGGACATAATTAAGTTTCAGATGGATTTCTGCCCCTTGGAATATGATGATTCAAGGATGTTTCTGCCCACAGAATGCCTGACCCACTGAGATGCTCAGTAAATGGGTAGGACTCTACAAGGGAGAGGTCAGCACTACCAGGTATAGTGGGCAGCCAATATTCAGCCAGTCCAATAGCCCTTACCCCCGCTGGCAATGGCGTCTTGGTTTTCCTTTGGGAAACTAGCCTCCCTGGCTGGCAGTGGTTCAGGTGGGCAAGTGATCCAACGGTGATCACTGCCGGGCTTCTGAGCAATCTGTGGCAATAAGCACTAGCCTTGGGGTTACTTTTTTTCCCCCTTCAGGACTTCTTTTGAAGTAATTGGGCAAGAGGTATACATTCTGTCTACCGGGCTGGCTGAGCTAGTAGGATGTGGACCTGAACTGCTGGTCCACTACTGCTGCACCCTGGCAAGAGTAGTCAGAGAATAAAGACTGCACACTGGCCTGTACAGTGGAGAGGGAAAGGAAGACAGAATTCCTACAGTGTTGTTGCAGCCCAGATCCAGGTATGCCAAAAGCTCTATCTATCCTGGGGCTTTTCATTTGTGTGAGTTCAATGAATTGTTTTGTTGGCCAACCCATCTGAGTTGCACTTTCTGACACTTGCACTGAAGGTGGCCTGACCACTGCTCTAAGAACCCCGGGCCTGAGTCCCCACCCAGGCTTGGCCCTACCCTCAGGAGTGGACAGCACTCACATCAGGTTTGAAGGGTGGCTCCAGCATGCCAGCTTCCAGCCGCTTAAAGTTCAGCTTTTTGAAGAGGGGGTGTTCCTTTACTTCGCGGGCACCACCTCCACGACACCCTAGGCGCCCAGCAGGGTCCTTGCACAGGAGCTGTGGCAGGGTAGGGGCAGTCAGAGGGACCTGGGAGAGGTGCCTGGTGCCCCCAGCCCCAGCCCGTCAGCCTCCTGCTGGCTTGCCATACCTGGGAGCAGAGCGAGCGGGCCTGAGGGGAAAAGCGCTCTGAGTATTCTTCAGGCACCTCCTTCACCAACCGTTCCACCTCCTCTCGCTTGATTTTCTTTTTCCTCTGCTGGAAGGGTGACTGGCCGGCAATCATCTCGTATAGGAGGCAGCCTAGTGCCCACCAGTCTGGGCTGAATGTGTACCGTTCGTTCTTTACCACCTCTGGAGCTGGGTAGGGTGGAACAGAAGTTAGGGCTGGGCAGGAGGCAGGAACCAAGCCCTGGGGCCCTGGGAATGCCCAGCACAGTGGGGCATCAGCTCAAATATCTGCCCGCCAGGCAGGCACTACCAGCAGCCTGGTGGGGACCTCAGCAAGTAGGACAGCACATGCCCCATCAAAGAGAGCACTGTGGCCCCGTAGGAGGCCAGGTCTTCTGATTTTTCAAGAGAAGTCAGAAATTCATATTTTTAATGGGAAGCTGTCTGGCGTATCAAATGTTGGCAACCAATTCAAATTGTTTTATTCTTTACCATGTTTTTTATTTTGAAAGAAGGAGACAGAGCATGAGCACGGGAGGGGCAGAGAGAGAGGGAGAGAATCCCAAGCAGGCTCCACACTGGCAGCACAGAGCCTGATATGGGGCTTGAACCCATGAACTGTGAGATCATGACCAAGAGTCAGATCCTTAACTGACTGAGCCACCCAGGCAGCCCTCAAATTGTTTTAAAAACAATTTGATTTAAGTACAAATGTAGGCCATATTAGGCCTGTGTGGTTACCAGTTTGCAAGCTCTGGATTTAATACCAGAGAGAAGAAACAAGAAACTCCTCTACTGCATACCTACTGCCTGCCAGGATGGGCACATGGGATTTTTGCCTCTCCTACCACTTTTTATCTAAAGGCAACTCTGGGAGCCAGTATGATTGCTTTATGGTTGGGCAAAGTGAGCATAGGAGCAGCAGTATGTGGTCCAAGGACACACAACAAGAGGTGGGGCCTGTAATTGGGGCTCTATCTGCTGTGTCACATAATCTCCAAAGGGAATACTAGGGCCACATCTTGGCCCATACCACAGATGGGCATTCCCTCCCTGAATCTGGGTAGATCAGGGGAGGGGAGGACTTCTCAACCTTCTCATCTTTCTCTGGTAGCCACCTGCAGGCCTAGCCAATAGTAGGAGCTCAGTAAGTATTTGGTGAATGAATGAATGATGCAGATTTGCAGGTGTGTGGGTTCCTGGCTGAGTCCTGGTCTCTTAATTTCTAAGATAGGGGTATCAGTTCTATTCCCTGAGACACAGAAGACTTCCACAGAAGTGGTGGGACCCAGCCCAGGACAGCAAGAGGACCCAGGAGGCAGGGGGGCCAGGGTGGAGGAAGACTCACCCATGTAGCCCACAGTGCCCACACGACCCTTGATGGTCTGGCCTTCTGGCACGTGCACAGCTAGCCCCAGGTCGGAGATGCGGATGTGACCTGAATGTGGGTGGACAAGTTGGGGGGGCCCATTGAACAGGTGGGCCAGACCCTGCCCCACTCCACTGCACTCCACCTCTGTGCACCCCGTACCCACCATGGTCATCCAACAGGATGTTCTCTGGCTTCAGGTCCCTGTGGGGAGAGAAGGGCAGGGTCAGATGTTGTTCAGTTTGCCAAGGAGCCAAACGGCACGCCACCCCCTCCTAGCTCACTTGTCTCCTTGGATGGAATGTGCAGCAAGGTGCAGGAGCCATTTATTGCCAGGGTGAGAGATAGCCCTGCCCTCACTCACAGCAGCTCTGACTTGAGGGGGCAGCTGAAGGATCTACCCAGCCAGGATTCCTTCCTGGGAATCCCCAGGCAAGTGGAGAGCAGCTCCCATCTGGGGGAATAGCACCAGTAGCCTTACTCACCACTAGTGTTAACAGGGTCCCACCCTCACCCCACTTTGGTGGCTGACTCTACCTTTCCTGTCAAATGGGGCTACTCATCTGTCCCCCTCATGGGGCTGTTGTGAGGTTCAAATGAAATCACTGCCGGTAACAATAGGCAGAGCTCCCCACTGCCAAGCCCTGCATGCCAGGCTCTGTGCACTTTACTGCAGGGAGCTGACTGGCCCAGGGTTATACAGAGACGGGTGATGACACCAGCATTCACATGAGTGAGCCAGACCCAGAGGCTCTCAAGTCTGCCCGGCATGGGCAAGCGTGGAGCCCCAAGCCCAGGCTCAGTAGGGCTCAAACCGGCTCATGCCCGCAACAACAGGCCCAGCACACCAACATCCTTCTGCGGCCTCCACCCATGCCCAGCTGCAGCCCCTGGCGGGGAGGGCCGAAGCCCAGGACCTGTACACGATGCGCTCCCGGTGCAGGTCCTCCAGGCCGCAGCAGATCTCCGCGGCATAGAAGACAGCCCGCTCCTCGGGGAAGCCAGCCTGGCCCATGTGGTAGATGTGGAACTTGAGGTCGCCTCCGTTCATCAGTGTCAGCACCAGGCACAGCGCGTCCTTGGTCTCATAGGCATAGGCCAAGCTCACCTGTGGCCGAGGGGACCCGAGCCCTCAAGCAGGGGCCATGGGCCACCCAGTGGCAGGGCTGGCACCAGCCGCCCAAAAAATCCTTCTCAGTGGCACTCCTTGGGGCCCAGCCTACTCCCCAGGCCTGGTGTCAACACCCCAAACCGACCCTTCCCAGGCATCTCTGAGGGTGGGGACAGGGCAGCACAGAAAGGGACCTAGCCTGGTAAGTGAGAAGGGCAGGGCAAGTGCATGGCCAGGGTGAAGGGAGGGGTCTCCTGTCTGTACTTACTACAAACCTACTGTTCACTTTCTCCAGGATCTGCTTTTCATTGAGTGCCATGGCCTCCCCTTTCCGCTTCTTGATACGCTTCTTTTCCAGCTTCTTGCAAGCGTACATCTTGCCTGTTGCCCGCACCTGGCAGGCACACACCTGTAGCCAAGGTAGATGGGCAAATAGGGACCAGCTGTGTTCTTCCTGGGGCTATAGGAGCTCAAGGAGGGGAGCTGGTCCAGGGCCTACCATACCCCTCCTCCCCACTCCATCAGGGGCTCTGGCCTGGCCACTTACCTCACCAAAGCCGCCTTTGCCCAGGACTCGATACTGCCTGAAGGTGTTTTTGGTCACTGGCTGCCTGTAGGCAAGGGATTTCGGAGCAAACACTGGCTGAGCAGGGGCCCAAGGCCCGTAAGAGCCCTAACAACTTGGCCTACCGTGGGCCAGCCTTCAGGGAGCTCACCTTTCCAGCCACTTCCACTGTAGGAAACGGTTGAAGTAGATGCTGTCGAGGTAGTCGGCAAAAGGGGCCATGCTCAGGTACTCATGGGTCAGCCTGTTGAGAGGGCCCAGCCCACCAGTCAGCCCCCGACACCCCAGGTTCTCGGCTGGATGGGACAGGACCCCCTGTTATATGCATTCTCGGCCTAAAGGGCAGCCTCATTGGCCAACCCTCTTACTAACCCAACTAAGCAGGAGACATTCATCTGTGTCAAAGCTGAAGATTCTATAGAGAGGGAAGGCAACCTGCCCAAGCTCACACAGCAAGCGCAGGGCCAGGGTGAGAGGCTGAGCTCCCTCACCAGCTACTGAGCTGTTCACAGCCTTCCAGGGCCCATGGAAGCCCCCTCTTCAGGACACAATTCCAGGCCAATGGGCAGGGAGAGGCTTACCGGGTGAGCTCCTGGAAGAGGTCTTTGCAGGGCCCCTGCTCCAACCGCTGGGAGCAATTAGTCACCAGCTGCCGGGGGACCTCAGGGATGAGGTCAGGACCCTGGAGATAGGCAATAAACAGGTCAGTGCAGGGGGCTCCCTTCGCCAGCTGCCTACACCCAGGGCAGAGATGGCCAACATTCTGGACCTGCGCTAGGAGCAGCTGTAGGCTAGTGGTGTGCCAGCCGGCCCAGCTGCTGAACTCAGTTCCACTGCTACCCTTGAGGCAGGGTGAAGCAGAGCCACTGGCAGGCTGCCTGGCCCACCCTCCTGGGCTCCATGCCCGTGGTCTGCCTGGTGAACCGGGAGACGCTCCAGGGCACTCTCTGCCCAGGCTGTGGTCATTCCTCTCATCACTGAGCTCTGCCCGCTGCCGTCATCTCTCCATCCTTGCTCACTCACCGTGTGGCTCAGAAAATTCTGCATTAGCCGCCGCCCACAAGCCTTCCGCTTCTCATCAGGGGTCACTTCATACTCAGCCTGCAGGGTGGGAGGCAGAGAAGCTTGGGGCCTGGGCAGAACAACAGGTGTGGGGAAATGGGACACACTTGACCTAGGGACCTCTGCCCACCCTCGGGGCTGGGCTGGGCTGCACTCACCACTCCATCCAAGAAGGCTATGCAGCGGGTCAGCTCAGGCCTCGTGGCGCAGAACTCTCGAAACAGCAGGCGCCCAATGGGCTGCCGCTCGCACAGGCTGTGGTAGTCACGCTCTGCAAGCAGGGGTAGGAGCTACTGGGTTCCCACACCTGGAGCCTGCTGGCAGGGCACTCCTATCCATACTGCCAAGCCCTGGCCCCAACAGTAGCTTCTAGCCCTGCAGTATGGAAGCCACTACCTCCTTTAGAACTGTCACCCCAACACTGAGGTGGGCACTACTATTATTTCCACCACAGTTTGGGACTCTGAGGCCCAGAGAAACTAAGCAATTAACTCAAGGTCACACAGCTTGATGTATGGCTCCAAAGCTGGGCCCTCACCTCCCACTGCTATCTCCTGGTTCACACCACCTACATACATCACAGTGCTGGGCTTGGGTGTGGTTGTGAGGTTCCGGCCTGGCCCAGGCTAGGCCCAAACCTGTTGCTTGCCTGGCGAAAGTGCAAGAGGAAGCTGTGGCTTCCGGCAAGCTCGAGGCTAAGCCTCCTTCCCAGGCGGTGGAAGCAGCTATGGTATACTCCTTGCCCACGTGCAGGCTGTCAGAGGGGCCTAGGCAACCTTGGGGGTTGTGCAGACCTGGGGCCTCAGCCAAGATAAGCAGGAACTGGCGTCCTGACCCCTCTTCTGGTCAAGGTTTTGATGCCCCCCCACCTGCCACTCACCCTGCTCGGGGCAGGGTTATGCTAAGCACGGGCTTGGGGCTCCTCATGCAATCAATCTGTGGGCTGACTCCAGCCTCCACTGTACCCTCTGTCCCTCAAACTCCAGGCATGACTCTCCTTTCCTCTGCTTCTCTCAGACTGCCCCAAATCTGACCCTGCCCTACTCCCCGACCCTCCCACCTACCCCAAACACCCCTTGCTGTCCTGTTTGTACTATGTGCTCCACCCATCTCAGGCCCAGGAACCGAAACTGGGTTGGGTGTTGCAGCCTCAGTCTTCCTGCTCCCCAGACCCCCCCCCCCCCCGCCAACCCTGCCCCTCTGCCTCGGGGTGAGGTCTCAGGGGAGGCTCCCCCAGAACACTCAGGCCTCCACCCGGGCCTCACCGAGGCTGAGCCGCAGCTCTTCACACTGGCTGATGTGGGGGAACTGCAGCATCTGTCGCCATTTCTTGCTTTTGCCCTTGCGATTCCCACCACCACCTGTGGGAACAAATAGGTGTTGGATCTCAAGTCCCGCTGCCACCATGCTTCCCCTGGCCGCTCAGTGCAGCCCAGAGACCTGGCCTTCTGGGCTCAGCCCAGGCACAGCACACTCTAGGAGGCACCTCAGGCCTTCATTCCACACATTTCAGCATGCCCTCACTGGGCTCTAGGACACACACCGTCCCCTGGGCCCCTCTGCTAGGGGTTCCTGAGCTCCTGGGCTGGAAGATCCAACAGGGGTGATAAGGACAGGTCACCGGGTGATGGTGGGTTTCCAGGAAACCTTAGCTGCTTTCTGGCAGGTAGGAGTTTCCCGGGTGAAGAAAGCAGAGGACATGACAGCAGTGGGAACTATGTAAGTCAAGGCACAGAAGGGAGAGATTCTAGGACATGTGGGACATGCCTCAGAGATGCCAGGGGCAGAGGGCAGCCTGGGTCACCAGGAAGGCTTCAGGCCCCTATACCTGGCCCTGAATCAGAGCTATCAGAGACTCAAACAAGGTGGTGGCTGCAGGGCTGGCACTCAGGATGCCCATCCAGTACACAAGGGGTTCTGTGGCCCTGATACCTGCCTCATTTCACCTAGCTGACACCCTATCTGT
Organism: Lynx canadensis; assembly: GCF_007474595.2. NCBI lineage: Eukaryota > Metazoa > Chordata > Mammalia > Carnivora > Felidae > Lynx > Lynx canadensis. The sequence continues at coordinate 173,448,390 of NC_044303.2, forward strand.
AGCTGCTAAGACCAGGGTAGCAGCTCAAATGCCTACAGAGCCAGATAGGTAGGTAAAATGTAGGCCAGATGGGAGACAACAGGGAATGGTGGGGAGTGTGGTGAACTGGACTGGGCATGCCCCTTCCTCCAGGCAGGAATACGGACTCGGCGTGGCCAGCTCTTCTCACCTTTTAGCTGAGACTCTGGACATTATGTGAAATACTGGTTCCTATTTTTTGTAAAAACAAATTGCAGCTAAATAAATTAAACATGTTAGAGAGCTAGCCAGATGTGGCCCATGGGCCACGAGGTTGAAAATAGAAGGGCCTGAGTCTTGGAGCCCCACAGACATAGGTTTGAATCTCCAATTCGCACTTTAGGCCTGTCACTTGCCCTCTATGAGCCTTAACTTCTCCACACTTACTTCAGATCCAAAGCTACCCCCAGAGGTGTTGTCAGACTGGGAGAGTCTGTGTCCAGTACCCAGTAGGGCTGTGGCAAGAGGTGGCCCTCAGCTCCAACAACTCATGGCAACCTCAGGCAGCCACTTTTTCCCTGCCTGGCCTCAGTTTCCCCTCTGCTTTACCCAGCCTTGTTTTCATCTGCCCTGGCTGAAGGCAGGTGGCACAAGGGAAGGGGCTGCTCAAGGGAAGGGGCAGAGTTGGGTGCCTCAATGGGTTCTGTGACCTAAGCAGTCGGGAGGAGGAAATGTTGCAGGGCACCCATTGGGAAACCTGCTTAGCAGCTCTCCTGCGGCCTGCACCCAGCATACTCCACAGCCATTGCTCCATTCTGAATGAGCAACAGACCCCCACCCCCAACCCGGGGCAAGGCCTCGCCAGAAGGGGAACTCCTCCCCCACCCCCACAGGTCCTTCACCCAACCCTCTATCCGCTGGCCTCCCCCCACCAGTTACTTCCTCCTCCCCCTCCTCCCAGCCACATCAAGGCAGTAGCAAGAGTCACATGCAAATATCCTGTCCTGGAACTGCCACCAGAGTCAGTGGGGCTCCTCCCCAACCTAGCCTGGCCCCCTCCCTATGCCTCTGGGGGCCTGGGAAAGGATGGAGGACTAAAGAAGGGCTCACACCCCCAATGCTGCGCCACTTCATTCTCACAGCAATTCTGTCAGACTAGGCATAACCTCATGAGGAAACTGAAGCCTTGAAATGAGGAATCAATTTGTCCAAGATTACAAAGCCTGGAGGTGCCAGAGGCAGGATTCAAACCCAGCTCCCTAGGACTACAACCCACACTCCTTTCCCACCCCAAACACGCCATGCCAGCCATCTATTAGGTGTCAACTGAATACATACACCAAGGGTTCCCAAACCACTTAGGGCCTCATATCCCTTGGGAAGCTGGAAAAGGTCAGGCCCTAAGCTGTCAGCCAGCTAATGAAGGGATTCCAGTGGAGCCAGTCTATGGGCCAGGGTTTAGGACTCAATGACAACAGGGATTTCTTTAAGTTTGTATGTCCTGTTCCCAACTATTCCACAAAAAGGGTTACTAAAGTTTAGAGAGAAGAGACTTATTTACAGCATGCAGGTGGGAGGGGCAGAACCAGGTTGGGGTAAGTGTTCTCCAGGGGAGGCATCAGTCCAGGTCTGGCCATACCACACTATGCCTCACCCATGGCCTGAAGAAGGCTGTCAGGAGGTGCCACACTCTCCAGCCAGGCAAAGCAGTGCTCTCAGCAGGCCCGAGGCCTGAACTGGCTACAGCCCTAGAGAGGAAGGCCTGGCCAGGCTCTCCCCACCCCTCCTCCCTAGCTGGCTAGATGACGAGGCAGAACAGAATCGGCAGATGCCCCCAGAGGCTAGGAGGAAGGCCTAGCCCTGAGACTAGATAAGGGACAGGAGATAAAAAAAAAAAAAAGGCTCTGGGCACTAAGGACCCAGCCTGCCATGCCTATTTCCAGGCAGCATCTCCCAGGGAGCAACACACACTGGGCAGGCAGGGGGGTACCAGATGCTGTGCCATTTGGGGGCTTGTCTGGGCTTCCTACACACTGTATTGGAGGCATCCTGTGTGTAGGCCTGGGTCAACCACAGTCTCACCGTATGACTTGGGGGCTAATCCCTGGTCTGAACCTCAGTTTCCCACCTGTAAAATGGAGCAGAAAAGTGAAACAGATGACTCTTTCAGCCTGGAAGCCCAGCAAAGAGTGGAAAATGACCATGTCATGACCTCCCTGCTCTAGAGGTCCAAAAAGAAGGGTCTTGTTCACTGCTGGTCCCCAGCACCCAAGACAGGTCAGGGCACATAACAGAAGGAGTGTTCTGTGATTGTGTTACTAAAGTGGACAATGACAGGTGAGGGCCAGATTGACCACAAGGCAGTGAGGACCAAGTCTGGTCCTCTGTGTCCCCCATGACCCTCAGAGGCCAGGTGCCTAGTATCACTCGGGATGGGAGTCATGAGAAGCTCAGGGCACACTCACCAGACTTGATCCCTCTGCCAGGCCTTGCACTTACAGTCCTGCCAGCCCCACATGCTCTCTTCCTTCAAAGCTCAGCTCCCGCTTATTTCTGTGCCCATTTGGCCCTCTACACCATGGGCTTTCTGAGGGCAAAATTCATGACCCATTCACCTCTGTACCCAGTGTCCTGAGGCACGAGACAAGTGGCAATCATGTTGGTAGCATATGTGACCAGCCGTTTCCCCAAACCGAGTGAGCTGTGCTACTGCGGTGGCTCCGTTCATTCATTCTTCAAACCTTTATCCTGCACCAACTTTGTGCGGGTCCAGGATGGGCGCCAGGGTCTGGGCCTGAGGCACGTGGGGTAGGCTACCCTTTCTTGGGGCATCTTCTCACCTATCACCTGGGGGAGGCCTCAGAGAGGCTCTCCAAGGACCCAGGTCCCACCCTTCCCTCTTCCTTCCTCTCTCTTTCCCTCACCCCCCCCACCCCCCCGCCGCGAGGGCGGTGGCCTGACCCCCGCCCCTTCCTGGGCCCCGGCACCCGGGGCAGGTGCAGAGGACGACCGGCCGGAAGGGCTCGCATATGCGCGGGGTGCGGGGCGCCGAGCGCGCTGCCCTAGGGGATCTGGCGGCTGGGGCGCCAGCCGAGCTCAGAGGCCGCGCGCCCGCGTACCCCGCACCCGGCCGCCCTCTCGGCCGCCTCACCTTCCCGGGCCTTGAGTAGCACCGTGTTCGCTACGATGTTCTCGAGCTCCATGGGCTGCGGCGCCGCCGGGCCCGCCGGGCCGAGCCGCCGGCCGGGATCGCTCGCGGGAGCCGGGGCCGGATGGCGATCGGCGCGGCTCGGCTCGCAGTGACCGCGCCGCGGCCTCCCGGGCCTCCCCGGCCGCCGCCGCCCGCCGCGAACACTCCGCCCCCTCCCGGGGGCCACCCGGGCGCCGGCCCGCCCCGCCCCGCCTTCTGTTTACTTTACGAGGCCAATAACCGGGCGGGCGCTCCCCGCGCCGTCTTCCCATTAGACAGCCTCTTCGTCATCCCCCGCCTTCCGCGCCAGGGATTCGCTCAAAGGAGCAGGGAGGCGGGACTTTATACGTCACCTCTTCCTGGTTGGTCCGAGGTTGGGTTCAGCCCCTAGGTTCGAATTTCTGGACCTTCGTAGGGTAGCGAACTGCCAATTAGGGCCGAGCCCTCCGCGGGGACAACAGAGGTGGGTCCTCTTGGTCACGCCCTGAAATCTTGGAGTTTTATTGGATAAAATAAACGTCAATCATCCTCAACACTGAACCCTGATTGGACCACCAAATAGGGGTGTGGCCCGGGTCCCTCTAACTAGTCTTGACTTTTCTAGGGTTTGTAGGGGATGCATTTGCTATCTTGGGCCTCCTGCGGGCTGACTGTAAGCTGTTTTGGGCCATGTGTCCAGCCATATTTCTTTGGGTTGACCCATTCTGGAGAGCGCACATCGGAAGCGGGGAGAAGTCCAAAAAAGACTGGCGTCCTCCCTAGCGGCTCCCCAGCCTCCGGCCCCCGCCCCGCCCCCGCAGCCGGATGTTGTGATTTCTCTCCACCCACACGGCCTCGCCCGCCCTCGGCCTCTGCTGCCTTATAAGGCAGCGCTACCACCCCGAGACGTTTGGGTGAACTCACACCCATTATACAGGTGGGGAGCAGGAGTGCCAGAAGTCCAGTGGCTGACTCTACGCCAAAGGCCAGGAAGAAAACGAGGCTGATATCCCACTCCTGCTTTACACACCAGAAAAGGGAGGCTTGTCCAAACTGAGAAAGTAGTGAGAGTAAGGCAGAGCCGAATTCAGCTAGGCTTCTCTGATCCCTATCCATTCATTCATCCAAAAATACAGAGCACCCGTTTTGTGCTAGGCATTGAGCCAGGTGCTGGGAAATACAGTGGTATTAGCAAGATAGCCAAGCTCTCTGCTTACGTGCTAGAAGGGGGGTAAAGGTTAATCCTATAAGTAATCAAATAAATAGGATGGTCTCAGAGAGTAATTGACTGTTGAGACGCGGGCACCTGGGTGGCTCAGCCAGTTAAGCGTCCAACTCTTGGTTTCAGTTTAGCTCATGATCTCACGGTTCATGGGTTTGAGCCCCACATCAGGCTTCATGCTGACAGTGCAGAGCCTGTGTGGGAGTCTGCCCTTCCCCTACTTGCTCTTTCTCTCAAAAATAAATAAAACTTTAAAAAAAAAAAAAAAGACATTAAGACAAAATACGAAAGAGTGAGGGGGAATGGTCTCAGGGTGTGACATTTGAGGAGATCCAATAGCCATATGTGACTCGTGGCTACTATATTGGACAGCACAGAGAGTATTTCCATCATCACAGAAAGTTCTGCCAGATAGCACTTGTCTGGAGGAAGGAGTGGCTTCCATTTGCACAAAGATTCCATGCTGACAACCTGAATTGGAGAAACATGGTGCCACCAACTGAGAAGGAATGAAAGATGGTAGTCCAGGTACTTTCTGAACCCCTAAACTTGTCTTTGAATAGGCAGTTCTGTCACCTCTTGAAATTTATGCCCCAAGCCTCTGCTAGAGAGAAGTGGGGTTTTGTGTGTGTCTATCCAGATATTTGTGAGCAGGAACTTTATGGCTTCCTATTTCTCATCCCATAGACCCACACCCCAGCAGTAGAAAGATAGAAGCCAGGGAAAGAAGATGGTGCCTTTTTTCCCTAGTCCAAAATTGATGGAAGACACCCAGGTGTGCAGGGAGAACTGGGGCAGTTGTGTAGAAATTGCTGAGAAGGGGGAGTGTGTCCATATGGGAAAGTTTCTTTACAAACTTCTGTAGATTGAGCCCTTACTGTATGCCAGGCTCTACCCTTTCAAATGTATTCCCATTCAGCTATCTCAACAAGCTGGCCAGACAGTATGAGTGCCTCTACCTCCCTAAAGAGGTGTGGCAATTAAGGTTCATAGGGGCTGAGCCCCTGACCAAAGGTCACACTGAGGGAGTCAGTGGCCTCGATGAAATTGAAAGTTTCCTGATTCAGGTTCACTGCTGTTTTGTTTTTCTAGTCCCTATTTCTAAGGTCATTATTTCCCTACTTTAAGCTACTGACTTACAGAGTGATCATGGGAAGTATTGTTTTGTTTTGTTTTGTTTTAGAAACTTCCTGGTAACAATATATGAATTCTTGCATCAGTTAGGACTTCTGGTTGCAACTCAAAGTGGCTTAGGCAAAATAAGGAAATTTATTGGTTCAAGTAACTTAAGAGAAGAGGTAGTAGTTCTGACTTTGTCTTTGGATCCCAGGTCTGTAATGGTGTCACTCAAAATTTGTCCTTCCCATATTCTGACTCTGTTTTTAATCTGTGTTGTCTTTATTCTCAGGCAGGTTTTCTTTCTGAGGTGTTAAAGATGGCTGCCAGCAGCTCCATGCTCACTTCTTACCAATGAGGCAACTTCTATGGAAAGAGAAAGCCTCTGTCTTAAAGATTCCAGCAAAAATCCTGGGGCTGCCTCTTACCAACTTGATTGGGGTCAGCTGTTCCTTTTGAACAAATCACTGAGGACAGAGAGAGGCCGTGTTCTGATTGGCCAGACATGGGTCACATGCCCACTCCCACCTCAGCTGAGGGATGGGGTAAGTTATTAGGAATCAATCCATCTATATTAATTATCAAATGCTGGTAACAAATCACCCTAAAACTTATGGCTTAAAACAACAATTAGGGCACCTGAGTTGCTCCATCCATTAAGTGTCTGACTCAGTTTTGGCTCAGATAATGATCTCACGGTTTGTGGGTTTGAGTCCTGCTTCAGTCTCCATGCTGGTAACATGGATCCTGCTTGGGATTCTCTCTCTCTCTCTCTCTCTCTCTCTCTCTCTTTTTCTCTCTCTCTCTTCCCCTCCCCTGCTGGGTCTCTCTGTATCTCTCAAAATAAATTAAAAAAAAAAAAAAAACTTGGGGCACCTGGGTGGCTCAGTCGGTAGGCGTCTGACTTCAGCTCAGGTCATGATCTCACCATTGGTGAGTTCGAGCCCCACATCAGGCTCTGTGCTGACAGCTCAGAGCCTGGAGCTTGCCTCGGATTCTGTGTCTCCCTCTCTCTCTGTCCCTCCCCACCTCTCTCTCTCTCTCTCTTCTCTCTCAGTAATAGATAAACATTAAAAAAAAAAAAAACTTAAACAACTATTGGGGCACCTGGGTGGCTCAGTCAGTTAAGTGTCCAACTCTTGATTTTGGCTCAGGTCATGATCTCACATTTAGTGAGATTGAGCCCCCTGTCGGGCTTTGCACTAACAGCATGGAGCCTGCTTGGGATTCTCTCTCTCCTTCTCTCCCTCTGCTCCTCCCCTGCTAGTGCTCTCTGTCTCTCAAAAATAAATAAATAAACTTAAAAAAAAACCAATCAATTATCATTTCTCACTGTCCCCAAGGTTCGAGAATCGATTATACCTTAAAAAAAAAAATTCAGGAGCAACGTGGCTGTGTAGTTTTAGCTTGAGACCTCCCATGAGGTTGCATGCCAGATGTTGTTTGGGGCTGCAGTATCCACTTCCAAAGTGGCCCATTCAAAAAAAAATTTTTTTATGTTTATTCATTTGAGAGACAGACAGACAGAGCATGCGTGGGGGAGGGGCAGAGAGAGAGAGGGAGACACAGAAAGCGAAGCAGTCTCCAGGCTCCTAGCTGTCAGCACAGAGCCGACGTGGGGCTCCAACCCACAAACCGTGAGATCACAACCTGAGCCGAAGCCAAGATGCTTAACTGACTGAGCCACCTAGGCACCCCTTTAATGTATATTTTTGAGAGAAAGAGATTGAGAATGAGCACAAGCAGGCCAGGGGCAGAGAGAGAGGAGACACAGAATCCGAAGCAGGCTCCAGACTCCTAGCTGTCAGCACAGAGCCCAAGGTGGGGCTCTAACTCACAAACCCTGAGATCGTGACCTGAGCCAAAGTCGGACACTTAACTGACTGAGCCACCCAGGCTAAAGTGGTTCATTCAAACTGGTGTTGGTTGTTGGTAGGAGACTACTTTCTCCCCACATGGGCCTCTCTGTAGGGTTGCTTGAGTGTCCTCACAACATGGCAAGCTGGCTTCCCCCAGAGTGAGCAACTGCAATCCTTTTTATGACCTGGGCTGAGCAAAACCATCACTTCTGCCATATTCTATTGGACACAAAGAACAGCTCTGACTCTAACTCATGTGGGAAGAAACTATACTAAGGCATGAAATCCAGGAGATGAGCATCAATAGGGAACATCTTGGAGGCTGACTCCCACAGCATCCCTCCATCCTTCCTTCCCTGTTTGTTCTACTTTTCCTATATGTAGGTTTCCTTCTCAGGCAGTGTCTCCCCAAGCAGTACAAAATCAACATCTCCCGGCTTGCATTCCTGGTGACATGAGTGGGAAGAAAGTATCTTTTTTCCCAAAGTTCTGGCAAAAGTCCCAAGGCTGACTCTGGCCAAATTTGTGTATATGCTTATCCCTGACCCAATGGCTATGGTCTAGAGATACCATGCTCTGATTGGTCAGACCTAGGCCACACCCCCATGCCTAGAACTGAAGGTAGAACTGGAAGCACTAGAGACTCACCCAGAGGATGAAGGAGGAGTGGTTCCCAAAGGAAAAAGCAGAGTGTCACTACTGAATCAAGGTGAATGGTTTGGGGGCAGGAGAAATAATAATGCCATCCCATCTCCCACACTTTTGCTCCAACTGCACATTTTAGCACCTCTTGGTTTAGCATTTTTCTCGTAGGATCATCTACTTTCTTGGCCCACTTTCTGTAGTAGGTAGAATTCTAAGATGGCCCCCAGGACCCATGGTGTATGCATACCTTCTCCTAGTTATTCAATCCACCACTAATCTAGATGTTCTATAGAAGAATTCTGCAAATGTAGGTAAGGTACCAAGTAAATAGACCTTAAAATGAGATTATCATTGGTGGGCCTGACCTAATCAGGTAAGTCCTTAAATGGAATGGGATTCTTCCTGGCAAAAGAGATTCAAAGTGTGAGAGAGAGTCAACATGGGGGAGAGTCTCTGTTGCTGGCTTGGAAGATGGAGGGGACCACATGGCAAGAAATGCAAGCAGCTTCTAGGAGCTAAGTCTGGCCCCTGGCTGACAGCCTACAAAGAAACTGGGACTTCAGTCCTACAAATCAAGGAACTGAATTCTACCAGTGGCCTGAATGAGCTTGGAAATGGATTTTCCTCCAGACCTTTCAGAGAACTCAGCCTTGATCACAGTTGTGTGATACCCTGAATAGAAAACCCAGTCACACAGTGCTGGAATTTTGAGCTACGGATTTGCAAATAAATGGTTATTTTTTAAAAGTTTTTATTTATTTTGAGAGAGAGAGTGGGGGGGAGGAGGGTAGAGAGTGAAGGAAAGAGAGAGAATTCCAAGCAGGCTCTGCACCATCAGCACAGAGCCTGACACACGGCTTGAACTCACGAACCATAAGATCATGACCTGAGCCGAAACCAAGGGCTGAATGCTCAACTGACAGAGCCCCTGGTGCCCCAATGGGTATTGTTTTAAGCTATGAAGTTTGTGGTTAATTTTAGGCAGCAACAGAAAATGAATATACCTCATCATGGACTCTAAGATCCCTTTAGTAGGAAGCTTCTCTTGGACCTCCTTAACTTCCTCCCAGTAGAACCTGAAACATAGGTCCTTCTTCCCACACTGTGTCAGTCCCTCACCAAATCCCAACTCCCCTGCCCTTGGGGGCCTAGCAAGGAAGCTGCTCTGCTTGAGTTTCCACAAACAGCCTATGCCCCACCAGGCCCAAGAGGGCAGCTCGACCAATCTCTAATTCCCAGGACTCAAGGACCTTTGACCAATTCTATTGATCTGGACTCCTGGGCAAGCAGCTAGACTAACAGACGCCATGAGGGCTCTCCTGTTCCTGGGGTCCCTGCTGGGAAGCCTGGAGTCAGCGCTTTTGGTGAGAGCTGTGGGAGCCAGGAGGATTGTGCTGAGATGGCCCTGGGGGTCCCTATTACAGCCTTGGCCTCTGCTCATGACTTTTTGGTCCAGGTGACTAGAAGGCCTGTTTGGAAAGGCAAGAGTAACCCATAGGGCCTGGGGCGGGGGGGGGGGGCAGGGAAGAGAGACAGCTAGAGCTGGTGGATATGAGGACATGGCCTTCATTTCTGGGGGAGGGGGACCTTGAGGAGACAATAGGAAGAGGAACAAAGGGTCTGGGTCTTTTGAGAAAATTCCTGCATTTCTGAGATGTGAGAGGAAGCTGAAGACTGGCATGGGATCAGAGGTAGGCTCTGACTTTCTGGGAAAATTCCCTTTTTCTCTCCCCTGTAGACTCCACCTTGGAAAGCCCCTAAGGAGCATAAGCACAGAGCAGATGAGCACACAGTAGGTAAGTATCCTGGCTGTGCCTCCTAAAAGACCCTTCAGTGGGAATGAGTATGGTGGGGAGTGTGCAGATGGTCAGTTTGGGGCCCTTGGCACACGGGGAGGGATCCGGGACATTCTTCACTTTGCCCCTACTTTGGCTAGTATTCAGACCAGAGTGCCTACTATGTGTCAGGTCTTTTTCCCATAGGCACTGGGGACCCAGAGTGATAGTGAACTGTGTGCTCTTTGAGAGCAGGGCTTGGGCTATATTTGAGTTCCCAGCCCAGTGCCTTCCAGTCTCCCTCAGTTTCCCCAGCCTCTCTTCTTCTTCTCCTTCCCTCAGTACATCTCATAGGCATCAGTCATGCCACACAGAGGCCAGGGCCCTTATGGACAAGAGCAGGGCTCTGAAGCCCAAATGCCTCTGAATCCTGGCTTCATCACTTATGTGCTAGGTGACTCTGGGCAAGTGACTTGACTTCTCCAAGCTTCATTTTCTCCACCCATAAAATGAGGGTGGTAATAGTAAATCTCTTAGGGTTGTGGAGAAGGAGAAATGAGTTGTTAATCCACGTGAGGCACTCAGCCCACAGACTACTGCATGGTGAATGCTTAAACTATATTAACTTTTACTTATCAAGCTCCCTTTTAGATGGGGGATGTCTGTATCTCCCCTCTCCTCAAACCATGCAACAGCTCCCCATTGCCTTCATTCTTCCAGGCACTCAATATTTTCCTCAAATTGTGAACTAGATGGACCCTGTCCTGGTAAGCCTTGTGTGGTGAGGCCAGGCCCAGCCCCTCAGCATGGCACTAGGGCCCCACGCCTGACACTGCCTGCCTCTACCTCCTTGCCTCATCTTTCCACACCCAGCCAAACTGCTTTCTTCTCTTTTTCCTGAGCCAACCTAAGTGCCCTGCCTTTGCCTAATCACCTACTTGAAGTCTTCCTCCTCTCTATCCCATTTACATCTTAAGGGTCTCTCCTCATTGAATCCTATTCCTGGTTTGGCCTTCAGCGAGTGCTGCTGTGCCTTTGTCTTTAACGACAAAATAGCAGCACATATGACATAACGACAAAATGCTTATTGAGCACATACTATGTGCCAGACTCTGTGCTAAGTGTTTGATAGACATTATCTCATTTAGGTCTCACAATACTCCTCTGAAGTAGATAGTCAAATCTTGTCATTCATGGTTGTCATGTTCTATAAAGTCACAGGGAACACTGAATTAGCAAATACTGAATGACTGCTCCTAAAGGAAATTTAAGGTTAGGTTCCTGTGAGCTCTGGTCACAACATTTTCATCAACTGTCAACATAGAAGCTTATTTTATGTGTCATTCAAGATATCTTACTTACTGTGTTGTCCCTTCATTCATAATAAAGTCATGGCCAGCAGCACTATAACTCAAGCCTGGACGAAGCTTTTCTCACACATAAATGTTCTCTAGAATATATATCATGGCCTGCTTGCACTTAGGAACATCGGCACCATATTTGGGGGCCATTTTCAACAGTAAAATCATCTACCAGAAGCACAAAATTTCAAAAATGTGGCTCTGAATAGACTGTGAAAAGGACACATGGTTACAGGAGAAAAGCTGAAACAAGAAGCAGAGCATTACCTTGTTTCACCTTAGCTGGGAATTTGTGCTTCAGGACCTCACATTTTTCACCACTCCATGCACATCCATGAATGACCATAAAAGCACCGTGAGAATTGGTTTAGGGATTAGCAATACAGTTTAACAAGAAGGCAGCAAACAGAGTGGCTATACTATACTGTTTTTAAAAATAATAATAGCTACTAGCAACATTTTTATTGTAAAAACTTCAGAAATTACAGAAATGCAAAAGAAGAAAAAATTCTTCCATAATCCGCTATCTTCTAAAAACCACTCCTACAAACTTTGGAGCATGTCCTTCTAGATTTCTTTTTGATGTATATGTAAATATATTTGTACAAAAATAGGACCACATTTGACATGCTGGTTTTTTGGGTTTGTTTTGTTTTCAAGATCTTATTTTTAAGTAATCTCTATGCCCAACATGGGGCTTGAACTTTCAACCCTGGGATTAAGAGTCGCATGCTCTACTGACTGAGCCAGCCAGGGGCCCCTTGACATGCCGTTTTTAACTGCCCTTCTTCATTTAAAATTATGAATACTTTTTTCTTTTTTTTTTTTAAGTTTGAGAGAGAGAGAGAGAGAGAGAGAGAGAGAGAGAAAGCATGAGTGGGGGAGGGGCAGAGAGCGAGAATCCCAAGCAGGCTATGTGCTGGCAGCACAGAGCCTGGAGGCAGGACTCAATCTCACAAACTCTGAGATCATGACCTGAGCCACAATCAAAAGTTGATCCTTAACCGACTGAGCCTCCCAGGTGCTCCTTGAACACTTTCCTGTACAAATATACCTGCATCATTTGAAGTGATTTTTAGGGGCACCTGGCTGGCTCAGTCAGTGAAGCATGTAACTATTGATCTTGGGGTTGTGAGTTAGAGCCCCATGTTGTGTGTAGAGATTGCTTAAAAATAAAAGTCTTTAGAGGCTCCTGGGTGGCTTAGTCGGTTGAGCGTCCGACTCTTGATTTCAGCTCAGGTCATGATCCCAGGGTTATGAGATTGAGCCACAATTCCCTCTTTCTTCCTTTACCCCTCTTCAGTGCTCATGTGTGCTCTCTCTATAATAAACAAACAAACAAACAATTAAAAACACAAAATAAAAATCTAAGGGGTGCCTGGGTGGCTCAGTTGGTTAAGTGTCTGACTTTTGATTTCGGCTCAGGTCATGATCTCATGGTTGATGAGTTCAAGCCCCATGTTGGGCTCTGTGCCAGCACCACAGAGCCTGCTTGATATTCTCTGTCTCCCTTTCTCTCTGCCCTGTGTGCATTCTTTCTCAAAAATAAATAAATAAACTTAAAAAATATATAAAAATAAAAATCTTTTAAAGTAAATAAAAGTGATTTTTATTATAAAATATGCATAACATAAAATTTACTATCTTAATACTTTTTAAGTGTACAATTCAGTGGTATTAAGTACACTCTATTGTTGTACAACCATCACAATCCATTTCCAGAACTCTTTTCATCTCTCAAAACTGAAACTTTTCTGCTATATAGTTGATCCCTGAACAAGAAGGTCAGAGGAGCTGAGGCCCTCCCTCCTGTGTAGTAGAAAATCCATGTAGAAGCTTCGACTCCCCACAACTTAACTACTAATAGCCTACTGTAGACTACTGATGGGAAACTTTACCAACAACATAAATAGTTGATTAACACATATTTTGTATGTTAACTGTATTATACAGTATATTGTAGTCTTGTAATAGAGTAAGCTAGAGAAAAGAAAACGTTAATAAAAAATCATAAGGAAAATACATTTAGAGTACTGTACTTATCGAAAAAAAACCCCACACATAAGTGGACCTGTGTAGTTCAAACTTAGGTTTTTAAGGGTCAACTATACTATTATTGTTGTCATTTCACAGATGAGGAAACTAAGGCTCAGAGTGGTCAAGTGACTTCTACATTCAACGTGTATTTATTAAGTGGCTACTTTGTGGCAAGCACTCTTCTAGGCCTGGGGGCTACAGATTTGCCCAAGGTCACACAATTAGCAGGTGGTGGGGTCAGGAGCCCACTCCAGCTGTCTGAGTGCAGAAGGGAACATCTTGAGTTCAATTTGGCAGAACTGAACCTCTTGAAGGCATAATGATCTTTTCAAGGGTCTATCTGTTTTCCAATCAGGCCCTGAGGGGTAGCACCTGAGCAGGGTGTGGGGGGGCATGGGAAACATCATCAGGGAGTGTGTTATCTTTGCAGTTCTCACTGTCACTGGGGAGCCCTGCTACTTCCCCTTCCAGTACAACCGGCAACTGTACCACACATGCATCCACAAGGGCCGGCCTGGCCGCCAGCCCTGGTAAGACTACCCAGAAGGGATTGGAGCAGGGACCTGTGGGAGACGGATTCTGCCCATCCATCTGCCCAAGGAACACTGCTTGGAGAAAGGGGGCTCTGAGAGGGAAGGGTTGGCCAATCCCCTGGGCAGAGCAGGGAAGCTTCATCTTTTTCTACAGGTGTGCTACCAGTCCCAACTTCGAGCAGAACCAGCAATGGGCATACTGCCTGGAGCCCAAGAAAGTGAAAGGTACTACACACAGCCTTTGGGGTAGCTCAGGGCCCTCTCCTTCCCACTACTCTACTGGGTATCATCAGTTCTTACCCACCTGGTATTCTGGGCCCATCCAGACCCTTCCCTTCCTCCAGAGGGAGAAGTTCTAGGAGAAGGTAGCCTCATTTTGCAGGTGGGTAAACTAAGGCATGGAAACTTGGAGTGCCAAGGTCATAGGACAAGCAGGTTTGGGTAGGGACTTATCTCCCATGACACAGGCTGTCTGACTCAGGCTCCCCACTCTTCCTTCCACTGTATCCATCTCTCAGACCACTGCACCAAACACAGCCCCTGCCAGAATGGAGGGACCTGTGTGAACATGCCAAAAGGCCCACACTGCATCTGTCCAGAACACTTCACTGGGAAGCACTGCCAGAGAGGTAAGGAGATGGTGAAGCCATGTGAGGGGCTGTTGGGAAAAACAGGGGCAGTCCTGGGCCCACTGAAGAGGTCTCTGGATCCCCGGAGACTTGGCATGATCCTGGCCTCTCTTGAGACCACTGCCCTCTCCCATTTGTCCCCAGAGAAA